>NC_069727.1:21046337-21353837 GCF_027358585.1 Pangasianodon hypophthalmus | reverse complement strand
CCTCGCCCTCCCCCTCAGCCTCAGCCTCGCCCTCCCCCTCCCCCTCGCCCTCCCCCTCGCCCTCCCCCTCAGCCTCGCCCTCCCCCTCGCCCTGCCCCTCCCCCTCGCCCTCCCCCTCGCCCTGCCCCTCCCCCTCGCCCTCCCCCTCGCCCTCCCCCTCACCCTGCCCCTCCCCCTCGCCCTCCCCCTCGCTGTAGCACTGATTTATTTAAACCTTTGATTATTTGTTTGTATTTATTTATTTTTGCTCTAGTGGCATTCAGGAGGAGTATCCGAGACATGTACGAGCAGCGGTTCCATCCAGACAGAACTGTAAGGGCTGTCCTGATTTTTACTGTCCTCTTTCATGCACTTATTGTTCATTTAACACCTACAGCACAAACCTGCCTTTCCTTTAGCTCGTGTCAGGCTCTAGAGAGTAAACACATGTAAGTGTGAGTGTGCTTATTAACTTATTACTCTTTATGGAGGGTGCCAATAATCCTACATGAAGAGCAGCAGCTCCAAGCTTCACCATGGGTACGGTGTTCTTCGGGTTAAGCTGATAAGCTGTCTTGTTGGTTTTTTTTTTTTGCCAAACATATCTTTTAGAATCTGATCTTCTCGTCAGACTATAACACATACTGCCACATGGTTTGAAGCGATTTAGACAGGCTTGGATGTTTTGTTTTTTTTTTGGGTGAGAAAGGCGTCCTTCTAGCCTCCCACCCCATAGTGTTCCACGGTACATCTAATGAAATTCTTTGTACCCCTCTCCTGATCGATACCTCTCTACAGTGAGATCTGTACAGGCTTTGTGAGCTCTCTGTGGACCATGGCTTCATCAGCCAGAGGAAACGAAGAAGATCTGAAGAAGATCCCACAGAAACAGCTGGATTGTATTTGTCATTAATCAGAGTCACTTCACTGATGACAGCTGTATGAAAATTATTGAAGTACATGAAGGTGATTGGTTCATTCTGAACACAGTCACACCCCCAGTTATAAAAGGGTGTGCGCACTTATGCAACCAGGTTGTTGTAATTTGCTTCTTTTTCTTTTTTTCCCTAAAATATTTCATTTTGTTTTTCACTTGAATTTTATTGGTTGCTATCTCACATTGTGATTTAAGGATCCTAGCACTGTGCCTAATACACTCGTATCAGCGCCACCCACACTGCCGTACCTGTGTACCTGAGTGAGAATACACCCGGGCAGCAGTGGTCCTTGTGTAGTCTCTTTGAATTGAGTGGAGTTTGAAAGCGAGAGTGAAGAACCATGTAGAGTAACACACACTCAGGGCTGCAGTGATAAGTGGAAATATTCAATAATGTTGATTATGAAAATACTTTGTTTACAAAAAACAGAAATGTAGGAGTGCACAGGTCTCTGTTCCTGGGTAACAATGCTGTTGAGGCAGAGCACAAAAAACAGACAGATTTGCAACATGAAGACTTCTTACTTAGATAACAAGAAGCCGAAAGGAGCCGCCAGACTGAATGTGGAAAAAGGTTTACTGTCGCTTTGCGTTTATTTTGAGCTCATATGAAGGTGACTGATAGAAAACACAAGGGTGAGCTTTTCCTCTCTCGCTGACAGAACACTGAATGACAGCAGCAACGAGAGGAAAATCTAAAACACTGACAGTTTCACTCAGAAAAGCGAAAGCATGGTACACTGCAGTACACACAAAGTGTAGATGTCTTTGATAGCAGCACATCAGCGAGATGAAAAAAGCACTTGAAAACTCCTGCTAGTTCAGTGGAATGCACTTGATGTTTGATGTTATTGCCACATTTTACACTTTACTCGAAGGGGCTTGGTTTTTTTCTGTGTAGTAGTAAAATATGAAGCAGGTTAAGTTTGCCTTGTTTAACTGTTGCTTGTTATGATTATTGACTGTGTGATGCAGAAGCTAGTTTCAGTCATCTTACTCCTTTACATTTGCCTGTTTCAGGCCCCTTACCCAAGAGGAGCTGGTGGGGAGAGGAGAGCTTTCGGACGTCCTGATGATGACTATGTCCGAAACTTTGACTATGACTCTCCTCGCTTTTACCCAAACGGTGGTCCCCGAAACTACCACAATGAAGATAAGAAGGGCTACCATAGCGACAGCCACTACTCTTTCTCTAATGAGTCCAGAGGAGGCCCAGCTAATCGAAGGGTAAGAGCTGAAGCCATGGCACGCAAAATCACCTTAACGTTTGCAAGTCAGGATTAGAGAGAAATTGTTTAAATGAGAACGTAAAGGACAATGAAACCAGCCTAAATTAAGCAGAGAAATAAATTTTATTTTAGCCTTCAATTGTAGAAATAACAAACTCACATTCGTTAATGTAGTACTGCAATCTTAAGGTCTAATAAAAAAAGTCATTTGTGTTGTTTAAACTGCTAATAGCATAGTCCAGTAAAGAAACCTATTCACATCAGTTTAATCTTCTATCATGCTGTTGTGTACAGAATCACTATAAATATTATAGCTGTGTGTCTTCACCCCCAACAGGAAGACTACCCTTATTACAGAGGACCCAAAGATGATACTCATTCTGGACGCCAGGATTTCAGGTATTCACAGTGTAATGTATATGACATGTATTCTGAAAGAACTGTATCAATGCATTGTCACAGGAACAAGTAGGTGATTGGAGTTAATTAGATCAGATCACTGCAACCGGTTTAATTCTTCCAGTGCTCACAAAGTACCGTTGGCCTCGTGTAGGGAAAGTCATGCTGATCAGCCTCCCTGTTCAAAACCAGCCGAAAACAAGGTTAGGCATACAAATATAAAAGGGATTACCTATTTGAAATATCCTATGATGTGGATTTGACAATATCTTGCATGCTGTGATAAGAACAAAAATTATAAACCACAAAGAGCCTGCAGTTGAAGAATGAAAGCTACAATAAGATATATATTGTAAACATATAACACACAATTAAAACATTTCAATTCACTTACCAATAGACCTTCAGCCTCATTAACAATCTTTTAGTAACGTTGTGTGTAGATGTAAGCCACTGGATTTATAAACGTTTCGGAAAGGCTGATTTTCTGTGTGCTTGTGTGTGTGTTTGCTGATCACCTGTAAAGTGCAAAGTGCTTTCCCAACACGGCTCATTTGCACATAGTGACGCCCACAAAACTCCATAAAAGGTAACGTGCACAGACAGCTGGGGGCACGAAATGAACAGTCAAGGTCAAGGCTGAAAAACAGAAGTGGAAGATATATTAAGTCACTACCATGTCAGTAGAAATATTTACTAATACTGTATATTATAATAATAATAGTAATAAGCGAGCTCTAATCAGCTGAGGCGTTTGTTTACAGCTTTCGGCTCTGCACAGACAGACCGACCCGTCCTCCGTTTATACACCGCCATTTCTTTATCATAACTGAACTATTAGTTTTATTTTTCTTCATTTATTGTTTGTTTCTTTGTTTTTCATATACTTTATTTATATTATTGATATTAATTATATAAAATATTCATTTTTAGCTGCTCTACTAGAAAGTATGGTGTGTAGGTATGTACCTGATAAGTAGCTAAGTAAGTGTAGCTACACACTAGATGTTCCCAGTAAAATGGCCACTGGGGTTCAGGGTTTACCTGCTGTTTAACAGCCATGGCTCAGTTTCACAGAATTTTCTCAGAGGTCTCAGTGAACTAGCATGAGGACGTGTTTCTGATCGAGACTCTAAAGCTCTTCTATCAGTCGCTCTGGATAAAAGCGTAATAAACATAAACAGTTTAAATTCCACAGAATATTCCAGAGAGAAAAGTGCAGTTTTTGCAGATTATAGGATCTGAAGTCGATCAGGTCAAGACTAACTTTACATTAGTTAGTCTTCTTATGTGTCTTCTTATTAAGTTACACACACTCAGGAGCACGAGTAGGATACGAACGTGTTTCAAATTTACTAGATTTTCATTAAAACTAAATTTCATGTGTAAATGCTCATATGAACAATTTATGAATAAATCCATTCGTATCCAGCTTGATAAATGAGGCCCACTGACACAAAGTAGCTTTACAGAAACCGGACATGGATGTAGATTTATATGACTAATGAGCGAGCCAGAGGTGATGGTGAGGAAAAGCTCCCTCAGACGACAGGAGGAAGAAACCTTGAGAGGAACCAGACTCAAAAGGGAACCATTCCTCATCTGGGTGACACCGGATAGTGCCATTATAAATCATTACTCATCCACAGCTGTATACTCTAAAGTCAAATAGTGCTAAGTGTGTTGAAAGGACCTTCAGTACCAGCATCAGAGTCCTGTTTGATTTCGAGTGTTAGCTTGAAGTTTATAATATCCAGGTGAAGTTATCCGCTGAATAATGAGAGTAGAGTTTTCAGTAAATGTGATTTTTCGGCTATCAGAGTGAGATGATCCACAGCCATCTTTAGGGTATCTGTGTAATACCATCCACAGCAATCTCACGGCAAACTTTAAGCTGTCCGTGTGGGGCCACCCTCAGCAGCAGCCAGAGGTTCTCAGGTGAAGGAAGCTCCAAGCAGCCGGAGTGCAGATGGAGTCGAGATCATTGGCATCTCATCAGACAGCAGACATTTATTTCCAATATATGACACAGAAAATATATATATATGCACACACACACACAAAATGCAATCACTGTCCACTTTATTAGGAACACCTGTACAACTTCACATTCATGCAGTTATCTAATCAGCCAATCACGTGGCAGCAGCACAATACATAAAATCATGCAGAAAAAAGTCAAGAGCTTCAGTTAATGTTCACTTCAAACATCAGAATGAAGAAAAAGTGTGATCTCTGTGACTTTAACTGTGACATGGATGTTGGTACCAGATGGGCTGGTTTGAGTTTTTCGGAAACTGCTGATCTCCTGGGATTTTCACACACAGCAGTCTCTAGAGACACAGAATGGAGCGAAACACAAAAACACTGAGTGAGCGACAGTTCTGTGTGTGGAAACTCCATGTTGATGAGAGAGATCAGAGGAGAATGGCCAGATTGGTTCGAGTTCCCAGGAAGGATATAGTAACTCCAATAATTATTCTTTACAAATGTGGTGAGCAGAAAAGCATCTCATCATGCACAACACATTGAGCCTTGAGGTGGATGAGCTACAACTGCAGAAGACCACATCAGGTTGGTTCTGAGATGCTTTTCTGCTCACCACAGTTGTAAAGAGTGATTATATGAGTTACTATAGACTTCCTGGCAGCTCAGACCAGTCTGTCAGTCTGTCATTCTCATTCAGCCCATCTGCACCAACATCCAGGCCATGGTTAAAGTCACAGATATCACACTTTTTCTCCATTCTGATGTTTGATGTGAACATTAACTGAAGCTCTTGATCTGTATCTGCATTACTTATGTGCATTATTCTGCTGCCACGTGATTGGCTGATTAGATGACTGTATGAATGTGCAGTTGTACAGCTGTTCCTAATAAAGTGACCAGTGAGTGTACATCTGTTCAAATTTTGGATTGACAAATGTGCCTACGTAAACAAATCCTGAAGGAGACCATGTGAAGGTAAAAGGACCAGAAACATCAAGTGTCCACTGCAGGTTACCTAAAGGCATATTTTATATCCAGAAAAAGCGCCTATAATAATGTTCTGCACTGACAGTTCAGGTAGATTAGGACTACATCAGTAAGACATTTAGAGGGATGATTTTAAATTCCAAATTTGTCTCCTCGTATAGAAGCTTTGATGAGCCTGAATTGTCCATGTTTGTCTTGGAAAAAAAAAGTAATTTAACTGGCAAGCTTTTCTGGACTAGAATAGGAACTCTCCTGCTTTTGGAAGTAAAGGATGAGAAACAACCTTGGCCAAAGCTGCATTGTTGCAGTTTTAAAGGCTCAGTATCAGTTAAGCGTGCTCCTGTCAAACTTTTCCATTTCCATTTTAATGTAGCAAGGCAGCACAGAAAATACTAAGTACCTGCTTCCAGCAAATGCTTCTTAACCTCCTCAAAATTCTTATGTTTCCATACACTGTAAACGGAAGTCCTGAAATAGCGTAATCTTGGAGCCGTCCTGCATCAGTCCCATTTATACTCGCTGCTTACTCACACAGTCTCAGCGTCAACCATCAGCATTTCACTATGCACTGAACCCTGTATTACTGTGTACATGACAAATAAACCTTTGAGTCCTTGAATCCATTATGTCTTGAAGCCTCCAGCATTCTCTGCTTGTCCATATAGTTGTGAAATCAGATGAGATTAGGGTGAGACTGGGATTTTGTCCCTGCTTTCTGATTTTAATACAGGCAGGTTTGGTTTCCCATGTTGAGAAAGCGAGGTAACAAAGCTTCGAAAAATGCTGTTGGTTAGCCGCCTTCTGCACCTTCGGGCAAACCAATCATCCATAAGTTTCTCCTCTGGCATCTGTTCTCCAAGTCATCATGTGCTCTACCTGCTTTTTGAGTATTTTTAGCAGATAGCAAGCTTCATTGCAGGTCGTCTCCATTTGTGAAATTCTCTTTTCTAAAATGTTTCCGTTCTAAAGCAGTAGGCTCAGTTTTTATCAAGAATATTTCCTCAAGAGTTAGATTCAGTGGGCTGATGATAAGGCAGTCACTAGAGTCATCCCTTTACGTGGACAAACCTTGGGTTTTAATAACCATGGGTCTGGCTGGTGCATTCTGTACTACCTGGAGCTTGTTTAGTGATCTGAACACTCATCAGCAAGGTGCTGTAATAGCCCAAGCTAGAGGTAGTAAAGACATGAACTAGTTTCTGCTCCGTGTAATGGCAGTATTTTTCTTAGCACTTCTAAGAGCTTGGGTGATGATTTAAAATTGGCCTATAATTTTACACTTCGCCTCTTTTTCTGATTGTCATTTAGCATGAGATAGGAGTGCACCACAGTGCCAGTGTCTGTACTGTCTTTATCTATGTTTCTGTCTCTGTATTAGGATTTAATCCAGAAGTGGGCATTCTGATAATATTTTCTCAGATTTATTTCATTTTTTGGGTTTGTTGTATTCCAGAAAGCTGTTAGAATCTGTTCTGAAGCTGGGATGCTACAGTACAACTGTGTGGCAGAATGGGGTCCTTTATCAGCATTTAGTTTTAATGCCTATATGATTTTCTGAGTACATTTTCTTTTCATAATGATAGAGAACTTTCATTTAGGAGCAACAGCTACCATGCACAATGGAATTACTAGTTAATATTTTAAAAATGAATGAAATACAGTGACTTGGAAAAGTATTCAACCCCCTTAAGTCATCAGATTTGTCTCGATTACAAACGACACTTACACACTTGTTCCAACCAGCATTTTCATTGCAAACGAGTCTAATCTTAACCTTTTCTCTCAGTACACTGGCATTCAGTTGACTCATCAGACATTTTCAATCACTATAAACAAATGAATTGTTTTATCGATGCAGGTCTGTTATAAGATTAGTCAGGACACTGTTGGGTTTCTGTGTGTAGAGTACAGAGACAAAACGCACAGCACAACTAAAGCTTTTTTGATGGTAAAACACTGTATACAAGTGTCGCAATAAAATTATAATATTTAAACCTAGTATGCTAGGTTAAAAAAACTAATACTTACGAAAAACTGTTTTTCATATAAGCCATTAACCACTATTGTGGAGTGTGACATCACAAATAAATTCAGTGCTGAACACGGGCATCCACAAAGCATGCGGAAATTCCATTTTTTGGCCTTTGGTAAAAAGAGTTAAAGTACATTTTCAAAGTCAAAATTCATTATTTGTCAGCAGATTTTTAAAAAATATGAAACTGAAACAGCCTAACTAAAAAAGGCTATTTGCGTACACTCCTATGCCGTGGAAGCGCCAAGTTTACACAGGTGAAAGATATTGCCCTAATGACGAGACAGTTGGGTTACAATTGGCCTCTGCCTGTGAATCTTTAAAAAAGTTCAGGATTTCTGGATAAAAGACCCCCTTAATTCATGATTCATAGATAGAGACTTACTGTAAGCTAATTGTGTCCACTTTAGGGCAATATCTTTCATAAATAAAAATACAGAATTTGTAGAGTTTATAGTTAGAAACCACGCCAGGAGGCCGTGGGCAGCACATACCAGAAATAGAACCCGAGAGTGAAAATGTTTTGTGGGCATATTGTGCACATCCTGTGTAAAAGATCACAGTAAAATTGGTTGAAATTGGAACATACTGGTTGTGACACATTTGTTTTGTGTGGTGTAAAATGGTCTTAGTGTATTTCAGTAGACTGTCCCAAAACATGTTGGTGCACAGTAAGAGGGAGTGCTTTTTCCCTTTATTATTATTTCCATTTATTCCCTCTGTTTCTTTTGGGCATGTAGAAAAGCACTATACACAAAGACATACAATCACTGGTCGCTTTATTAGGAACACAGCACTAATACTGCATACAAACCCCCATCCCCCTCACAGAACAGTTTCACTTTGTTGTGGCATGGATTCCACAAGGTGCTGGGAACATTCCTTTGAGATTCTGCTCCATGATGAGATGATCGCTTCACGCAATTCCTGCTGATATTTCAGCTGCACTTTCATGCTATGAATCTCCCATTCTCCCACGTCCCAAAGGTGTTCTACTGGATTCAGATCCGGTGACTGGGAAGGCCACTGAAGAACACTGAACTCATCGACATGTTCATGAAGCCAGTTTCAGACGACTTTTGTTTCGTGACATGGTGCATCATCATGCTGGAATGATAAGCCATTAGAAAATGGTAAATTGTGTCCATGAAGGGATGCACATGATCAGCAACAATACTCAAATAGACTGTGGCATTCAGGTGATGATTGATTGGTATTAAAGAGCTCAAAGTGTGCCAAGAAAACATTCCCCACACCATCACACCACCACCACCAGCCTGGACTGTCATCAGACTGTGTGTCATTTTTCTATCTGTCCAGTTTGCATGAGTCTGTGTCCACTGTAGAGTCCTGTTCATGGCTGACAAGAGCAGAAACCAATGCATTCTTCTGCTGTTGTAGCACATATCCTTGAAGGTTTAATGTGCTGTGCATTCTTTGATGCTTTTCTGCTCACCTTGGTTGTAAAGAGTGGTTATGAGAGTTACTGTAGCTTTCCTATCAGCCTGAAACAGTCTGGCCATTTTCCTCTGATCTCTCTCATCAGCAAGGAGTTTCCGCTCGCAGAACTGCCACTCACTGGATGTTTTTTGTTTTTCGCACCATTCTATGTAAACTCTTGAGACTATTCTGTGTGTCACAGCAGATCAGCAGTTTCAAACTGGCACCAACACCCATACCACGCTCAAAGTCACTGAGATCACATTTTTCCTCATTCTGATGTTTGATGTGAACATTAACTGAAGCTCTTGACCTGTATCTGCATGATTTTATGCGTTGTGCTGCTGCCACATGATTGGCTGCTTGGAGAATTGCTTGAATGAGCAGGTGTACAGGTGTTCCTAATAAAGTGGCTGGTGGGAGTATATCTTAAAAAAAAATGCATGTATGGTTAAGCATATATAATTGTTAGACATGATATCAGTTTCAGTCCTGAGTTGTTCCCCACCAAAATCATCATCTAATGAATGTTAGTGCAGTAGTGTGGAATGGAGGCTGGGCTTAGTCTTCTGAAAGCAACAATGGGAGGTGTCTGTCCAAAAAACAGAGATAGTGATGCATTAAAGGCCCTTAGTCATTACTTATTTTACCCGAATTTTGTGCATTTTGCCTTCTCTTTTCATCTCACAGAGGCTGCAGTCGAGTTGTCCCCTCTCCCAGTGCTCGTGTCCAGGGCTCGTACCCTGCTCCCAGATCCCTGTCAGCACTGGGCCCCAACTCGGGAGATGACACATTAATCCAGGCCATTATGAACTTGGATCGAGGGTATGCATGTGCGGTATCTCAAATGAATAAAGTTACACTGTGTGTGTTTGGAGTGGGTGTTGATCAGGGATAAGTTTGGGAAGCATTTGGTATCTGTGCAGTTTGGGTTTATATTAGAGCAAAAAGAATGTCTGTGTATCTATCCATCGTAGTATTAACTAGCAGCAGAAAAAGGTGCAAGGCAGTCCAGCACAGAGGAGACCCTGCTCATTATTTTGTTATTTTCATTGTTTCTTATTATTTTAGTATGTTTAATACATACTTTATTAGGAACACCACAGTAATACCGGGCAGAACCCCCTTTGCTCTCAGGACAGTCTTAATTCTTTGTGATATGGATTCCACAAGGTGCCTGGAGATTTTGGTCCATTCTCTTCTGACCCCTCTCATCAACAAGCCATTTCCTGGAGCCACTGGCTTGTCATATTCAATCCAGACCACATACACTCATCAAGCACTTTATTAGGAACACCTGTACACCTACATATTCACGCAATTATCTAATCAGAAAATCTTGTGGCAGCAGCACAGTGTATAAAATCATGCAGTTACAGGTCAATACCTTCAGTTAATGTTCACATCAAACATCAGAATGGGGAAAAAGTGTTATCTCAGTGACTCTGATTGTGGCGTGATTGCTGGTGCCAGGTGGGCTGGCTTGAGTATTTCAGAAACTGCTGATCTCCTGTGAATTTCACACACAGCAGTCTCTAGAGTTTACACAGGATGGTGCCAAAAACAAAAAACATTGAGTGAGCTTCAGTTCTGTGGGTGGAAACACCTTGTTGATAAGAAAGCTCAGAGAAAAACGGCCTGGGAAAATCTCCTGGGAAAAATCTGCAGGAATTGCGTGATGCCGTCATGTCAACATGGACCAGAATCTCAAAGGAGTTTTCCAACATCTTGTAGAATCCATGCCTTGAAGAATTGAGGCTGTTTTGAGAGCAAAGGGAGGCTCTACCCAGTGTTAGTATAGTGTTCCTAATAAAGTGCATGACTGTGGTGAACGTATACACTCTACACTGATCAGGCATAACGTTAAAACCACCTGCCTAATATTGCGTAGATCCTCCTTGTGCCGCTAAAACAGCTCTGATGTGTCGAGGCATGGTCTCCACACATGAAACAAATAAGATCTTTAAACAAAATAATAACTTTTTTTTTTATTTAATTTTGTAATAGTTGTGTTCGAGTCCCATTTTGCAGATTCTGCAAGCCGTATGTAAACTTATGACTCCACCTGGATATGGGTGTGATGGTCAGGTGTCCACAAACTTTTGGCCATATATACAGTATAGTATATAGTGGAGAAACCTATACTGCTGTTTTCACCTGGTCCAGAGACCCTTTATTATTTAGTGCTGTGCTTCTGTAATAATTTTGGAGTATTTTTGCTGCAGTGAGTTTTCTCTCCTCTTTTCCTCCCATTTTCCTCTGTGCAGAGTTGCCGCAGAGCTGCACCCTTACGCCGCTGTGCGCATGGTTTATTCTTTCTAGTTTGCTGAGTTCATAACCAGGATAAGGATTTGAGGTAACAGGCTTATATGCTGCACTGTCCCCATCTCAGGGCATTTCAGTACAGAGTAATCTGTTAAACAGAGCAGTTTCCCTGTGTGAGGTGCTTAGTGTCCATGATCACTTGGGTGCAGTGTAGATCTTTTTTCCTGTGTTCGTGTCACATAACTTGTTTTTCACCTCACATAATTCACACTTAATTCACACTTAACTCTGTAGTTTGTCTCTAGATTTTTAACAGAAACAGCAGAAATCCTGAATACACATGCATCAGTATGCGTACTCTGGAGCATGCATGTGTGCAAAGTGGAGCATGTGAAGGATTCTGCCAGGGCATCGGAATTCGGTGTAACCCTTTTTGCTTTGTGCTATATTCTGATCTTGCAGAATGAACAGTTACACTGCAGTAGAGTCTGGGCAGCACTCTGGAGCGTTCACCTGCCCAGTTGGCAAGTTACAGAATTGTTTGTCCATCTGTACAGAGAGTATAAAACTGTGCTCGGGTGTATTAGCGTGCATGTATAATTCTGAAATATAACGCAGATAGGAAGCAACTCACTGCAGTGCTCTGCCATGAATTCCAAGACGTGTGAAGAGGAATAGGAGAATCTTATGATTGTGCTGAAGCTGACAGGTCGCGGAGGATGAGGACCGATAACCGTTTGGCTCATCTTGTGGCATGAAGCTTCTCACAAGGGCGCTTTCTGTGGAGTGTGCCGCTGTGAAGCCTGACTGTTTCAGATCTTGGAGGTTGTTCTGGGTAAGATAGAGAGGCAACTGGTTGTGTACAGCATGTTCAAGAACTTTAGAAAGAAAAGAGAGAAGTGATGTGAGTCAATAGCTGCTGATGTCTGTTGTATCTAGAGTGGCTTTCTTCCAACAGCAAGGAGCAGGACTTCCTAGGTTGAGAATGTAGAAGGCAGAGGAGGCCAATTTTAGATTGCTAGACTAAGCACTGCTTTCTTATAAATAGTAGCTAATACAGTTAACTTTATTAAATTAACATTACACTCAGAGTCATAAATCGTTAGTTATTCATTTGTTGTCTGGGAACTCCAATGCCAGTGTTTTCTCTGAGGAGTTTCATTGCTTTTGAAGGCAGTATGTTATTGCTGGGGCAGAAAATAGGGGACACTCACTGACTTTAGAACATAGGACAGAAAATAGGGGACACTCATTCTCATTAGAACTCCTTCTTTTTAAATATAATTTTCTTTCCAAAATATAGATACCAAAATGATTGACCACTAAGGAATATTTAAAATACGTTTTTGCAAAAACCTATTTTTTGTTTGCTTGCAGTCCCCTCAGTAACTCTGTTGTTGATTTGTTTCACTGGGGTATAAATATGAGTTATTATATTATTTTGTTTTCTAATATCATGGTAAATAACAAAACTTTTAACACAAAAGAGTTGGGTGGATGGTGACCTGCGCAAATCAGGTAATGGATATAGAAATACATAAGCAGTTAAAATGTCATTAAGTACATTTAGGTCATAACAAGGGCCATACAAAAGGTTCATTGGATAATTGGACATTCATTCATTCATTTGTAAACTGTAATTCGAGTGTCTTGAATTTTTTTTTAATTTCTCCAAGGAATAAGCACTCAGCCACCACTTTGAAAAGATGTGTTCAGACATAAGAGGAGTTTTTATATTCACAGCATTTCTCCACTTCACTTTCTCTTTGAATCATTTTAATGCCTGAAAAGCCTGAAGCAGCATTTCCCAACCTTTTTCCATTCGCAGAACACTTTCCATATTTCCAGAATCTTATGGCACACCACTCAAAAAGATCAAGAATAAACACGCTGCAGTTTGTTGAGAAGTCTAAAAACATCAGCCAAGTCGGAGTTCAAGAGTTTTGAACACCACTCCTCGTCTGAAATCATCTCCACTAATTCGCTAATTTTTTGGCGTGTCCAGTTCCAACAAAAAAAAGCTGCATGACGTGGCTTAGCTTAGCGCTCTGACCTGCGACATGCCAGCATCAAATAAATGTTACAGTAGGTGTTGGAATTTGTACTTTACTATATGTTTAATTTGACATTTTTAAGTGTTTGAAGCATTTTTCACACGGCACACCTGACCTCGCCTGACGACACACCGTTTGGGAAACACTGATCTGAAGAACCACAATAACACAGCGGTCTCTGTGTGAACAGTGTGTGTAGCATGCAAGCGAAGAACTGACCCTATCAAAAATGATTAAATGATCCCATAATGAAGCAGGATAAGACCTCTCTTCCCAAGGCCTATAAGCAGGGTTAGGGTTGTGATCTATTCTGCCATTATGCAACATTGCTATTGTCTGTGCCATTGAGTTTGGAACTAAAGCTAATTGTATTCATTCTGTTATTCTTATTCTTCATCATTTGTAAGTCCCTTGTTGTCTTTATTCTTCTTTGGCTTTATTTTTTCTGCATTGTTTTTAGGCGTGATGTTGGCCAGGTGTAACATGCGTTGTCGTTGTTATTGCCCCATTAGAGGCTTTGTTTGTCACTGCTCAGATTTTTTCTTTTCCAGTTAGGTTGAGTGAGTTTACAAGGTTGTGCTATAACTTGCCTCAATGCTAAATTATTGCTGTAGCCATAATTTGTCATCGGCGCAATCAGTGATTGCAGCATGGTTCTCCGAATCAAGCTTCATATTCTGGAACTGATGCACCACTTCTCTGAACACGGGTTGTGATTGTACTCCATTCGTTCATTAGACTTCAAAAGATTCTGCTTTTCTTCCTTAATGTGCAGCTCTCTCTTGGCTTATGTTGTTTTCAATGCTAGAGTTGAGGGACAAGCAGTTACACTACTTAAGAAAAGTTTATTGCATCTTTGTACAATCTTGCAATAGAGATCAGTGATGTTTCTTCTAGGTGTTAGTCTGTGACTGCGTTCAGCAGAATCTAACAGGCTCTCTGTCTGCGCACACACACACACACACACACACACACACACACACTTCTGAGCTCTCATTTCAATCCTGACTCATCACTGAACGAAGCCTTTAAAAATAGCTGTAGAGTTTGAGTTTTATTCATTACTGCCTCGAATAGCTGCCTCAAATAGTCCGTCTTGTCATAGCTTATGCAGAAAGACAAGGGAGGCCTTGCACATGCAGCTAAAATTAGGATATACCCACAATTATGTCTCCAAATCAACTATGAGATTCACCAAGCAGCACCAAGAAATTGCCTGTACAGTGCTTTTTTAATAAGCATTTCCCAGTGATAGATTGAATATATATCTTTAACCACGTCTGGAGCCTAAGCTGTACGTAGGCAGGATTTGTACTTGTCAGAAATTCAAGAGAGATAAGAAATTGAACATATATAATCCTTCCTCACGCTAACTGCTCAAAGCTGATTTATAATTCTGCGAGTATGTGAGCGTCATACACGTGTTTGCGTAGGTGTCTGTAACGTGCTTTCACAACACAAAGTCTCACACTTCACTGCGCAGTATGGACAGAAGTACTGTATGTAATATAGATTAATTTAATTGTTCATACTAAGGGTAATTAAAACATGACCAGTAGAAGATCCTCCGCTACAGAAATGTTTGTCTGTTGCAGACGCTTATGTACTGTAGACTTTTCCAGATTTTGTTTGAGCTGTTGTTTAGTGAAGTTAAACAAACCTTATGCTTAAAGGAAACGAATGTCCAAAATATAAAGTCGCATCAGAGTATGTTCTGCGGTTGGTTAAGTTCAACTCTACACCACAGGGGAAATTGTCCTGGGCCCGGGTTTACCTGGAGGCTCAGGGGATCCACTGATTTAGGAATAAACCTGTTTAATAGAAATATATTGGTTAAAACATAGGTTAGTCTCAAGCGAATTGGTTAATAAAGACCTAGTCTGCATTTTTCAGTGTTCTGATTGGTAATCGAAAAAAAAGGCCTTTCTTCAAGAACTATAACGTTAATATAATCATTCGGTTACAAAACCTTTAGGTGTAATGCATTTGGCTGACATGCTATATGCAGTAAATGCAGTATCTATATAAAGGATATCAGCAGTGTAAATTCACGTTTTAGAAGATACATTAAAACACAACCAGAAATGCTGATGTGTGTGGATAGCATAAGCCACCATGTCTGATACCTAGTTTTCAATATACTTTCAGTACATGCACGCAAATAAGTGTTTTGATTTTGCTAGAAATAATATAACTGGGTCTGAATACTAATGTGTGCAATTTCTGGATTAAATCCTCACTACATACACGTACCTGAAATCTCTACATGAATGTATTATTATGTGTAACAGTGAACTAGTCTGTTCTTCATAGGTATATTTTTATTGTGTGTAGTAATATGAGATTTTAGCTCCTTGGTGAAAGAACTGTTTAGGAAACCTACTTTATTTTATGAAAATGCATTGTATGATGGTACTCTTACATTTACTTTTACATTACTTGTTCTTGTATGAAAGAGACATGTTGGTCTTCGGGATAAAGCTTTTGGAAGGGCACTTTTGGTATTGGTCTCATTAACAGTTTTAACTGTGATGTGGTGAGAGGAAATGCTGTAAAGGCCCTTAATGTTCCCTTTTATTGTCATTGTACAAAATTTCCATTTGCTAGATTTCACTGCTGTATGCACCTGCTTCTTCCCCACAGGGAGGAGAGGGAAAGTCTGCGGCGTAAAGCGCCCTTTCCTCCAGTCCACGACTGCTCTCCTACTCGGCAGGATGTGTCTCCTTCCCCTCACAGCCGCTCCGGATCCAGCATTAGCAGCCGGAGCTACTCTCCAGACCGGAGCAAGAGCCACACGTACCAGCCTCCTCTGGGAAAAAGTAAGCTCTGTCTTCTCTCTCTAGATTGCTCTAGGCTACACTTGAATGCAGATGTTTGTATACGCTAAAGAGCAAAATGAGAAGACACTTTTTTCCCACAAAGTAAGACAAAGCAACATAATTTATAAGAAAGCATTTAATGTTTTCAGCATCGAATATGTTCCTGCATTATCACAAGTAAAAAAAAAAAAAAAAAAAAAAAGTAAAATGTGTCTGCGCATTCCTCTCTGAATGTAATGTAAGTATTGTCTTATAAATTAATTCCCACTCTTTTCCTTTTTAAAAATACCAGATCTTCTCAGGTCTTCTACATTAAATCTTCTACCTCTACCAAATGTCTTGGCTAATCTTGCCCATTGTTCTTGACATATTTCTTCTGCTGCTGGTAGATGTCATGTGCTGGCTTCCTCAAAGCAGAACAAAACTACTATTTTTCTGTTTATTTTGCCTTCTGGTTTGATTCAATGTGTTTGAAAACACATTGATTCTACATGTGTTTAATTCCACTATTTGTAGATCGGCAGTGGCCTGTGACCGTACGTTTTGGTGGGACAGGACAACATAATAATGATACAGCCAAAGATAGTTTGAGAGGCTATGACACTATCTAGAGGACACTTAACACTCTAGATAGTGAGAGTTAAAAAGTGAGCAACCCCATAATAGGTAGTTGAGATTCAACAAAATATAGTCATCTAGTGTACAGTCTAGCAGCTCGTTCTGAAAGGGTTTTAGACAAACCTTTGTTTAACTGTGTTCAAGGTAATATCATGGGGTTCACTGGTTTCAGGAAAATTTCCAGCCCACCTACAGCTGAAACATCACACAAAACCCACACACCTACAAAAACCCCACAAAACCCACACACCTACAAAAACCCCACAAAACCCACGCACCTACAAAAACCCCACAAAACCCACGCACATGCAAAAACCACACAAAACCCACGCACATGCAAAAACCACACAAAACCCACGCACCTACGAAAACCACGCAAAACCCACGCACCTACAAAAACCACACAAAACCCACGCACATGCAAAAACCCCATAAAACCCACGCACCTACATCTCAAAAACCGCAGAGGAGACATTTTCCTCAGCCTTTCTCGGCATATGAGATACTTGTTTCCTACACATTCCCGATGTATGGACATTATTCCCAATTATCCCAATCTTTGCAATATATCATAGACTTTGCTTTTTTGTGAAAATGTGTTAGAATCAATCAGATTATCTGGTATAAAGCATGATAAATGGTGGCGCTCCACCCCAACTGCCCCTATACGTGATCCAGGACTGTTATAGATAAATAGTAAAATAGGAGTGTGGAACATAAACTCAACAAACGGAAATATTTATGTGTGATGTTTCAGAATTTTAATTAATGTTCAAGCAAAACAGCCCCTTAGTCACCTTTTTTTCAATTATATATTTCTTTTTCCTTTATAGACAGGGACAGAGCCCCAGGGCCCTCTGTCAGCGTGTCCCGAGATGGATCACCACATAGTTCAGTGTCAGCTTCTAAAGTAAGTAGCATCTTGCCTGAATGACATAAGTAACTTTCAAGGCTGAACCTTGTGTTTACCATTAATCCGTCCATTGAGCCTATTAGGGGAACTGTTCATGGGGTGTTTAGGTACTTTTTTTAGCTTAGCCAAACACAGTTTTAAAGGGACTTGCTAATAATACATGCAACTCAAACATACTACTATCCTGGACCTGCAGCACTTGAACACATGACCTCTAAACATTAAATAAATACAGAAACAGATAAACACCAATAACTGTTGACCAAGTTACAGTTCCGTCTGGGCTTCCATTATAGATGTGATCCCTTTAGTCATATGTGGAGGGTGGTCAGCAGGTGGACCTCTCCGCATCGACAAAGAGTATAGATGGTAGTGACGCACTCTTCAGTCTTCTGTGTGCCTCAGCCAGCCATTACGCCAAGTCACTGGAGTTAAGTCATAGTTTTTAGTCAGCACCTGAATTTGGGGCTGATGCCAGAGCTGTGCTGCCGTACTGCTTTTTGTGCCAACTGGAAGCCAACAGTAGCTCAGTTCTAACCATCAAATGCCTGTTGAAATCTTATTGCCTGTTGATGGCCACGTTTTATAGGTAATCAAGTAGTCATTCCAAATTTATGTATAGATTAGTATTCCAAATTTAAACTTGAAGGGACTTATGGTTCCTGAGGAACACTTATTTGAATTTTACCCTGTCCCCTACAAATGAACACTCCTCAGTCTTGAACACACCTTTCAAATTTTATGCAAATTTATCGTGAGTCATCAGTCATGAGTTACAGTTGTTTGAGCTTCACCCTACTAACACTGACTGGCATGCGGTGACCATATTTTCGACCAAGTTTCATGTGTCTACAACTTACTTTCCAACATTAATCCTAACATTAATTGATCGTGTGTCTATTTTAAGATGAGCTTTGTCCTGGTCAATTAAACTCCAGTTCTGTGTTTTTTTTTTTAAAACAATGCTCTGGTCATCTCTGCATATCAGTATTTCCAGATTTTGTTTTTGCAAGAGAAGTCTTTTTTTTTTTTTTTTCAGCAGCTGTATTAAAACGAAACTAAACTCTGCTCCCAGGGTATACATGCATACCAATGTCTTGAATACTCTGAATATTCTCAACAAACAGAATATATAGTTCTTCTGGATAACACTGTGTGAATACTGCACACATTTGTATTACTCATATTTGCAGGGTTTTAGATCATATTTCTTCAGGAGAATCAATAAATATTTTGTGAGTGTAACTGTGAATATTACAGTGTGTAACAAATCAATGATTATATGGATCATTGTGAGCCATGTTGTTATGCTGCACAGGAAGAAATGCCAGTGATAGAGCGTCAGTCAGATGAACCTCTGGCTCCTGCAGATGAAGCCACTACTGTTGCAGATGACTTCCATGAACGGCGATCTCAAGCTATTGCAGCCAAAGCCCGAGAAATAGAGAAGGTTGGACTGAATCTTATATCACAAAATCTATAGGTTGGACTGAATCTTACATCACAAAATGCTATAAAATGCTATAGCATTTTATAGCATTTTGTGATGATCAGGGGTAATTACTTTTCATTTTTCATTAGCTAGCCCACTGGGTGAGTCAAATTAACGAAGCTAAAATTACCAATACTGAACTGGATGGTTGAAGATTGAAAAATGTCACCTGGTCGTTTTCCAATCTTCTGTGCCCACTGTAGCCTCAGATTCTTGTTCTTGGCTGACAGGAGTGGTCATCTGCTGAGCCCACCCAGCTCAAGGTTTGATGTGGTGTTGTGCTTCTGAGATGTTGTTCTGCTCACCATGGTTGTAAAGAGTGGTTATTTGAGTTAATGTAGCCTTTCTGTCAGCTCCAACCAGTCTGGCCATTCTCTTCTGACTCATCAACAAGGTGTTTCCCAACAACCACACCACAGTCAAAATCACTGATATCACATTTTTTCCCTTTCTGATATTTGATATGAACATTAACTGAGGCTGGTAACCTACACCGATTAGCCATAACATTAAAACCACCTGCCTAATACTGTGTAGGTTCCCCTTCTGCCCCAAAACAGCTCTGACATGTCGAGGCATGAACTCCACAAGACCTCTGAAGGTGTGTGTGGTATCTGGCACGAAGACGTTAGCAGCAGATCCTTTAAGTCCTGTAAGTTGCGAGGTGGGGCCTCCATGGATCGGACATGTTTGTCCAGCACATCCCACAGATGCTCGATCGGATTGAGATCTGGGGAATTTGGAGGCCAAATCAACACCTTTGTCATGTTCTTCAAACCATTCCTGAACAGTTTCTGCAGTGAGGCAGGGAGCATTATCCTGCTGATAGAGGCCACTGCCATTAGGGAACACCGTTGCCATGAAGGAGTGTAACTTCGTCTGCAGTAATGTTTAGGTAGGTGGTACATGTCAAAGTAACATCCACATGAATGCCAGGACCCGAGGTTTCCCAGCAGAACGTTGCCCAGAGCATCACACTGCCTCTGCCGGCTTGCCTTCTTCCCATAGTGCATCCTGGTGCCATCTCTTCCCCAGGTAAGCGATGCACACACACCCGGCCTTCCACATGATGTAAAAGAAAACGTGATTCATCAGACCAGGCCACCTTCTTCCATTGCTCCATGGTCCAGTTCTGATGCTCACGTGTCCATTGTAGGAGCTTTGGGTGGTGGACAGGGTCAGCATGGGCTCTCTGACCACTCTGCAGCTACACAGCTCCATACGCAGCAAGCTGCACTGCACTGTGTGTTCTGACTCCTTTCTATCAGAGCCAGCTTTAACTTTTTCAGCAGTTTGTGCTACAGTAGCTCTTCTGTGGGATCGGACCAGACGGGCCTTCACTCCCCACACACATCAGTGAGCCTTGGGAGCCCATGACCCTGTCGCTGGTTCACCGGTTGTCCTTCCTTGGACCACTTTTGGTAGGTACTAATCACTGCACACCGGGAACACCCCACAAGACCTGCTGTTTTGGAGATGCTCTGACCCAGTCGTCTAGACATCACAATTCGGCCCTGGTCAAAGTCACTCAGATCTTTACGCTTGCCCATTTTTCCTGCTTCCAACACATCAACTTCAAGAACTGACTGTTCACTTGCTGCCTAATAAATCCCTCACCTTTACAGGTGCCATTGTAACGAGATAATCAACGTTATTCACCTGTCAGTGGTTTTAATGTTATGGCTGATCGGTGTATATCTGCATGATTTTATTCATTGTGCTGCTGCCACGTGATTGGCTGATTGCATAATTGTGTAAACGCGACGGTGTACAGGCCATTGTGAGTACAGTGGTTATTGTATTGGTCAGTGCAGATCAGCTGTTCTTCAGGCTTATAAAGTAGTTTATAATTAAACACATGCTTTAAAATGCAGAACATGTTGATGTCAGAGGTTTTCTTGCTCAGTTGTTTGTACCATTTTCAGCATCTCTGTGAAACATATAATTGAGAGGTGATTATTAATATTAGGATGAACATGCCACCTAGTGTGATACGCAAATTTCCTCCGAATTACATCGTGTAATCTAAATAATTGACCTGTGGAATCTCCAACATGCACTCTCCTGGCAACAAAATGGATGAATTAAACTTACTTATTTGCATTTACATTTACATTTTTACGTTTATGGCATTTGGAAGACGCACTTGTCCAGAGTGACTTACAGAAGTGCTTTGAAGTCTCTATCAATAAATACATCCTGGTACTGGTTCACTAGGTCATGGAATAAGAGTACTATCAGTCTAAAAAAACTCTGTTGGGGAGGTGGTATAGTAGGAAAATCACACAGACAACACAATTTTTTTTTATTAAAGTGTAATTTAAGTACTTCAGGAATAGTTAGGTCTCTAGACGTTGTTTGAAGACTGCCAGTGACTCAGCTGTTCGGACATCTAGGGGAAGTTCATTCCACCACCTCGGTGCCAGAACAGAGAAGAGCCTCGATGCAGATCTTCCTTGTACCCTGAGAGATGGAGGGACCAGTTGAGCAGTGCTAGAGGATCAGAGGGAGTGAGGTGCCGTGCGAGGTGTGATAAGTGCTTTGAGATAAGTGGGTAATGGTCCGTTTTTGGTTTTGTAGGCGATCATCATTGTTTTAAATCTGATGCGGGCAGCTACAGGAAGCCAGTGGAGGGAGCGCAGCAATGGGGTGGTGTGGGAGAACTTAGGAAGGTTGAAAACCAATCGTGCAGCTGCATTCTGGATCAGTTGCAGAGGTTGAATGGAGCTCAGAGGCAGAGCTGCCAGGAGTGAGTCGCAGTAGTCCAGTCTTGAAATGACAAGTGACTGAACAAGCACCTGAGTGGCCTGTGAGGAGAGAAATGGACGAATTCTTCTGATGTTATAAAGGAGAAATCAACATGAGCGTGTTAGATTAGCAATGTGAGAGGAGAAGGACAGTTGATTGTCCATGGTTACCCCAAGGTTGCGTGCAGTAACCGAAGGCGAGATCAGAGATTTGTCTAGGGAAATTGCAAGATCCTGGGATGGGGATGAATCACCTGGGATGAACAGCAGTTCAGTTTTGGTGGGATTAAGTTTCAGCTGGTGAGCTGTCATCCATGATGAGATGTCTGCCAGACATGCTGATATCCGAGCAGAAACATGAGAGTCTGAGGGAAGGAGAGGATGAGTTGAGTATCATCTGCATAGCAGTGGTATGAAAACCCATGTGAGGATATGACCTCACCAAGAGATCGAGTATAGAGGGAGAACAGGAGAGGACCATTGCCATGCTGCACCACGAATTCCTAGGCTCATGAGGATGGACAATAGAGTCTTGTGGTTCACCGTGTCAAACGCTGCTGAAAGGTCAAGGAGGATGAGGACTGAAGACAGTTTGGCTGATCTAGCAGCATGTAGCTTCTCAGTAACGGCCACAAGGGCAGTCTCTGTGGAACGTGCTGCTTTGAAGCCAAACTGGTTGGGATCTTGGAGGTTGCTCTGTGAGTGATAGAGAGACAGTTGATTGTAGATAGTGCGTTTGAGGATTTTAGACTATTTGGACGAAGAATGATTTCAAGTGGATATCTGCTTTCTTTTTCTGTGACACTCGGCTCTCCCTGGATATCCCTGAGCAGTGGAGTTACCAGAACTAAGCAGATAAAACCAAAGTAGAAGATTTATATTTCTATAGAATTACCAACTGTTGTAGTAATATCAAAACACTATGCCAATTCCGCTCACCCACTCTGAACACAGATTTTATAAATTGCAAGCCATTTTACTCTCCTCGAGAATTTTTGCCGGAGTTTACGTTCCTCTCGATGTTAACACAAGTGATGCACAGCACTCACTAGCTGAACAGATACTTGACACTGAAAACAAATACCTACTTTAAACTCTGTACTTTTGATTGAGGGAGGCTTTAATTCTGTTCGTGTCAAACATGACCTGCCCAAATACAACGGTCAGCCGCCCAGGGGAAAATTTTGGATCATTTTTATTCCACTATTAAAGGGGCATTTCGATTGGTTTCTAATGCTTTCAACTCAGATCATGGTGCCTACATAAAGACAGCAGCAGAGGAGAATCAAAGCAAGTAAGACTACAGTGAGAATGTCGACCCAAAAAGCTGTGGACACGCTCCAGCACTGTATGAGCCTCAGTGACTAGGAATCCTGACCATCATCCTGTGACTCTATAGACTCATATTGACACTGTCTTCTCTTACATCTCATTCTGTGAGGATTTGGCAGCTAATGAAGAGCAAAGACCAGTAAGGGATTAAAAAGTCATGTGTATGTCGTGTGTGTGTGTGTGTGTGTGTGTGTGCGTGTGTGTGTGTTTGTGTGAGAAAAAAAAAATTTATGTGTGTATGTAAATGTTTGACCATGTAAATTTGTTTGTGAATGTGTACCAAAAAAGTGTGTGCAGATATAATCTGTAGATGTGTAGAAAAATTTAGCAGTTCTAAAAACATGAATGTGCAAATTAAATTTGTACACAAATTATTGCAGCAGTGAGGTTTCACAAAAAGTTTAATTACATGTGGAAACGCCCACAACTGTGGTGAGCAGAAAAGTATCTCAGCATGCATAAAACATCAAACCTCGAGGTGGGGAGCTACAACAGCAGAAGACCACATTGGGTTCCTCTCCTGTCAGCCAAGAACAAGAACAAGAATCTGAGGCTCTCATGGGCACAGATTCACCCACACTGGACAGCTGAAGATCAGAAAAAAAAAAAAAAAAAAAAATCTCCTGGTCTTCTAGTCTTCAGCTGTCCAGTTTTGGAGACGTTGGTTGCTGGTCTGTTACATACACAAGTTGTCAGTACATGTTAAATGTGTTGTGTATTTGACTACACAATAATGCATGCTTACTGATGTTGTGATGTTCAGGTGTACCGGCAAGACTGCGAGACGTTTGGGATGGTGGTGAAGATGCTCGTGGCCAAGGACCCTAGTCTGGAGAAGCACCTGCAGAACCCTTTGAAAGAAAACCTGAGTGAGATTCGTGAGCGATGTCTTGAGGATCTGCGACACTTTATCTCAGAACTAGATGAGGTGGTTCGTCAGCCGGAACCTGCGGTCTGAGGTGCCAGCATCGCTCCTTAGAGAAAACCTTCATCACTGTTCTGAGTGCACTTGTTCATGCTTCTGAGATGTGTAATATTTTGGAACATTATTTTTTCATCACATACATTCTTGAATTTAGTTGTATTTAGTGTACTAAAGTATTTAGCTGTATTTAGTCCATCGTAGAGGATTGAGTGACTCGTTAGTATTGAAAATAAATACTAATTGTATTGATACAGTATTAATTCATGTTTTTCAGTTTTCATCAATCAGTTTTCATCAAAACTGGATTATGTTTTCAACCTAAACTGCTTAATCTAGTTGTGTTTTTGTATCAGTACCATGTGTAAATATTGCCCATGGATTAATATGATTTGGCATTTGGTCTTTTCAAAATTTTATTGGAAGTTTTTGTTCTTGGAAGTTTCCAGTATATTTTTATCTCTGAAATCAATAAAGATGGCATATTCTACCTTATGATTTTATCTTATGTCAAACAATTGACTTTATCTTGTGTGAAACAATGTCCTAATAAAAAAATCTGTTCTTCTTTTATTTTTCACTTTTAACTCTGGGCTACCTTACATAAAAAATATTTAGCTTTATAGCCAAATAGCCCCTCATCACAATACACTATTAACATAACGGTAAGAATCTCAGGTTCTAGGCTACTCTAATTTTGATTACAAGAAGTTTATAAAATTAAATATTGAAATTGTTGTGGAATAATTGTGAAATTGTACAGTCCTTTAAGCCCTTGTGTTTAGATCTTGTCTGCAGTAGCTTTTTAACACAGGTTTATATCAATGAAATGAACACTTCATAAATGTATAGAGGTGTTTAATAAGGAATTAATTGTTAACCGTTATCAGTTACTAATAATTGCTCTCTTTGAGGTCCTCCTAATGTTTTAATTAAGCAAATATGTTTTGGTTAGTTAAAGTTAATGCTTATTACTATTATACATTAATGGAATGAATATACATTTATTGAATTGTTTTCAAGTTTACAATTTTGAAAACTGAAAAAATGTCAAAGATCAAATAAGGTACTTTAAAAAGAATAATTCAAATAAAATATTTTAAATTGGAAAATAAATAAATGACTAATATCATTAATGTAGGACAGAAATGAATGTGTAAACAAATAAATAGAGGCATTTATTCATCTTTGCATTTATATATTTCTGCATTCATCTGGTATGCTAATGAGGGAGACTTACAACCTACTGGTTAATCCAGGGGTTTAATCCCAAACTCGGGGTTCCAACCCCACGTGGGGCCGCATGATGTACAAATGGGGTCAGGGAGAAACTCGTGTCCTTTTTTGTTTTTTTTCATTAATTTTACATATTAATATTAGAAATCTTGCTCTCACTACCAAGACAGACGTCGTGTGACTGTTCTGAAAAGATACGTGGAGGCACATTCAAATGCCAGTAAAATAATGTATGTGCTGTTTCAGTCTTTTCACTCTCCTGACATGTACTAGTGAGCAAATTCAGTATTTTTTTGTGTTTGAGTTTTAAAAAACTCCTATCACCTTAAAACCTACCCAAAGCTCTGTTTTGCGTACCAGCGTTCAGGAGTTTGTAGACTAGTGAATACTTTTGAATGTAAAGTCAGTGTTTTCAATTTGAGACGCAGCTCATGACAACAATCACGAGTACACATGCAGAATAAAATCACGATTGTGTGATCATTTCGAGGCACAGTATACTGTCTAACAACTTTAAAGAACCTTTAAGACAGTTCCTCTGAAATGATCAGAAATAACACCAATAATAGGGGAACATTATGCCTTATCTTACACAGTAAATCCTGATCTACTTTCTTTTCCTCTTACTGCAGTAAACCTCCACTAGGCTACTTTATCAGCTCTCACCTTCATATCTCTAGGATTATATTGTAGATAGACAGAAACAGAGAAAATGCATGATCCCGATTGGTTAATCCTGTTTCTCACCAGAGGAGCTGTTTGCCACTGAAAAAAGCAATGCATTCATTACCAAAAAGAAAGCTTTAATCAGTGTAACAACTATTATCACGTTATACTGCATATAGTATTTAAATTGTATTTAAATTCTCTTAGGTTTAGGTCTTTATCCTTGAAATGTCCTATTCTAATTTTGGAGCCTAGGTTAATTGGTAGAATATGGAAAATAAGTAAAAAAATTATTAGACTTAGATTATGGTCCGTCAGCGTCTTACAAAACTTGACACCCTTGATTTAGCCGTATATGGCCAAAAATCTAAATAAATAAATTCATAAATACATACATACATATATACATACACGCGGTATATACAGTGCCACTAGAAAGTTTGTGAACCCTTTACAATTTGAATCCTGACTTCAATTACCTTATACTTAACTCGTACTCCTAGGGGTTCACATATTTTTTCTGACAAAGGTATTTAATGTTCTCTAATTTTGCTCAATATATAAATGTAAAAACTATAATGTTTTTCTGTCGTTTGTTTAATTGAGTTCTCTTTATCTAGTTTTAGGACTTAGATGAAGATCTGATCACATTTCAGTTATTTCTGCAATTACAGGTGAGACACACCACAAGAGCTGATGGTTTCTTTCTTGTGACGTCTTCAGAGTTATTGTGTAAGCTATTTCTTCAGTTTTTCAGAGAGACTATTGGCCCTTTGACTCTGGGTAGATAATAAGAGCAATTTTACATGGAGGTTCTGGCTTTAGGGCCCCCTGACTCCTTGGGCCCCTGGGCCTGTGCTAGAGAGGCCCATTCAGTAATCCATGCTTGAGTTATCAATGCGCACTGCATTATCCTGCACATCCAAAAGCACTTGTGGTAAAAAATTTTTACACAACAATTGGCTCATGGTGCAAAAAGCGCTGCATACCAGGACATTGGGTTTTTTCTCTTTCACTCTATTTATGAACCCCTTTGCAGGGCCTGTCATCAATGCTGCTCCGTCAGTGGAGACACTGACAGTTTTCACTGTGTAATCCACCTCACACCAGACTACTTTGCATGAAATATTTCATTTCCTGTTGTTTTCATTTGAAAATCCTAAAATGGCCCAGTGTGGGTTTTCTCTGAGCAGCCTGCACATTGTCATGCCTACTCAAATCCCAAGTAGGGGCACTGTGGCTCAGCCCACATAGGGCCAATACCCTTTTTCTCCCTTGTTTGCCCAGCATGGGTTTTCTGTAATATTCTTGTAGGTTTCATTTAAATAGAAGGAATTCAGAACACTTGCCGCAGGCAGCAGCTGGAATGAGCCTGCAGCATATCATCAAGACCCTATATTTTCACTGAGCTTGCATGTCACAATGAACAAAAATCCCTGGACACACTTATTGATCTCTTCATAATCGCCATGTCCGAAAAATATCCGAGAGAGCCTTACCTGACAAGAGACCCATCAAAAGTATGTAGATTGGCCAAGCCAAACTCATTGCTCTTGCACATGAATGACAAAAAAGTTTGGGATTATGTTTCTTGTGGCAATGCTCAGCACCGAGTTTCCCAGTGCCCAGTGTGTCCAGTCTAACGTCCATCATTACCACTGAGGGAGCAGGTCCCACCAAACAACGCCCACCTACAGTGAGGCCCTCTAAATATCTTTCTCTTCAGGCATTACTGATTCCTATTCAGATAGGGTACTCAGAAGGTGTTTCTACCTTTACAGCGTTGATTGACTCTGGTACAGCTGGAAACTTCCTCAACTGGAAAAGCTCGCGGAAAAGCTCAAGTACTGCCTTCACTCTCTCCCGAACCCACTTCACATTCTGGCTCTAGATGGGGGCCCCATAGGAGGAGGATCGATAACATACTGCACCAAACCTCTTCATCTTCAGATCAGAGCCCTCCATCAGGAAATCATCTCCCGTCTGGTAAATGTCACGTCCAAGTATTCCATTGTCCTCGGCTTCAAACACATAATTCCCATATGCATCCTGGATGCAAACACATCATCCCCATATTTTCTGGACTGAGAAAGAAATCATAACTTGGTCATCACAGTGTCATAAATCTTGTCTCCATGTGCCTGCACTAATGACCGCCTCTACGTCCATAGAAAATCCCCATGGCAAGTAAATATTCCGCTGGAATATCGGGATTATAATGAAGTGTTCAGCAAAGCAAAAACCAGTGGTCTGGCTCCTCACCATCCATATGAACCACAACTCCTTGAAATCGCACATATCCACCAAATCATGCAAGAATATATCACTCAGCCCTCACACAAGGGTATATCTGACCATCCATGTGTCCTGCATCTGACAGCTTTTCCTTGTGGACAAGAAAAGAGGAGGTCTCAGGCCCTGTACTGATTATCAAGGGCTCAATTACAGTATCATTAAATACTGCTAGTCTCTATCTCTAGTCTTGTCTGCTCTGGAACAACCCAGAGAGGCTGAAGTTTTCACCATACTGGATCTGTACAGTGCGTATAATCTCATCTGCATCAGAGTGGAAAACGGCCTTTAGCACCTCCTCTGGCCACTACGAGTACTGCATCATGTCTACTCCAGAATCAGCATCAGCACGAATGCACCACGCACTACAAACATGGACTTCGGGGATTCCAACAGCCACACATCATCACATTCACATCATGTGACATTCACGTTCACCAGATTTACTGCACATACCTGGACTCCACCACCACTGACCTCTATATAAACACAATCCAAACATACACTCACTGCGAAGCATCCTCTCAGCTCTGTTTCACAGCTGACTTTCCAAGCCTTGATTCTGAATCCTGCTTATGGTTTTGATTCTGGATTGTTTACCTCAGTTGTGATTTTTGTCTCGACCTCTGAAACTCTGATTGTTCATCGCCTGTCTCTGTACCTTCTATATGCTTCTAAATTATCACTTTAAAAAAAATAATAAAATCTTTTGTTGTCTGTGTGCTTTTCTTACTATATTACCTCACCAACAGAGTTTTTAGATTGATACTATTCGTAGCCCGTGACCAAGAATGTGTGAACCAGTATCAGGATGTATTTATTGATAGAGACTTCCATAAGTCACTCTGGATAAGTCTGCAAAATGCCATAAATATAAATGTAAGTGTGTACATTTGGACATTTTTTGTGTTTACCAGTCTTTTAATAAAAAGCATTCAGCATAACCGTTGTCATATCTGCCGCCTGACCTTGATGCTTTATTTTTGAATTTTAGTCAAAGTCAAAAGTCAAAGTCTGCTTTATTGTCAATTCTGCCACATGTTCAGCACATACAGAGAATTGAAATTACATTACTCTCAGACCCTAGGTGCATACAGATAACACACGCAAAAAAAAATTGCAATTATTGGTAATTATTGGTTATTGGTAATTATTACACTGGAGTGTGTTATTTTGCTTATAGCCCAGCAATCTACCAACAGTTACAACTGAATGGCTGTCACACAATATAACAGTTTATAGCTAGCCTTAATGTTGTAGAACGTCAGTGGTTAAGACATTAAACTATTGATTGGAAAGTCATGAGTTCAAATCCTGCTACTGCTGGATCTTTGAGCAAGATACTTCAACTTCTCAGTTGTATAAATATAATAAATGTCATTGAATTGTTTATAAAATAAAACTCTCAAATTTGTAA
Organism: Pangasianodon hypophthalmus; assembly: GCF_027358585.1. Classification (NCBI taxonomy): domain Eukaryota; kingdom Metazoa; phylum Chordata; class Actinopteri; order Siluriformes; family Pangasiidae; genus Pangasianodon; species Pangasianodon hypophthalmus. The sequence goes on along the minus strand of NC_069727.1, from coordinate 21,324,072 downwards.
TTTCATAAAAAGAACTACTTAAATTTTCCTTAGTATATTATAAAAGAACAATAGTGCAATAATGCAATAATTCTCACACACATATAAAGATATTACTGTCATTCAATATACTGTATGTACTGTATATACAGATTAGAATATGTATTAGAATTGTATAGTTTATATTATTTATTTGTGTATTTGCCTTTTCTGAAATACAACTATCACTACTATTATTACTACTTATTCTACTTAATTTGGGAATGGAGTTTGGGGTTAGAGAGGGAGAGAGAGAGAGAGAGAGAGGGAGAGAGAGAGAGGGAGAGAGAGGGAGAGAGAGAGAGGGAGAGAGAGAGGGGGAGAGGGAGAGAAAGAGGGAGAGAGAGAGAGAGAGAGAGAGAGAGACTGAAGTACATACACCAAGCGTGAGTAAGTAAATGTCCAATGACACTTTGAAAACTCATTCAAACACAATGTTTTTCTGGCAGAAGATCAAGCATGAGTGTTTGCAGGAAGAGTCAGAGATGGAATTAAAAAAATGGGGAAATGGATGTCAGGGAAAAGGCTAGGTTATACATGCATGCGACTTCAAGGTCACACCGCACAAACACAGAAAGCCAAACACTTCTGCCTGCCACTGTAACATATACAGCACCTTTATATACTGACCCCAAAGATCTTAGACGTATACATTCATTTCTTTTTAATGTCTGCTTTTTCTGCACAATACACTGCAGCTACTCATAAGCGTGACTGAGCATGTATGTATTCTTGATTTTAAGCTAAGGTATGTTATTTTATCAGGGCTGTGTGATTAGGTGTGCAGTGCTGCCTGGACACACTCACGGTAAGAGCTCAGTACTCAGGCCCTCAGCCACACATACATAACTCTACACCATAAAAGGAGCTGTGCCTTGGATGTCTCCAGGAGTACATACACACACACTTCCCAATCACTTCAGTTCTCCTCCATCCCCTATTCATTTTATTACTTATAGCATTATTATTTGCACTGTGGAATTTTTCAAATCAACATGGGCCACGGATTGGTGTCTTTTTAAGAAACACATCTTCTACAAACAGCATACTGAAGGTAAGTTTATTCTCTGCTAAAATAAACTTCCAGATACTACATTCCTAAGGGAAAGTATAGGATCCTGTGCAGTTAGTACAGGACCTTAGTGATCATTTCAGTCCGGTTGTTCATACGTAAGCAACTGCTTCATGATGATGAAGCAGCGTTTAGTAGAAGCAAGCCACAGAAGAAAAACACTTCACAGGGCTGACGGACAAAAACAAGGAGAATATGTGATTTGTGATAAACGTAGAGCACAGAGGGCACTAGCTTTTTCATATGTGGCTGTGCGAACTCTTAAAAGGAATCAGAGAAACTGATTTTATTGAATATCACAGCATACTTAACCTTACTCATTTATTAACTCGAACCCAACCCTGTTTACAAATGCGCCACTATGAAGATACGTAACACAGCTATCATATGCCTTATGTTTGTGCTTGTGCAAGACCTGAGTGGTTTTTAGTTTTGACTGATTAACATTTGTGATGTCACTCGATATATGAAAACATTATGGCTTTTTTTGTGTATATTTGCTCTAATCAATGTAACTCACAACACAGAACATACATCACGTAAAGAATAAAACACAATGGCTTATAAAATGCTGTTATAATCTACAACATGCTGACCACAGCAATTTACCAAGAATTACACTTTTTATTAATCAGAGAAAGAAACGCATACTTTCTATTTGTTTATATTTGCATTTAACTTTGTGGAACGTCCACAGAACAAGCTAGTTCCTGTTGACAGTTGTTATAACACTCGTTATAACCGTTCCCTCACCAGCCTTTCTTATCATGGTATAGAGAAACCCCAAAGCCCTCCATCCCGAAGACTTGTAAAAAAAAAAAAAGAGAGAGAGACATGTCAGAAAACTTAAACTTACAGCTTTACCTCTGACTGTTACAAAGCGCTGACACTGGAGACTCCTTCCATAAATTCTAAATAAATGAAATTTTAATAAAAATCAACAATGCGGTGGTATAATCAGAATTCTTATGAACAGTGATCTGATCAGTAGCTATAACTCGATCATTTGCTTTCTATTGCTCACTTGTTTTCTATAAATTTAAAAAGGCAAGGTACTTACAGTGCCTCCATTAATATTGGCACCCTTGGTAAATATGAGCAAAGAAGGCTGTGAAAAATTGTCTTTATTGTTTAACCTTTTGATTTTTTGTTCAGAAAATTCACAAAAATACTCTGCTCTCATGGATATCAAACAATCACAAACACAACACAGGTTTATCAAAAAAAAAAAAAAAAAACTGAAATATATGTGTGACACAATTATTGGCACCCTTTTAGTCAATACTTTGTGCTACTTCCCTTTGCCAAGATAACAGCTCTGAGTCTTCTCCTATAATGCCTGATGAGGTTGGAGAACACATGGCAGGGGATCTGAGACCTTCCTCCATACAGAATCTCTCCAGATCCTTCAAATTTCGAGGTCCACGCTGGTGGACTCTCCTCTTCACTTCACCCCACAGGTTTTCTATGGGGTTCAAGTCAGGGGCTGGGATGGTCATGGCAGGAACTTGATTTTATGGTCAGTAAACCATTTTTGTGTTGATTTTGATGTATTGGATCATCGTCCTGCTGGAAGATCCAACCACGGCCCATTTTAAGCTTTCTGGCAGAGGCAGTCAGGTGTTCATTTAATATCTGTTGATATTTGGTAGAGTCCATGATGCCATGTATCCTAACAAGATGTCCAGGTCCTCTGGAAGAAAAACAGCCTTAACAGTGTTGTGTTTGCGATTGTTTGATATCCATGAGAGCAGAGTATTTTTGTGAATTTTTTTAACAAAAGATCAAACGGTTAAACAATAAAGACAATTTTTCACAGCCTTCTTTGCTCATATTTACCAAGGGTGCCAATATTAGTGGAGGGCACTGTAAATAGAAAACTTAACAAACAATTAAATAAACCACACATTCAGATGCAGCCTCACATACTGTACATACTACTGGAGCCATCTTGTACAACTGAGGTATAATGCCTTTTTTCCTCACATTTCACATTTCCCATCACACTGTATTTGTGGTGCAGAATCTAACCACACCATATGTGGTAAATTATGTAGAGATTAAGGCTCAAGCTGGAATTTTACCCACAAGATAACAGAGAAGTTTCATGAACAGCCACTCTTACCTAAGCTCTAGTACACTGTTAATTATGGAACCTACGTCCAAAACTCGTTGCTACAGGCACCCAGGCAAGACAAGGTCAAGGTTCACTTTTTGATGAAGTAACTAACATTAGCCAATTAGCTAAGTAGATATGCTACAAGCACTAATTAGCCAACGGATGTCATTAGATAACTAGTAATTTCATCTGGTGAAATCCATCCATTAAAATGTTGGCAAAAATTGGCAGGATGATTCTGAGTTAACTGACCAAATTTACAGTTTCCTCTGAAGGTATTGGAATGGCAAGGCCAGTTCTTTTGTTTTTGTTATACACAGAAGTCATTTGGGTTTGACATCAAAAGCTGAACATGAGATGATAGATCAGAAGTTCAGCTTCACTCTCTGCACCTGCAAGCTTAGATAGGTTGATAGGGTTATAGTTATAGTTATACTGCAGCATCAAGGATTGCTGAGTTTGGCCACAGCTAGATATGTTTGACCTCTCCTCCCCAAAGCAGACACTTTATGCCAACTAATGCAATGTATGCAAATCCTAAAGTGAAGCCACTTTATGCCTGCATCTTCCACTGGTTCACACTGCAAGCGGCACAAGCTGATTCCAGATCTGACTGAGAAATCACTGCTTTGCATCAGGGTCAGTGATGTTCCACACATTTAAGAAAACTTGTTTATGCCACATACACATTTAGGATAGAACGAGACACTTCTACTTGACTAAAACACAAAAACACTAAAACGTGCTGTGATGATTGACAAAACACGTTGCCATCAGAAGCTTTATGAACTGTATAATCTACACAGATGTCAAATCACTCTTCTCATTTCACTTTCAGTCCTAGAGCATGTGAAATCAGTAGTTCTAGACTGTGTGTCACTGGGGGGGTCGACACACACACACTGCCCAAACAGCAGCCAGACATCCAGATGCACTGCAGGGAATCTAGGCAAACTCTCATATATTTTGTGAAAAACCTGGGTGCTAAATGGAAAGATACTGAATTGATATGTATCTTAGTTTCTGTGGAATTGGAGGAACCATCTGTTCTCTTAAAATTGGCATCTTTCAGATCTATGGTTACAAACCCATCATGTTAACTTACTGCTTGCATCACGTCTGTTATGTGTAGCATAAGCTCCATATACGATTTCTAGTGCCAGTTTAGTGACTACACTTCCACAGTCAGTACAGACAGTTGGCTTTGCTCTTGCATCTCTGTTGAGCAGAATTCTGTTTGTCATTCGCTGACAGCGTAAATCTGGCAGACAGTGTGATTTCAAGCTGCTGGTATTTTGTTACAAAGCTTCAGCGCAGCAGTTGCAGAGGAGAGACTAATCCCTTCATCTGCACTGTAATGAAAATGTTTGTATGTATGTATGTATGTATGTATATGCTCTAAAGTGACATGTGCTTATGCGTCATGTGTAACTCATATGTACAAGCTATGTGCTGGTTCAGTGTGTGTGTGTGTGTGTGTGTGTGTGTGTGTGTGTGTGTGTGTACAGCAGTCTTACATAGTTCCCCTTCCCATGGTGAGATGGGATAGGGTGGTGTGTAGAACATGGGAGATGACTATTTGATCATTAAGCAAACTTGAGAGGTTCTAGAGTGCTAGGAAAAGAGAAGCAAATTAAGCAGAAGTACTTGATGAGTGTCTCAAAGCACTTCATCACCACAGAGATGAAAGAGTGCTAATATTAGTGGTGCTAGAGTCAGAGCATGCAGAGAAATGGTTACGTTCATTGGGACTGATCGCCATTCACTGCAGCATGGGCTCTGCCTCTGCAGTCCGTAATAGTCTTTAATCCCTGCCGCATTTGGTGTTACGTTTCTGCAGCTGAGACTCAGCTGTGTTCTTATAGCTCCAGTTTGCATTTTTCCCTCAGTACACAGTCATGTCTTCTGTCTGGAGCCAGTGTGGTCCCATCTGCATTCCTCGTGGCTCCTTTCATCTGGTGTTGTGGCCTTTAAACCCTGTTGCCATGACTCCCAAAGCGTGAAGTGCTGTCTTTAGATCTCTGTGCTCATTGCATCTCATGCTGCGGACATTATTTCCTTAATGGCCAGGAGCAAATGTGGTACATTATTCGCAATACAACTCTCCACAAATGCGCTTATCAGGTTTTTTTTTTGTTGTTGTTTAATTTATATTGGGGCTGGATAGATCACAGCTTTACTCGTAAAGCTTGATGAGCTTATAAGGCAATCAGTCTCTCTACCAGAGGCCTTGATCTCAAGTTTAGGGTTCCTGCATCGGTCATTCACTTGAAATAATCTTGTTCTATTGGCAGATGATTTTGCTAATTTTAAGCATTTATGTCTAGAAAGAACCCAATGATGAAGCTTGGAATCAGAAGAAATGTCTAGTAATAAAGTAATCTTATAATAGGAAATACTAAATAAATTTAACTATATTCAAGGTACAGTATTTTCAGTTGCTAATGTCATTTTTGCAGAGCATATGCACACCTGAAAGCGCTGAATATTTTAAGTAGCTACACCAGAAGGAAATAAAATTTCATGTATATTTACCTTCATGTATATTTATGTGTATGTATATTTATAAACCTACAGTGTATGATAGTTCATTCTTGAATTAAAATGAGAACAGTACATTTTGTTTATCATTGCTGACATGCAGAAAATCAAGCAGTTGAAGAGAAGAGAGTGCTCTAGTCTCCTTCCACCACACGTCCTGTCACTGACCTCACAATAACACAAGAAACATGCTGAATGAATAAATTATGCAGTATTTTTAATTCTGCTTACTGGCAGTGTATTAACATCTTATAACGACAGCTGTATTTATTCCTCAGTCATATATTTATCCATGAATTGATTATGGGCAACAGCAAGTACATTTCAATTTCACTGTTCATTAATTCCTTCTAACACAACTTTAAACCTCATAATATAATTCGGTTCAATCATTATTTTATTATTTTTCACAACCTGTTATGTTGCTTTTCATGAATGATATATTTTTAAATGCTTTAATAGATAAAAGACTGGGCAACTGCATACAGAGCTAAAACTCATTGACCTTTATTATAGGTTGAAAGTATAGTGTTATATATCAAGTTTCTCAATAAAAAATCCTGGTGAAATATCTGACACTGCTGCCAGATGAGTGCCAGATGTTTGACGTCTTAAAGCCCTGGAGAAAAGTCCATAGCAATTATTTAAAGGGCACATATTCTCAAATGCCAAGTTCACACAGCCATTATATATAAATCCTACAGTAACATTTCAGTATTTTGATTCTTATTACACTTAGTTTCATATGCAGCTGTCAGACTGAGAATGAAGAAATTACAGGAAGTAACGAGAAAGTGCAATTTGTCTACATCTCAAGTGCCACATCAACCCTGGTATTAGCGACATTAGCGTGCTTGTAACTACAGGACTTTTTCTCGTAACAACCAGCGCGTGAAGTGGGAAAGCACCAGTGCAAGTGCTCCCCTCCTCACACGTTATATTCTTATATTATATGTTATATTCTGAATTTCTACAGTAAATAGAAGATACTAGGAGATATCGCTGATGTTCACATAAATTTATTTATTTATGACCTACCTTTCAACACTCTAGCAACCATGTGGGATAACATAGCAACAACTTAGCAACACCCTAGCAACCCCCTGAATACCATAGCAACCACCTAGTAACAACTTTGGCACCACCTAGAATAACACAGCAGCCACCTAGCAACACCATATCAACCACAAGGAATGTCATAGCAACTATCTAGCAATGCCTTAATACCTACTGTCATGGCAAATACTTCTGCAAAATTAGAATAAGACAGTGAATTACACAGACGAGGGGCTCCGGATGTCAAAAATCAATAGATCAATCAGACAGCAAAGCCGAGATGGTCTGCAGAACATCCAGAGCACATAGTCGTGGCTCCTGCTTTTATACAGTTCTAAAACAATGATCTCATCAGGTGGACTTTTCCCTTTTTTCTTTCACTCACACACCTGCGTCTCGCCACAATTATGTCACTGTCTCTCTGTCTTAGCCGTAACCATGGCAAAGGTCAGTCACTCAAAAAATATTAACATTACCTCATACCCTTAACAATACACCATAAGCAATGTCCTTCATCAGACGGGTCAGATAGATACACACTTCAGGGACTCTGGTAGAGAAAACAAGCACCTTTTCATGAGAAGAGACAGAACTGAAAAGCTAGAGTGTGTGAGTGAGAGCTGTGTGCTACGTGATTTCCCACGAGTAGAGTCACATCAGTTTGTTCTAGTTTTCTTGGTTCACACACACACACACACACACACACACACACACACATGACCATTCTTTATAAAATTATTTGTAAGTAATTATTTCTAATGAATTGATTAGTGCTGTAGTTAAAACTGATTAACGATGGAGCTAAATACTGATGTACCGTGAAGTCACACTCTTCTCATGACTGAAATACACTGCAGGGTCAGTGTTAGACTGAGGGGATTTAAGGTCATGATTCAACACAATAACGCAGTACGATGCTGCTGTATAAATGCTGATCAACACAGTACTAAATACAAGTTAACTGATCAATGGAAATACGTCCACACTACCTGTCATAACATAGCAATCACCTTGTAACACCCTAGCAACCACAAGGAAAAATCATAACAACCACCTAGTAACACCATAGCAACCACATGGGATACCATATCAACCAAGCAGCAACATCCTAGCGACCAGCTGGAAAGCCATATAACCACCTAGTAACAGCCTAGCAACAACTTTGGATACCATAGCAACCAGAGTAGATCCCATATGGGAATAGGCTGCTTGTGCTTTTGGAAAAGATCAGGATTGTGGTTATCGAGTAGCAACACTCCAAAGTTTGCTTTTTCCGATAGCAAATAGAAGGGAGTGTTTCAGTGGTCTCATTCTGTTTCAGCACTTTGTCCATTTCAGAGGTCACATTTTTACAGGTATATTACAGGTCTGTTACAGGTATGTTGCAGGTATGTTACAGGTATGTTACAGGTATGTCATCTGGGTGTTACCTGTCGTTCAGGACACAAACGATTAAGCACAGAGACGTGGCTGCAGTCTGTTCCCACTTCTCTGCACTTATGCAAGAAAACCAGAACCATCGTGACCAGCATTCACTGCAGAATTCATGGTCTTGTGCTGCCATCTTCTGCTGCAAATCAAGCACAACTAGTGTATCCTCCTCCATGACTAACTCAAAAGTGTATAAAACATAGTACGGTGACTGAAAGTTCCCTTTCTCAACAACAGCAAAAGAAACTGGGTCACTGATTCTACTTATTGTTTTATACTCATGAAAAAACTAACACACTTTAGTGGGAGTCCCCTCCGAAAGTATTGGAACAGTAAGGCTTGTTCTTTTGTTTTTGCTATACACTGAATACGTTTGCACTTGAGATCAAAAGATGAATATGAGGCGATAGATCAGAATGACAGCTTTCATTTCCTGATATTTACACCTGCATGTGTTAAACAACTTGCAACAAGGCATGTTTTGTTTGAAATGACAGGTGTTTCTTGTTGCCCAGGTGTGCCATGTTAGATGTTGAAACAGTTAATAGCTCTGAATATCTTCTCTTGGTTTGAGCCCTGGGTTTGTCTTCAGAGAAGAGGCCTTGCCATTCCAGTACTTTTGGAGGGGACTGAAGGTCCATGAAATTCAGCACAATCGTAGAGTCTGTATGAGATGAGATGAGCCTGATTGCGTAGTGGTGGCATTATAGCGCACCATTTTATTGTTTTAGCCATATCTCGAGAACCATTAGTCCTAGAGACAAAATTAAGTTTTGCTCTGATTTCTTGACTAATTCTGAACCAATCTGCAATCTGGAGCATTTAGCATTGACCATTTTGATTTTTAGTACAATATGCCACATGTACTTTTGGGAATTAGTCCTAGTTTTTTTCCGAGGATAGTCCTATATTCACAAAACTGGTGTCAAATGGGGAGTTTGGCCGTGAATAATTTTCAAAAAGTTGAGATTTCTGAACAATACAGCTGCCACCTAACAATCAATCCTAAAAGGAGGAGACTAATTCACTCAACCTCATGTAATTTGCATGGGCTTTCTAATGCCCCTTCACAACTAGGGTCTGAGGATGTGGGCTGAGTTTATCAGCAGGGGGTGGAGTTAGGTTCAGAAAACTGTCTCTCAGGAACTGCAAGTCCGACTGAGGTGAATTTTTTTATTCTGCACCTTTATGCTAATTTGTAAGCGATGTTTTAATGCTGACCTGGTTGCTTAAAAAACATGGCAACTCAATCAGATTTCAGCAAGCATTTGATTTAACATGAGCAATCCATCACAAAACTGGGATAACATAGCAACCACATACCAACACCCTAGCAACCACCTAGAAACACCCTAGCTACCAAATGGATTACCATAGCAATTGCCTACCAACACGTTAGCAACCATGTGTGATAACATAGCAACCACCTCGTAACTTCTAGCAACCAACTGCAATACCTTAGCAAACATCTAGTAACACCCTAGCAACCAACTGAAATACTCTAGTAACCATCTGGGATAAGATAGCTGGTTGCTAGGGTGTTGCTAGGTGGTTGCTATAATAACATATCAATCACCTAGCAACACCCAAGCAACCACCTGAAATAAGACCATAGCAACCAAACAGAATACCAGAGTAATTACCTAGCAACCCCCAGTCAACTACCTGGGATAAAATAGCAACCACCCAACAACACCATAGCAACCACCTGGAATAATGTAGCAACCACCTAGTAACACTCTAGCAACCTCCTGCAATACCTTAGTAACACCCTAACAGCCACCTGGAATGCCACATCAACCACCTAGCAACACCCTCACAAACATCTGAAATAACACTGCAACCACCTAGTAAAAGCCTAGCAACCACCTGCAATACCTTGGCAACCACCTAGTGTAGGGGAAATGGGTCAGTTTACACACAAACCCTAGAAACGTAAGGTCTCGTTAAATCAGTCTCATAGAATATCCCCTTTTTAGTTTAGAATTTTAATTAAAACTCAAAAGTGCAAAACTGCAAATAAGTCAAAATGATTAAAACCTCCACTTTACCTGAAAGTAATAATAATAATAATAATAATAATAATAATAATAATAATAACAATAATAATAATAATAATAATAAAGGATACAGCACATGGAGTAGCAGCACACTACGGTATACAGCTGGATAAATATCTAAGGTTAACTATAACAACGGACTAAAGCACAGAACGTTTGTAATATTCTGATGCCTCTGCACAGCTTAAACTATGCAGGTAAGGGATCTGCTCCCAGTTCTTCTCTGGCTGTGACAACACACTGCGATATATGGCTGTGTAATTCACTAAATTAATTACAGCTAGGCAAAGCCTGCCTCTGCAAAGCTTAGGCCTGTGCAGGTAGAGGAACTGCTCTGGAGCCTAAGTGACACTTATTGATTAATAACTACTAATTAGTTATGACTAATAATATTATTATGATCATTTGTTCTACTCTATCTCTCCTAAATGCAAATTAACTCAGCTACAAATGCAACCAAAGTTCAAACTGCAGACACAGACTCAACCTCCGTAAATGCTGTTGGCGCTTTGGCACCACCTGATGGTGATAAGGACATTTCCTACAGTAAACACTGGTTATATGCTTATAAAATAAAACGCTTGGTGTCACACGTAGCTGCTTTATTCCCAACAGCCTCATAAAATAATCATTAAATCCGTCTCATTAGTAATCAGTCTCTTTTCTATTTTCTATTTAATATTTAAATTAGAAATCAAAATTCCAAACTTGCAAATGAATCTATTTTTCTTTTTAAAAAGAATTTTATCTGCAATAATAATCAATGTATTATTTTACTGAAGGTCTAGTTCTGAATAGTTTGGCTTCTTACCATATGAAAGTAATAACCACAACATGGCAATAAAATGTTTAATAAAATTTAATGCATTGAAACATAGAAAAGAAGAAGAACCAATAAACTACTTAACTAAGAAAGCTTACTGCTACATAGGGACAGACAGAAGGGAAGGAGTCGTGAGTGTGTGGGAGAGAGGAAAATGAAGGGTGTGTGTGTGTGTGTGTGTGTGTCGGTGCATAAATGTGTGCATGAGAGAGAGTGTGTACCTCTGTCAAAATGTCACTGAGGCCCTCTAGTGGCTTTCTGCAGTACAATTTTTAACTCCGCCCATTCCCATGTTAGTGAATGGGACAGATAGCAATCTTTCAGTTCTATTGACATAGAGTTCAATAGAGTCAATAGAGTTCTATTGACACTGATAATCTGCTCAGTAAATATGTTCCAACACGGACCCTCAGAACACCTAACAGTTCTGTACAAAAGCCATGTCTTGTCGTACTGTAAACTGTTCTGACCCTTAGTTGTGAATTCTTTGCAGTTTTTCCAATACAGTATGTTGCTCATTTTGATGTCTAAGCTAGCTCATTGTACTGATATTATAACTAGGAAGCCAAAGTGAGTGAATAAAGTGATGGCATAAACCAAGGCAGCTAACACTAGCTAAAGTTCACAATAATCTACGATTTACTGTATCACCATAGCAACCACTTGAAATACAATAGCGTGGTAAGGTTAAGCAGTTAGTCCTTTTTACATGAACTTCACCAACAGAATGAGTGAAGAATAAAAGAGTACTTCCCCACTCAGACGTGTAACTTACTGCAGGTGTCAGAGCTAGATGAAAATCATGGACAGCAGCAATGTTTTCCTCAAAAAATAGGTTGTGTTGGGTGTAAACGTTGTCTGCTGTAATTTGGGTTTGAGATGAAAAGAAGAATATGAGATCAGAGATCAGAATTTCAGCTTTCATTTCTTGATATTTATCTAGATGTGTTAAAAATTTTTTAGAACATGGCACCTTTGGTGTCAGACCACCCAATTTCTAGCCGAGCAAAAGTATTGGAACAGAGAGTCATAAAGTGAAACAAAATAAATAACACTTAATATTTGGTTGCATATCCCTCTGCTTGCAATAACTGTATCAAGCCCAACACCAAACTGTTGCATTCTTCTTTTGTGTTGATTTTCCAGGCTTGTAGCGCAGCTTCTTTCAGTTGTTGTTAGTTTTGGGGGGTTTCTCCCTTCAGTCTCCTCTTCAGGAGGTGAAATGCTGCTCAGTTGGATTAAGGTCTGCTGATGGACTTGGCCAGTCTAAAACCTTCAACTTTTTTCCAAATGAAGTCCTTTGCTGTGTTAGCAGTGTGGTTTGGGTCAATTCAATTCAATTAAATTTTATTTTTATAGCGCTTTTAACAGTTGACATTGTCACAAAGCAGCTTTACAGAAATTTATGAATTCCAGATATAAATTTTAGATTTATAAATTTATCCCTAATGAGCGAGCCAGAGGTGATGGTGGTGAGGAAAAACTCCCTGAGATGACAAGGAAGAGACCTTGAGAGGAACCAGACTCAGAAGGAACCCATCCTCATCTGGATGACACCCGATAGTGCGATTATAAATCATTCCCTTCTATAACTGTGTACTACATGCTCAAAACGTGTAACAGCAACTTATGAATATAAGCATCAGAGTTATTTCTGAATTTGTTATAGTTTTAACATGAAGTCTATTTTGTTGAAGATATCAACTGTTCAGTGATGGAGACTTGAGTGCACATAGCAATTGCAGTCCAAAGTCATCTTCATGTTTTCTAAGTGGTACCATCTGTCTAAGTGGTACCAGGCTGTCTATGTGGGCCATCCTCAGCAGCAGTGAGTGGTTTTCAGGTGATGAGAACTCAACCAGAAGTAGGGCATCAGTGGGTCATTGTATCGCTGCATGATGAAGTTCCTCCCAATTAGTGTTTGCATTTCTCTGTAAATTGGCAGACAGAATGTTCCATCATCAATAAAGATTAGTGAGTCCATTCCAGATGCAACCATGCAAGCCCAAGCCATGACACTACCTCCAGCATGCTTGACCACTGAGCTTGTATGAGCAGATCCTTTTTTTTCTCCACACTTTGGCCTTTCTATCACTCTGTTAGAGGTTCATCTCAGTCTCATCAGTCCATAAAACTCTTTTCCAGAACCTTTGTGGATCATCTCTGTATTTCTTTACAAATTCCAATCTGGCCTTCTGATTCTTACTGCTGATGAGAGGTTTGAATCTTGTGGTATGGCCTCTATATTTCTGCTCTTGATGTCTTCTTCAAATGGCAGATTGTAATAGCTTCATCATTGACTGTTGTTTTTGGGTTTTTCTTCACAGTTGTTTTCCTCAGCCAACCATGACTGGTTTTTACTACATCAGTGGTTTCATTCTTTTTCAGGAGAGTCTAAATTGTTGTACTGGCTATGCCTAAAGCAGGTGCAATGGCTCTGCTCAATTTTCTCTCTTTTTTCAGCTTTAAAATAGCTTGCTTTGCTCCCATAGACAGCACTCTGGTCTTTATGTTGGTTTATCCTTTTTAACAAAAATACAGTCTTCACAGGCAAAACCCAGGACTCAAAACAAGAGTAGACACATAAGAGCATGTATTTACATGTGCAGTTTGATCTGTTGATATACTTCCTGATGGAGTTCAGTCAGCTTTGTAATTCGCAGATGTCCGGCTGTCCAGCAAAGAAGAAAACAATGGTTTTGCTTTTTGTTAAAAAATAAAAGTAAAGTAAAAAATGAATGACAAACACACATGGAATGCTGCTTTGTAGGACTGTTTGATTTTACAATGATGAGAGATGTCAGCCATTCTCTTGTTGTGGTCAACACCCTAACAACCACCTGGAATACAGTGGTAATCATCTGCAATACCCTAGCTACCACCTGGGATAGTATAACAACAACGTAGCAACACCTTAGCAGCCACCTGGGATAACATAACCACCACCTAGCAACACCCTAAAAATCATCTGGAATACCTTAGCAACCATCTAGCACAACCACATAGCAATCACTGAGCAACAACCTTACAATCACCTGGGATAACATAGCAACCACCTAAGATAACATAACAACCGCTGAGCCACACTTTAGTAACCACCTGAGATAACATAGAAATCACCTAGTGACACCCTAGCAACCACCTGGAATACCACAGTAACCACATAGCTGCATCCTAGCAACCACCTTGGATAACATAGCAACCACCTTAAAACACCCTTCCAACCACCTGAAACACCCTAGCAATCACCTGGGATAACATATCAACCATCTAGTAACATCCTAGCAACCACATAGAAACACCCTAGCAACCTTCTGCAATAACATAGCAACCAGCTAGCCACACTCTAGCAACCACCTGGGATAAAATATCAACTACCTAGTAAGACCCTCGCAACCAGCTTGAATACCTTAGCAACCACCTGGGATATCATAGCAACCATCTAGCATTTTATGTTTTAACCCATATGTCAAGAACCTTGAGGCATAGAGACAAATTTCTTTTCTTTTCCCTGATTCCTTACCTATTTCTAAACCAATTTGTAATTTGTACCATTAAGTTCTTTTTTTTCTGCCACCTGCCAATCAGTCATTGTATGGAAGAGCTTAATTTACTCTAACAGCTATAACACATGATGTATTAGACAGGTTCACTCAAAACTTGAAAGGCTATTTAGGACTGGATTCTGAGGTTGTTTGCTAAGGTTGGAGCGTGGTCACTGGTAGGGTAGGGTCAGGGTTTCTCATAAGTCCGAGTGAGCTGAAACACCCTAGCAATCACCTAGTAATACTCTAGCAACCACCTGCACTACCTAACAATGCCATAGCAACCTCTTTGCAACACCAGGAACATGTACAAGCTGCACAGTCATTCATTTTCTTAAGCAAACCAATTCCAGATAGCTCAGCCTGATCAGGAATGGCTTGCTTTTTGATTCATCTAATGGTTTCTGCAATTCAGATTTTTTTTCCCCACTGAAATGAATGTGGGAATGTTCAGGGAGAATTTGGCCTTCATACTTACTGCATTATTTTCAATTCGGATACATTGAAAATAATTAAAAATGGATTGCTCACTTATATACACCCTGGGAACCACCTGGAATACAATAGCAAACATCTTGCAACAACTTAGCAATAATATGTAATATAATAGCAATCAGCTAGCAACACCCTAGCAACCACCTAGAATATGAACAGGAACAAACTAGAAACTCCCTAGCCACCACCTAGCACCATGCTAGGTATAACCTGGAATAACATAGCAATCAACTAGCAACAACCTATCAAATGAATGAATGAATGGGGGAATGTGGATTGCCTTGCCATTCTACACCCTAGGAACCACCTGGAAGACCGTAGCAAACATCTTAACAACAATCTGGAATATCATAGTGTGACACTCCGTGTGTTACCAGGGAAATGAGCACATGGGAGACAGGTGTGGCACAACTCAAAAGGGTTTTAATGAAATGAAAACTTGTGTTTCAGATTCGTTTACAAAATCACATGCATGCGCGCACACGCACACACACACACACACACGCGCACACACACACACACACACACTTCCATGTTTCTCATCTCTCTCCCCCGTGGCTCTTCTCTCCCCCTCTTTATCTCCTCGCTGCCTCTCACTGAAACAGAGAAAACTCATTAGGAGAATCGCCCACAGGTGCAGCCTCAACATTACTACTCATTCCACCCTCCATTCAATCAGTGCCGTCAAGCCTGCCACTGACTCTCCCCCCACCAAGAAAGGAAATCTGCTATGGCCACCTGTGCCCCCTGCCTATGGACCACCTCGACCTTAAATGGCTGAAGTGCCAGATACCAATGAGTGATCCACGTGTTGGCATCCTTCATGTGGTGGAACCAAATAATTCAGCACAAACCGATGATAATAGCCAGCCGGCCTCAGAAACTGTCACCTTCTTTTTGGTCTTGGGTCTCAGGCAAGCCGCAATCACTGCTGTCTTATCAATTTGGGGACACAATTTCCCATGGAAGTGGAAGCCCAGATACCTCCACCTGTCCAGTTGCACACTTGTTTGGTTTTGCTGTGAGTCCCGCCCATCTCAAACCTCTCAGGACAACCTTCAGATGTTGAATCTGCTGCTGCATGTGATTATTATAGATAAAAATGCAATCTAAATAGGCAGTGGTGCAGGCATGTGGGCCATGAATAACCTGAAAGAAATGGTGACAAATTGTGTAAACCAAACACAGTTTGGGAGTCAAGGGGATCTGCAAATATCCCTTTGTCAAATTCAGTGTTGAATAAAAGAAAGCCAGAACTAATCGATCGAGCAGTTTGCTAATGCATGGCATTGGATATGCATTAAATTTATACATCACGTTGACTTTGTCCACACAGTCCACACAGACCAGACTGACCAACTGGGTGAGTTAATCAATAGAAACGGTCCATTAGACAGTTCAGTGTTTTCTCTTGACCTAAATGTCCCACCATAGGATTATGATTAGCAACACAGAAAAGCAATTCCCTACAGCTATTTGGGACCAACACCTAGGTCGTCTCTTCAGTGTCCTGCATCACTCAATAAAATCTGTCTTTAATAATAGAAAAGTAGAGATAAGAGAGCACAACATTGGGTTGAACCCCAGCTGGTGTGCTTGGATCATTGTCCTGTTACATGACCCAATTTTGGTCCAGCCTAAGCCTCACAATTTTCTCAAGAATATTCTGATATAATCAGTCTGCCCAAATCATCACCCCTCCACCATCATGCCAGATAGTTGATATGAGGTGTTTATGGTGATATGCTGTGTTTGGTGTTTTTCCAAACATGGCACTGTGTATGATGACCAAACATCTCCACCTTGGTTTCATCAGTCCAAAGGATACTATACTGGAGAGAAGAGGCTTTTTCCTAGCCACCCTTCCATGAAAGCCATATTGTTCAGTCTTTTTCTGATTGGGCTGTCATGAACATAAACATTTAATGTGCTAACAGGTCACATGTTGTAGCGCTTGGGTTTTCCTTTATATCTCTGATCTTTAAATGGTCTGACCTTGGACAGAATTTGCTGGGATGCCAGCTCCTTCCAACTGTCTTGAAGGGTTGCCATTTGTAAACAGTCCTTCTCATTGTAGAATGTTGAATATCAAATTGTTTGGAGATGGACTTATAACCCTCCCCAGATTGAAGAGATAGGTTCTGTCAGGTCATGGCTGATGTCCTTTCACCTTGGCGTGATGTATTTCAGTTAGGACCTCACTTAGGAAAAAAGCTATTACAGAATAACATTTCCTAAGTGCATTATCTTATCTTAACTACAGAGAGGAAAATGGTACATTTACATTAGCCATGTCCAAGAGGGCTGTTACATTTATTAATGATACAAGAAGAGGAACAGCAATGTTTGATGGTGGAAAGACATTTGGAAGTCCCAGATAATGTGCTTTGCTTTGACAACAAAACACTGATAAATAATTACAGACTCCCACAAAATATGATAATGCAGTTAGCACAAGAATTGCTCTCGGAGCATTCCCAGTCATAGTGCAAGTGACTAACACCATATATATATATGTATATATAATTTTTTTTTTTTTTGCAAAAGGCGATTTTCAAAGTGAGGCCGCCTCTATAGCAAAATTGTCACAACTTGATATCTCTGAAAATCTAACAGAAGTGGCCAAGACAGTCAGCTCTTTAGCACCTACCCACATTCGGTTTCCAAGGGTAGATGAGCTTTCAGCCATCAAAGCCAAGTTTTTCCAAGCAAGTAGGATGCCGAGGGTAATAGGACTAGTGGATGGCTCACTGTTTCCAGTGAAGGCCCCCAGTGGAGTGGATGACGTGGTGTATGCGTGCCGAAAAGGGTCTCATGCTCTCAATGTACAGGCCATAGAAGATCACAATATGATAATACATTTGGTGACAAGGTGGCCTGGGGCAACACATGATGCCTTCATTTTTAATACAAGGTAGGTTAGGCTTAAATTACAGATTACATTAAATTAACAAATATTTACATTCAATTCAATTCATTTTTATTTGTATAGCGCTTTTAACAATGGACAAGCCTAGCCACTAATTTCCTGCCTATTTGAATTAAATTTTGAATAGCTTTTAAAAGTTATTTATACAATTATGATTACATATTTTGTTATTAGTTGTTCCTGACAGTATACTATTATGATCAGCTCAGCTAAAATTCTGCCTGTCTCTCGAGTCTTCCTCCATGCCCTCACACACTGGGGTTTTACAGTGACCTATCAATTGTTGTAAACCTTTTCTTGATGCTCATATTGCTGCAGTTTCACCAGAAGAAAGATGTTTGAATCGGGAGACCAAGATCCAGGGTATAGGCAAAGAGATGGTTTATTATGTGCGCAAAGACAGCCTGGGCACTCCATAGTCTAAACATCAGATGTTCTCAGCTAGCGTATATACTGGAGTGTGCATGTGAAGAGACCAGGCTAAGATAAGGAACAGACATAACTCAAAAGCAAACATAAACTAAGAGCAAGGACAATATATAAAAACAGACACGTGTACATTTACCCATGTATATTTATGACCACAGAACAGGCATGTGTACATTTGTGGACATTGAAGAAAAACAGAAGTCACATAGGACATACATTGGGGTGGGAATTGACGAGGCTCTACTGATGTTCCCTCGAACAGATCTGACAGCTGTATTGTCGTCAGTTCATGCTGCTCCAACTCCAGTCCTACCTTGTAACCACCAGGCATGCCGGTGTCAATAATCACAGTATAGCTACATAAAGTTCATATTAGTCCTAATGTTTATTAGCTACCTTTAATCTAAAGTTACAAAAACAACCAGCCCTGTTTTGTCTTACCTTCATACTGCACCTTCTGAATGACACCCAACATCTGAAAGGGTTAATGATGGAGTGTCACTCGTTCCACCTCCTGTATTCTTTATTTCCCTTGCCTACACAGCAGTCTTCTTTTTTTCACTTATTAGAGTGGTAGATGTTTTCTTCACAGAGTCTGGTGTACAGTAAATGCCAGACAGCGCACACACATTCTTTGTGTCTCTTGTCCACTTTCTGTCTTTGTGAGTGAAGGTGAAAACTTACAGAATATAACAGGCTTTGCTTTTTCTACCAAGCTGATCAAAACTTCAATTTCTGCAGCACTGAAATTAAAACCACGCTGATTTTGTTTTTTCCATTTCAATCTAATGTTTACATCACAGCAGCAGCTTGCACATTGTTGGTTGCTTGGTAACAGACCTCAGAGTTGATTATCAAACTTGATGGAGTGGTTTAAGATTTCCTAACTACAGATAAGATTTTGTAAGATAAGATAAGAAAATTAAGTTCTATAATACAAATTTGTGAAAAATCATAATTTAACTTATCACATCTTAACTTAAGGCTTTTCTGCAACACACCCCAGAACATCAAACTGCCAAAAGTTCTGCTTTTATAGAGGTAGTCACACTTCTTGATGATTAACTAATTGTGTGCATTTCATTAGTAACACCTGACTGCTAATTACTCTTTTAATGATTGTGGAAATAGGAAGGGTGTACTGACTTTTCTCACCTGGTTTCTGAATGTAGTTTTTTGGGGGAAAAAATGACTACTGATTAATGACTAATGATATTGATATCTTTGTGGGTTTTTTTTTGTCATCTGAGGTTATTTGTTTGTTTATGAAAGTTGGTGAGGACCACACAATTGTTATTTAAGCTCTGATAAATAAAAGCATACAGTTAAAGGAGGGTATACTTCCTTTTGCCAATGATTGTATTTGCAGATGAGCACATTGTGAACGCAAGCTCATGTGCTATGCAGGAATGATAGTGTCCCAAATCACGGTGGGATTTTCAATGATAAATGTTGAGCCTACTCCTTGGAATCCTTGGTATACAGTAGTTGGCAATATCACTCTGTTACTTTCCCAGCCTTGAATAATGAGAGTTGACATTCCTAGTTAAGTAGTACAGAGTGAGAGCTTTCAGTGGATACACTTTATTTTGTAAGCATTCACATTAAGGGCATAAATGGCTCCGTTTGATGTCTGAAGATACAACATTCCTAAAAATAAGAAATCTTATAACATAACTCCTGCTGTGAGCTGTAAATACTTTTAATCATATGAAGATTTTTAATGTGTTTTAGTAATAATTCTGAAATGCCTGATGAATCATGCCCAGCATCCAGCTTTTAATTCTTAAAAACAAACTCCTGTTGATTGCTTTTCACTGGAAAGTTAAGAGCAATGTAACGTAAGAGCAATGCAGTGAATGTTTTCCTGTTTGGTATGGCGCATTGGCCTTGTGTCACAAAAGAAAAGCAAAACCACCTGCATATTGCATTTCACTTTTCTTCCACAATGTGACTGCTTTTTTGGCATGGAATCTTCTAGATAGATTTGCGGCTATAGTAAATTGAAGTGTGCATGTAAATGTACATAGGGAGGGGTGATGCACCTAGGGCAATTTACCGGAATCAATCTGCCTACATGCATGTTTTTGGACAGAAAGAGAAACTGGAGGACCCAGAAGAGCCCATGCAAACACAGGGAGAACATGCAAAACTCTGCACAGACAGTAACCTGTACTCAAGAACAAACTCTGAACCTAAACCCTGGAGCTGTGAGGCAGCAATGCTTCCCACTGCGCCACCATGGCATGGTACAGATGATCGAGTAGTGGATAGTGGGTTTTTTTTGTAAGGTCTCAAATTAATTGTCTTTTTAGCCCTTAATCCATGTCAGGTCTTGCATTTGACCCTGCAAGTCTCACAGGGTATTGTGCTTACACTGAGACATGGGCTCCTCTAAGCAGGTGAAGGAACATCTGAAAATTAAGATACACTATATGGCCAAAAGTATGTGGATACCTGACCACCACACCCATGTGTAGGTCTTTCCCAAACTGTTGCAGCAAATTTGTGACCACACAATTGTCTATAATGTCTTTGTATGCTGTAGCATTGAGATTTCCCTTCACTGAAACTATGGGGCCTAAACCTGTTCCAGAATGACAATGCCCCTGTGCACAAAGCGAGCTCCATGAAGACATGGTGTGTGAAGGTTGGTGTTGAGGAACTCAAATGGCCTGCACAGAGCCATGACTTCAACCCCCCTGAACACTTTAGGATGAATTGAAACTATGACTATATATTAGGCCATCTCGTCTGACTTCAGTGTCTGACTTCAATAATGCCCTTGTGGCTGAATGGGCAAATCCCTACATTCCAAAATCCAGTGGAAAGTCATCCTACAGTAGAGGTTATTATAACAGCAAGTGGAGACTAAATCTGGAATGAGATTGTGACACTCCTATGGGTTCGCATGGAAATGAGGAGACGGGAGGCAGGTATGGGAAAAATCAAAAAGGGGCTCTTTATTATTCTGTTTCCCTTTCGCTTTTCCGTTTCACTTTTCAACAATTTTATCTCACTACGCACACACCTGGCTCTGTGCTGCTCAGCTCACTCTCCAGTGGCTCTTGTCTTTCCCCTTTTTATCCTTGCTGCCACTTAGTGAAACACAGAACACAGAAAAATTCCGCACAGGTGTAGGTCCTTAACACTCACTTTTCCAGACTCCACCCTCCATTCACAAACCGACACTCGACCATGCCCCTGCCTCCACATACCTCCACTGCCCAACTCCTGGACTCTGGAGCCATCCAGACTGCTGCCAGTTCCCCCCCATGCCAAGAGAGGAAATCCGCCACAGTCATCTGCTCCTCTGGCCTGTGGACCACCTCAAATGTAAATGGCTGAAGTGCCAGATACCAATGAGAGATCTGCACGTTGGCATCTTTCATGTGGTGGAGCCACTGGAGAGGGGCGTGGTCCGAACAGAGGGTAAAGGCTCATCCCAACAGATAGTGTTGGAGGATGAAGGCACTTCCACCTCCACAGGGGATGGGGTGGATTAAGCCACATGTTTTAGATTCACTTCTGGTCCTAGCCCCTCCCTCTCCAGAATGACCAAAGCCACAGGGACCACCATGGTTTAAGGAGATTGAGGTGTTATATCTGCTGTGTGCCTCTGTCGGTTCACTTTACCTCATAGTCGACATCCCCGACTGTATGACCTCAAAGGGCTCTTGCCACTTGGTGAGTAATTTGGAGCTTGATGTGGGTAATAATATGAGAACTTTATCTCCCTGTGAAAACACACATAGGCAAGTGCCCCACTGTACAACTGGGATTTACCTTCTTGGCCTGTAGCAAATTCTCCTGTGTTAATTGCCACAATGTGTGTTTGCTCAGGTCAAGAACATACTGAATTACACTCTTACTCTCCAAAGCTGCCTCCTCCCAATTTTCTCTGATGCTGTCTAAGATCTGATGCTGTCTAAGATGCGAGGCTTGCGCCCATACAGTATTTCAAATGGGGAGAACCCTGTGGAGGCGTGTGGGTCCTCTCGTACTGTGAATAATGGGAGTTCGAGCCACTTATCCCAATTCTGAGTATCCTCGTGCATGAACTTCCAAATCATATTTTTAAGGGTTTGATTGAACTGCATGAGCAGTCTACTCATCTTAGGATGGTAAACGTGGTGCCTTGGTCTGTCAGGATCTCTTTCGGGATCCCAACCCGGGATAACTTTGAAGATGACCAAGATAGCTTTGAAGAGTGCCTCCACGGCACTGCTTGCTGTGATGTTGCGAAAAGACATTCAGGGTATTGCATTGCGTAATCCACCAGGAATACGCCCAGCCAATAGAAGTGGCCCATGAGGTGGTTCAGTATTTTATTCTGACCTAAATGCCCCTTCACAGGATTATGATGAGCTGCCTGAAATAACATTTCCCGATGGTTCTTTGGGACCAATAACTGGTTGTTTCTTCTTTTGTCCTGTGTCATTTGGTATAACCTATCTTTAATAATCATGAAATAAGGGAAGCAGAGCCCAACATTGAACTGAACCCACTGAGAAGAGGCGGGGCCTTCCCCACCCGACACAGAGCTGATGTTGACGGCCCAAGCAACACCTCCCCAGCCAACAATGCGCACATCCCACACTGTGCTACACTGTTGCAGGGCCCATCCACACACATTCCCCTCAACAATGTCTGAAATGCCAGCCAATTTGTTCCCAAAATCAGTGGATGGGTGAGGCGAGGACTAAACTCTGCCTCTATTTTATGGTTATGTCCCTGGAATTGGATAGTGACTGCCACTAGTGGATATTCGTACACATCCCCATGCACGCACCTCACCTTCACCCATCGTGCTGTACCCAGTGCCTCACCTTGAGCCAGACATTGGTGAATCGAGGTTTGGTAACTCTCTGAATCCACCAATGCATGGTATGTACCCCCTTGAATACTCACTGGTATACGGTACGTCCCAGCTCAATCGTGGTGGCCTGCAGCACATTGGGGACCTGGACCAATGCTCCCACCTCCATCATGTGGCATTGGTCCTAGAAATGCACAGTTTCCCCCACTGCCAGCACACCGGCCCAGGCCTTACTCCCACATCTGAAGCCCTGGAAACAGGGAGAGATGGAGGGGTAGGGAAAACCTGGCTTCAGGGAACTGGTTTTGGGGGAAATAGTCAGTGTTTCCAAGGTGCAGGGACAGGAGGAGGGCAGGGAGAAAAAGGAGAAGACTCATCTGACAGCAGCCACCTTTGACAGATCTCTCAGAGCTGTTGGGTTAAATGTGAACAGGTGGCCAAGTTCACTGACGGTGCTGTTCAGGGCTGTATCCATCCCGTTGCAAAATAGCCCGCTTCAGGTCTGGATCCTCCAGCAGGTTCGCGACTGGAAGTCGGGCTTCACCCAACAGTAGCAGCAACAAGCGGCCCGCCCTCTGTGACTTCCAGATTGTCTTGCGGTCCCATCTTGGAGAGCATGGTGTATGGCCACCAGGGCTACTGCTGGAGTACCCGCCAGCTGGACCCGACTCCATAGCACCTGCCAATCCTCGGTCTAGCCTTGAAGAAGGGTCTGGAAGTGCTGCTCCTGCTTGAATACTCACAGAGGGGCCTGATGTTGTGTCTGCTGGATGCCAGCGAGGGCCTTGATGATCTCAGCAAGTGATGATGACTCCATGACAGTGGATCTTCCTCAATTACCCGGGTATTGGCACCAGTGTAACAATCTTATGAGTTCGCATGGAAATGAGGAGACAGGAGGCAAGCTTGAGACAACTCAAAATGGGGCTCTTTATTTGTTTCCTTTTCTTTCACTTTTCAGTGATTTTATCTCACTAGGCACATATATATATACACACACACACACACACACACACAAGGCTCTGTGCTGCTCATCTCTTTCTCCCGTGGCTCTTGTCTTTCTCCTTTTTATCCTTGCCGCCTGAAACACATTACACTCCTTAGAAAAATTCCACACTGGTGTAGGTTCTTACCACTCACTTTTCCCGGCTCCACCCTCCATTCACCATCCGGCACTCGGCCACGCCCCCATCTCCACAGAGATGTTCAAAAAAGCACATGTGGGTGTGATTAGCCAGGTGTCCTTTAGGCCATATAGTGTAATTAATTCTTCTATTACAAAGCAGGAGAAGGCTATAATTTATCTAAATTATATCAAAATATTTATCTAAATATATTATATATTATATCATATTATTATATTATATTCTTAATCTAAATTTATCTAAATATTGTCCATGTGCAGTTTCTAGTGTCTGAAATGTCATTAAGAAATGGAAGTTAAGGAACACAGTTCAAGTCAAGATATTTTCAAAATGAGGAAAACCTATATTCTCAGTAGCCTAAAGAATTTACAGGGTAGCGTAGTGGTAGAGGTTTGCTTGGTTAAACTACGTTGGTCCAGAACATGGCATACAGAGCATGCGAATGAAAGTTTGATACAGAGAGTGCCTCCAGAAAGTATTTACTCCCTAGTGATTATTTCTCTTGTTTCTGTATTATTTATGTATATTAGAGATTGGATCTGTGAAGAGCTGATGATATTGTTGGGTTCTGTGCAGGTTTTCCTGTTTCAGCCAGTGAGCTCTGTAACTCCTTCAGTGTTGTAGCTGGCCTCTTGGATACTTCTCTGGCAACTGCCCTTCTTGCCCAAGCACTCAGTTTGGCCTGATCTTGGTAGAAGTTGTGGCATATTTTCAGTGCTCCTGAGAAAGTTCAAAGCTTTGCTGATGTTTTAATATTCTTCTCCATCTTGTTTTCTTCCTAACAACTTCATTTCAAAGCTTTGTGGGCATGACAGCAGGACTGATCTGGTCTGACGTTTTAGTTACGAGACCTCCCAAAGTCAGAGATATTTATTGTGCAACCACAAAATTGGACACGGGTGGATTTGAAATTAACACAGGTGTACCCTGCTTAACAGATTTAGTGTGAGTGCACAAGAAAATTAAATACTAGACCTAATTTAGACTGTTAAAAGAAAGGTGGTGAATATTTTAGATTTTTTTTTTAATAATTTTGAAGGCATCTAAATAACTAATTTTATTTTGTTTTGGTACAGTCACTTCAAACGGAGCAGAAAAAAAAAATCCCATTCTAATATACTTCAATTTGATGTTGCAGTACAACAAAAAGAGAAATAATAACTAAGGAGTGAATACTGGAGGTATATTATATTATATTATATTATATTATATTATATTATATTATATTATAATCACAGTGTCTCCTTATTCCGATATTCCGTAGACTGATTGTGCATGCCTGGCTCCAGTGGTAGTTTTCTATGACTTGAGGTAGTTGCCTGATCTGGCTGAGAAAAACTAATTCAGATCATTTACTTTTTTATATGGAGATTTTTTTTGCCAGTAGTTTATTCCAGTTTGCTGCACTGATACGGAGATTGATCTGGTTGTGTTTAGCAATGTGGAGCAAGTGGCCCATTGCCCAAATCTTACACTAGGAAATTCATATCAATTGAAATTCATATCGAACCGGAAAGGCCATTCTCCTCTGACCTCTCTCATCAACAAGGTGTTTCCCGCCACAGAACTGCTGCTCACTGGATGTTTTTTGTGTTTCATTTTTTTTGTTTTTTTCCAGGAGATCAGCTGTTTCTGAAATACTCAAGCAACCAACAACCATGTCGAGTCAAAGTCACTGATATCACATTTTTCCCCATTCTGATGTTTGATGCGTACATTAGCTGAAACTCTTGACCTGTATCTGCGTTATTTTATTAATTGTGCTGCTGTCCAATGTAGAAAAAAATGGGTTTCATTGCCACCTCACAGCACCAGGGCTGTGTGGAGTTTCTGCGCTTGTTCTCCCTGTGTCCATGTGGGCTTCCTCGTGGGTTTCTGGTTTCCTCCCATCTCCCAAAAACCTGTCAGTAGGTAGACTGGCTAAGATAACTTGCCCCAGGTGTGAGTGAGTGTGTGAGTGTGTGTGCATGGTGCCCTGTGATGAACCGGCGTCCAATTAAGAGAGAATCTCCGCCTCAGACCCAGCGTTCTCAGGATATCCTCTGGATCCACTGTGACCCTGACCAGGATAAGCGCTTACTGAGTGAGAGTGAGAAATAAAATTATTATATATAGTAATATTTAAAGGCAGAAATTCATAAAATGACTGAAGAATACAGTATATATAGAAAGTGATGCTGTTTAAAAAGTGTTTATTTACTGCTACATTTATTTTTTCTTTTATTTATTTATTTTTTCCTTTTTGGCACATCCTCCCTTAGCCTATTAATATCCTTTTTTCCACTTTCTCATGGCCAGGCCGCCCCCCTGCTGTCTAAGCGACCCCTTTGCTTATGCATAGGGCAGGCCTTGGTATGGTCAGTCCCTCTGGCACTGACAGCTGTGAAGTGAGCGTGACCAGATCTTACAGAAAGTTATATTTAAAAATAACACTTTTAAGAAACCTATTATTCTAGGAAAATAATAATAATAATAATAATAATAATAATAATAATACTAGTCAGCTCTCGGTAGTTGTTTTCTTTCCCACCCCCGAGCTGGCATGTCTGGAAAATCGTGGACTATTTATTCTATTCTGTAGCTCAGGAACATCTGGAAGCAGTCAGCGAGGTCTGCATAGGAGGAGTGGGAGAGAAGGAGGGAGCTCGGTGTCTCGGCTCACTCCCCAGACAAGCATCACTGCACTGAAGCAGGCGAGCGCGTTTGCAGGAGGGCCATCGGCGACTGCAGGCGTCTCTTTCTCACTCTCTTCCTCGGAACGCAGCAAGGACGAACCGCACAGCTCTGCTTTTCACTGCGGCGCGCGCGCTCGGTGTCTGCGCCAGTTCTCGGATCAGCGCAGATGGGAACGGATCTGATCATTTATCCCCGTTAAACGCTTCATCTTCGGCCTGGAATGCATTAATATTGTTCTTACTCTACTTTGGCGGTCGCCCTTTTTATGCTGCGTCCAGTTTTAGAGACATTAGAGAGAGACAAAAGGATATTCCGATCATCATTGGCCCGAGCGGGGCTCGTGCCGTGTTCCTCCTGCGCTAGGGCCCGGATGTGGTAAGGATGCACTGGTTCGTTTTCTTCTTCAGCTCCTGCGAATATTTCTTCCCGCTTTTTAGCTCCATCATGGGAATAAGGTAATATTCACTCATCCCACAGAAGGGGCAACTCGAATGTCTTCGTCCTCCTTCCTTCCTCTTTTTCATTTTCTTTCCAATTTTGGGATGCTTTCCTTCCGCCCCCCTTTTCATTTTACAGCCTTTTTTGCTTTTTTCACTTTACCGATACAACAGCTGGGCTGCGCCTCTGTGCACTGAGAGCAAAACATGTACATACCGGAGGAAACCCAGGAAAACCATCAAGGTAACGTCTCAGCTGGCTTTTTTTCTAACTGCGAGCTGTGTGTGTGTGTGTGTGTGTGTGCCATATGGAAGGCTTGTTAGGGAGGGGACAGGGTTCTTATGAGCGCTTTATGAAGTGTACATAAAGCCATATCTCCATATTAGGCGCTCATACGCGTCTCGTGCTAATTATAGAGCGAGCATTTAGAGCTCTCCTGAGCTGCGACAGAGGCTGGATGCACAGAGCTGCAGGGAGCGAAATCACACCGAAATCACACAGCTAGCAGTATTTAGGTCAAGCTATAATCATAACGCGTTGACTTGTGGATTTTATTTCGGTTTGATCACCATGGCGACCACAGACGCGACAAGTGCATACACAATTCTGTGAGCGCTGAGTGAGTGATGGAGCTGGATGTGGAGCTGTGATTGAGGTCAGAGCCGGAGCGCTACACCCACAGACACGAGTGGTGCAGGTAGACAAGCTGAGCTACAACATCAATCTGACACTCTGATGGAGCTGGTGAGAAAACACCAGCAATATTATTATCATTATTATCATCATTATCATCATTATTATTATTATTATTATTAGTATTATTATTAATATTAGTAGTAGTAGTATTGCAGGTCTCTAGCCAATTTGCTCTTTACAGGATTTTTTTTTCTCACTCCAAAAATAATAATTTTAATAAGTGAAAATATCATGAATATATCTACTATATCTAGCATTTCCTATTATAAGATTGCAATAAACCAAATATAAGATTAGACTTTTATTTATTATTATTATTATTATTATTATTATTATTATTAGTATTAATTTCCAGCTTTAAATTTTCTTATTCTACTGGAAATAATTGTTTCTTTCTCAAAATTTTCTGCCAACAGAGCAAGACAATTTCAAGCTCGAAATTAGGAAGATGTCCAGCTTAATAATCTTATATTTGATTTCTTGCAATCGTATGAAATACTGGATCAATTTGACTATATTTGAGATATTTTTACTTACTAAAAGGTCTAAACTAAAATGTTTGCAGTGCTCTTAGAATGTCTTTCCTCTCATTTTTTGTTTCCCGAGGATAAAAACATTTACTGTACGTAACAGTCTAGCGTGAGAAAAACCTGCTTTAGTTCTAATTCCTACATATTTAACATGTCTTACTTTATGGTTATTTGCAGGGGTGAGGCAAATCAAAAGTGTGACATAAATTAGAATCGAATTTCTTTCTAGAGGAATCCAGGATTTCTGGAGGGATTTCTAGAGGAAGTGCTGGAACACTTACAATGAACAAATTGAGATTATGTAGAAAAATGACACACTTTTGTGACACCTACAGTATTTGCAGTAAACAATGCAAAATTAAAACAAATAAGGTTTTCCTATGAGTCACCCTCATATTTTATACACATTTTTATAGAAGATTTATTTACATTTTGATAGATTATTTTGCTGCTACTAGCAGCAGGGGCATGAATCATAACCCACTGCCGAGCCTTTGCTATGACAGTACTATGATTACATCACAACTTCACAACATGGTGTAAGTGAACGTTTTGTGTCCCTCATTAAACAGAGGCAGCCGTCACTACGGGTGAGAGGTGGGCTCTGATAACAGTAGTGTTTACGCTAGGGCACGTGTGGGGTGCTTTTGGAGGGACAGGTAGACACAGCCTCACACAGCCAGCATATTAACACACAGCTAAGCACAGAGGAAAATTCTCCTGATAAACTACAGTGGACCATGAGAACTTTTCACTGGGATTTTGTCAGGATTCTTAGGATTGATGTGTTCACTTCTGAGTCATTAATTTAAGCCTTAAAATGGAACAAAATCATTAACCTTTTCCCCGCATGTACTGCGAAATCCTGGTGGAGCTTTAATATGTTCACATGTTGCTCTTTTAATCACTGAGGGACATTCACATAACCTGAATGGAAACGGATGAATGCGTTATTTTTAGAGCTGAGTACATGAGTATTTATGGATCTTTTTGCCAGTATATGCTGCTACAGCTCATTTGAGAGCAAGTGGTATGGAAATACACCTGTTGGAGAGGTGTTACAGGTTGCAAAACAGGTGAATCTGTACACTGGATCAAGATAAGATAACTGAACATATAATACTATACTATTAATAGTGTATGTAATGCATCTATATGTTTTAGAAATTATACTATTTATAATATTATATACTAAGTGTTACTTGACATTTACAAAATACATGCTTTTGGGTTCTATGAGCCATGTGATGCAGTGAACTTACGTATTTACATATTGCTCCTAATAGTACTGTGTTAATTATACTTAGTGTTTTTTCTGTGTGGTTATCTCTGTAACTGCCACAGTCACGAACCCCAGTCTGCAATACGATTAGGAATATTCACATTCAGTTATTGCTAGAATTACTCTCTAAGGGTTCAGGCACATGGTTCTGTGGGTATCCAGAGAAAAGCTGCTTCAGAGGGGAGGCATTCACATTCACATTATGTGTTCCTGGATTTTTTAAGGTTACATAAGACAAGCAGAGCATATGCTTCAGCATGCAAAGACATTCTATACAATCGTGAGCTTCTGACTTTGTGGTAACAGTTTGGGGAAGAGCCACATGTGGGTGTGATGGTCAGGGGTGCACATACTTTTGGCAATAAAGGGTATGCAAGGCTTGGGTGGGTCATGTGCTATACTGTGTATTCTGTATCTAGAGTATGGGGAGTAGAAGCTTTAGTGAACAGAAACCTACAGTGTAAACATCTTAAAATGGAATGAATCTGAAATTAATATGCTCTTTATTTGAGCGCCCTTCAGTGAGCATCCTTCAGTCATGCAGTCAGACATTGCTGAGGTCTAAATAAAGCCAGCACACCTGCACTGTGACACAGACAGGCCTTTCAAATGGGAAAATATTGCTTTCAGATCATGTAGTAATATCTTTGCATTTATTTTCCATTAGTAACACAAGCATGTACGTAAAGGGCAAGTGGCATTTTGCGTAATTAATGCATTTGAACCATTTTAAAGCTCAAATTATACAGCGAGTCCCAAAAGTCTCCTTACAGAGGGGAAATGAACACGTTTTAGCAAAACTTTATTTACGAATCATCCTCTACGTGATTGACATGTCTTTGTAAACACACACGGAGTCGTCTCTCCCAGCTTTGGCTCCCAGTTTGGCAGCAGTGTGGTGTGTGAGGTGCTCGCCATACTTCCTGTTAAAGTCCATCACAACCTTGCGACAGCTTCCTGATCCAGCCATGAGAATGATTTCAACACCTTCTTCTTTTCTCAAAAGCATTCTTAAAGGCTATCTGGAAAAAAATATATATATATATATATATATAATATAAACTAAGTATGAAAAATGTTCGAAGACATTTTGCTAAAACTTGTTAATTTCCCCTCTGTATGGAGACCTTTGGGACACCCAGTAGATTTAACAGTTTTACCAATGTTTTTTTTTCTTCACGTTTTGTATGATAAAATCTCACAGCATTACAAATATAAATTGGAACAAAGTAAATCAAGGCAACTTTCATCAGAGAAGACCTCTCTGTATTTGGCTGCATTCATATTTCCCCCAATCCTGACTAATGTCCATGTCCCTGCTGCTGAGGAGCACCCCATAGCACGATGCTGCCACCACCATGCTTCACTGTAGGGATGGTATTAGCCAGTTGATGAGCAGTGTCTGGTGTTCGCCAGATATATCACTTGGGGTTCAGTTAAATTTTTGTCTCATCAGACAGAGAATCTTTCTCCTCATGCTCTCGGAGTCCTTTAAGTGCCTGCCATATGCCTTTTACTCAGGAGTGGCTTGCGTCTTGCCACTCTACCATATAGGCCTGATTGATGGAGTATTTCTGAGATGCTTGTCCTTCTGGCAGATTCTCCCATCTCTGTGGAGGACTTCTAAAGCTCTGTTACATTGCCTGTTGAATTGGCTGCTGAAATTGGCCAGATGGACAGCTCTAGGAAAAGTCCTTCCAAAGTTCCATTTCCCAGTGATGGAGCCCACTGTGCTCCTGGGAACATGCAAAGGTTTAGAATTGGTTTATATCCTCACCCAGATGTGTGTCTTGACAAAATCGCAGAAGCCGACAGGAAGTTGCCTGGACTTCATGGATTGGTTTTTGGTCTGACATGCACTGTGAACTGTGGGACCTTATACACACAGGTGTGTGCTGTACTAATCAACTGATCAATCAATCAGGTGAACTCCCACCAATCTCAAGGAATCAAAGCAAACAGGTTGCACCTGAGCTTAATTTGTGTTCCTTTAGCCCAAGGCTCTGAATACTTCTAATACTTATATTTTGATTTTCTTTTCTTAATCAATTTACAAAAAGTTCTAAAGACATGTTTTTGCTTTTCCATTATGGGTTATTGGGTGTAGTTTAATGGCCAAAAAAGTCAATTTAATCCATTTTAAATTTAGTATACAGTATGTAATAAAATAAAGTGTGCAAAAAATAAAGGGGTCTGAATACTTTCTGAACCCACTGTATATTATAACAAATAAAATATAGATATAAAATATAGTAAATACATATATTTACACAGCAACATACAGAAATAATATTGAAAATATAATTGAAAAAGGTTGAAAGTATTATGTGTTAAAACCTCTCACCTGGCAGCACTGCAAATTCATGAAGTCGACTCGACTTACAGCTCCCTCAAAACCCCTAGTGGTGCAGATGGAACAAAATACTGTCCCAAATCACGCACTTGCGGTCGCACTCTCAATACTCACTTTATTAGGAACAGCACGCTAATGCTGGGTAGCATCCACCTTTGCTCTCAGAGCAGCCTCAGTTCTTCATGGCATGGATTCAGCTAGACATTCATTCTGTGAATCTCTCAGTCTAAAACATTCCAAAGGTGCTTTATTAGATTTAGATTTGAGTGACTGAGGAGGCCACTGAAGTACACTGAACTCACTGTCATGTGCTGGATGGGTTGGAGACGACTTGCTGTGTGACATGGCGCATTATCATGCTGGAAGTAGCCACTAAAAGATGGCAGAGATGCACGTGGTCAGCAGTAATACTCAGATAGGGTGTGGCATTCAAACAATGCTCGACTGGTAATAAGGGGTCCAGTGTGTGCCAAGAAAACATTCCCCACACCATTACGCCACCAGCAGCCTGAACCGATGACACAAGGCAGGCTGGGTCCACACATTCATGCTGCTGATGCCAAATTCTGACCCTACCATCTGTATGTCTGTGACGAATCAAGATTCATTAGATCAGGTGATGACGTTTTTTCCGACCTTTAACTGTGGGTAAGCTTGTGCCCACTGTAGCCTGAGATTCAGTGTAGTCTCTGACTGTTGTAGTCCATCTGCCTCAAGATTCGACGTGCTGTTTGCTCTGAGATGCTCTTCTGCTCACCTCAGTTGTTAGGGGTAAGAGTAGTTATTTGAATTGCCGTAGTCTTCATTTCAGCTCGAATCTGTCTGGCATCAACAACTACAGTATGTAATGATCAAGTCTCAGAGATCACATTTTCCCCATTCTGATGCTTGTGAAAATTACCTGAAGCTCTTGACTTGTGTCTGCATGATTTTGTGTGTTGTGCTGCTGCCACATGATTGGCTGATAATTGCATGAATGAACAGGTGTACAGGTGTAAAGTTCCACTGCATATTCATTTAAAAGATAGTTTCTCACACAATCCTCCCATGACATATAACCCCAATTCAACAAACAAGCCACCAGAAAATTAGACAGGAGGCCCCCGAGTGACTAACAAATATATACAACAACAAAACATAGGAACGGAAGAAAGAAAAAACATAGGAAAGTCTGGACACTGTTATTGTCTCTACAGCTGGTCTCTGAATTTTTTTTAATCATGCCAGAAATACTATTGTCCCTAAGTCTGTTTCAACTAAAGCAAAATGTGACGGTTTGTCCTTAAGTGCTGTATTTTCAGTCTTTTTGGTGTCCACTGGTCTCAAGAGGATTCAGTGCACTACAAATTCAATCCATAAGATTCAACCATCAAGAGTATTAAACCTCTATCTGTATGAAAATACAACCAAACATGAAGTAATTAAACTATCAAAGGAATTAGCTTTACATTATCATGGTGTGTTCCACTGTCTTCCAAGTGCCTGACACACTCCTGTATCGTTTCACTATAGTGTAAAGTGTCGAGCTGTAGCCTGTGCGACTTATTCATAATTTACTGTATATACATTCTTCTATTCCACCCTCTTACTTTTAATGTCTCTACATTTTTCTGTAAGTTAAACACATTCTTTCCTTTCAAATTCCGTAACTCTGTGCCAGTGTCGCTGAATAGCAAAAGCAGCGTTCTATTTGTTGCTATTGATAAAGGCATTTGTTAAATTCTGTAAATGTAATTTATATTGGGGCAAATTATCAAACACACACACTTTTGTGTAATTTGTACTTTGATTAGACAATGTGTGCTGCTCAGTCACCTTTTAGTTTCTCCTCCAAAAGCATGTTAGGGGAAAAAACGATGATAGAGTAAATAACTTCATTCACGTTCGTTACACCCACGACTGAGTCCGTAGTGTGACTGCTGATGACGTTTAATGGAAACGTCACTGAATTAGGCTGTGAGATTTTATCCCATTGGAACTGAGATGTAGGGGGCGTGTCACTCTGTGTAGTCATGTGACATGACTGTTGCTGATTGGCTGCATGACATGTTACACCTAGCCCACAGGCTCCTTTCATACCGTTCTGTGTGGTTTTCTTTCGACTGCTGGTGGTAGTGTTGTGCTCGGCTTCACAAAAATCCAAGATAATCCTCTTTAAAACGTTTATTAATAATAATAATAATAATAATAATAATAATAATAAGATGATGTAGATGTCATAATGAAACCTTATATTGATTGTTCTTTTATCACTAAAAGACATGCGGCGCTTAGCCCCTATAGCCCATTTATACGAGTTGTTCCTGAATGTGACAGTCTTAAGAGCTGTCCCAAATGTTCACTTTTACACTCTCATGCCCTTCATCACTCACACACCATAAGTGCACATCTCAAAATGTTGACTTGGAGGACTGCAGGGCTTTGGGCACCACCTGGGGCAGGTGATGAGCGTATTATAAACACAAAAACAGAAAGGTCGTGCAGGTAACTACCAGTCTGTGACTATACGCCTCTTTTGGTCTATGGTCACACACCACTATCATCTGGTATTTCAGTGTCTATTTCTGTTTCTTTCTTTCTTTCTTCTTTTTTTTTAAAGAACCCAGCCAGTTGATGTGGCCTGTGTATTCGCTCTGTTTCCTGTTTTTCTAGTAGGGCCTGCAATCAGTAGAGCCAATTGGCATGGGTCTGGCACCTTTATAGGGTGTTTCAGTGTGTTTCAGTAGTGTGGACAGTGAAACTGTAAATGATAGCCACTGATCTGGTGTTATCAAACCCATCATCAACTGCGTATTTTCAGATAAAATGCAGAGAGGTTTGACACTTTTGGCAAATTGTCCTGGAGGAGTGATCACACCTTGATTTGGCTGCTCTGGGTTGGTTTGACATCAACAACGTGGCCCATGCTGTATCCTGGTATTTCGACTATCCACTGTTGCTGTTTCTGAAAGCCAGCTTTGCAGTAGTAGCGTAATAGCAGTCAGGTATTCCTGAAGGTACCCTGCTGGCTCACATGTAAAAATCGTGTTTTGGGCAGGCGGATGCTTCCTGGGTCTGTGTGGCAAAGACCCGTCCAGTGGCAGGTGGTGGAGGGTTTTCATCAGGTTCAGACAGCAGTGTTTTAGCCAGCCACCTTGTCTTCTTATGTGCATTTATAAACTTACTACAGTCTATGGCTCGGTTCACTTGATGCCTGTAGGATTTCTGTACTCACTGTCTGTTCAGATATGGATATGGACCAACTGTTCCACTGTTAGAGAGCCAACATTATTCTAATGCATGAGGATGTGAATATAACTTCTCCTGACTAGGAGTCAAAGTGAGCTGGAATGACCTGGATGGCACTCTCAGTAACGTGGAGAGGGTAAAAATTTGAGCTTTCTGCTTGTACCTGCAGTATGATGGACAGCTGGAATCAAACTCACAGTCACTCTGTCTCAGAAACACTAAGGTCTAATAGTTTTTCACAGGAAGAAAGTAAGTACAATCATGTTTCATATTTAACAGGCATTGTCTGACATGGATTGTGCAAACACCTGCTTTAATAATGTGCAATGATTTTTGTATTATGTATCTGTGTTAATTCATTCTGACTGCAGATTTCTAATGAGTTGTTTATATGTGTCAGTCTGTAGACAGTTTATATGCATGTTATATAATAAAATCCAAAGCTGTGTGTGTGCGCAGAGTGAGGTTTAGCATCAACATTACCAGTCAGCATGTTCATGTTTTTAATTGGGCTGCTTTGGTTGTTAACATGTGCTAATGTATTTCTGTCCCTGAATGTCAAACAAAAATCAAGTGCTGATCCAGCTTTACTGAGGTGAGTTAGCACCCCTAATCTTAGCATCTCCCTCAGAATATCGGTCTGATGCCTATCCCAATGTCCATCCAACCTCACAGTCATTTTAAACACATTCAGATCTGTAACATCAATTACTTACTGGACCACTTAAAGGAGCGCACCATAAATCAAACACTGTGGTTAAGCTAGCCAGAGTCTCACAGTGAAAGAAATAAGACACTAAGGTTTTGTTTCGTATTATCCTTATAATTAATCAGTTATTGAAAAGATTACCCACCTCATCTGATCAGATATATTGGTTTACTCTGTTGCTGTTGAGGTGTATACTGTCACATCATTGCGAGTTTCGACCACAAAATGGCAGGCGAGAACTACATTACCCTACATTACCCAGGCCTAGCACATCACATGACCTAGTCACGCTCACAGATTACTCACACCTGTTTTGTGTTTAACTAAGTATTAACTCTGTTTAACTTATGGTTTCTTTGTTTTCCACTGGCAAACGTTTGTCATATTTCACCTTGGAAATGCCTTGTCTCATTTTCCTCTGTTGTTCTTGTTCTCACTATTGTTTATTTTGTCAATGATCCTGGTTTCCACTTTGTTTTATTTGTGTTTTTGTTAATAAAATCCTGCGTGTGCATCCGCCTCCCAATCCCTGACTTATACATGAATTGTTTTTTATTCCAACTGAGCTAAAAGTCTGATTATTATTATTAATGGAGTATAAAGCTGGATGTAAATGAATGTATGCTAAAAAGCACTTGAAGTCAAATTGATTTTAATGGTGTTAGGTTAGGTAACCAAACTGGTAATGATATATGCAATAGTCTAATCTTTAACTCATGTTCAAATTTGTTTATCAGATTATGTGCAACTGTAACTAGTTTGTAGGATTGGTCATCAGGTTGGGTAGATAGCTAGTCCATACTGCAGTCTGAACTCACGAACACAGATTTGATGCTAAATGTGCAAAAAACAATAGTAAAGTGAATTAACTGAAAGCAGTATTCTACTACATTGTTTAATTTTCCTTCCATGTTATCCCACACAATATATCCCAGTTGTTTTCCAGCTGTGCTGTTCACCCAACTCTCCAGAGGTTCTGGCATGAGAGGTTTCTCTTTTACTACACACTGAGGATTCTCCTTCTCCTTCACTGGCACATTTTTCTAATCTAGCAACAATAGAGATCCTGCAAGTCATCTTGTCGTGCAATCCTACCACCTGCCCATTGGATCCAGTCCCTTCTACAATGCTCCAGACCATCTCTCAAGACCTCCTCCCCTTCATCACCACTGTCATCAATGACTCCATAACATCTGGTCATGTACCAACCTCATTAGAGAGAGCAAGGGTTATTCCCATCCTGAAGAAACCCACTCTGGGTCCTTCTGACATCAGCAACGACCGACCGGTATCACTTCTCTCTTTTCTTTCTAAAACCCTTGAACGAACTGTCTATAATCAGCTGTCTTGCTATCTCTCACAGAACAACCTCCAAGATCCCAATCAGTCTGGCTTCAAACCGGCAGATTCCACAGAAACTGCCCTTTTGGCCGTCTCTGAGAAGCTACATGCTGCTAGATCAGCCAAACTGTCTTCAGTCCTCATCCTCCTTGACCTTTCAGCAGCGTTTGACACGGTGAACCACAAGCCTCTCTTGTCCACCCTCATGAGCCTAGGAATTCGTGGTGCAGCATGGCAATGGTCCTCTTCTATTCTCCCTCTATAATCGATCTCTTGGTGAGGTCATATCCTCACATGGGTTTTCATACCACTGCTATGCAGGTGTCACTCAACTCATCCTCTCCTTCCCTCAGACTCTCATGTTTCTGCTTGGATATCAGCATGTCTGGCTGACATCTCATCATGGATGACAACTCACCAGCTGAAACTTAGTCCCAGCTGAAACAATCCCAGGTGATTCATCCCCAGGTCAGGATCTTGCAATCTCCCTGGACAATTCTCACCTTCGGTTACCGCACGCAACCTTGGGGTAACCATGGACAATCCACTGTCCTTCTCCTCTCACACTGCTAATCTAACACGCTCATGTCAATTTCTCCTTTATAACATCAGAAGAATTCGTCCATTTCTCTCCACACAGGCCACTCAGGTGCTTGTTCAGTCTCTTGTCATTTCAAGACTGGACTACTGCGACTCGCTCCTGGCAGCTCTGCCTCTGAGCGCCATTCGTCCTCTGCAACTGATCCAGAATGCAGCTGCACGATTGGTTTTCAACCTTCCTAAGTTCTCCCACACCACCCCATTGCTGCGCTCCCTCCACTGGCTTCCTGTAGCTGCTGCATCAGATTTAAAGCACTTATCACACTCCACACGGCACCTCACTCCCTCTGATCCTCTAGCACTGCTCGACTGGTCCCACTGTAACGGGTAGAATAGGGTGTGACTCCTTTAAGAGCAGAGCGCCCTTCATTGGGGAAAAGTATATTAGTTCTCAAGTTGCATGTGCTTTGAGCAACGCATGTATGCAGGAGCCAATGTTATATCTTTTATTTTTGTTGCTCATGTAAGATGTTTGTTTATTGAGTAACGCGGCGGACAGCAGAATACTTGTGAAAGACTGTTTTGCTGGAGTTTTCCCGGTGAAGTGGTGAATAAACCCGAATTGTGGAATGCTAACCTGTGTGAGTTTTGACTGTTTTCTTCTTTCTGCTGCAACTCAAGTTCGCAAGCTATCCTCTTTTACCAACGTAGAAACATGTTACACCACCATCTCTCAGCGTACAAAGAAGACACGCATCAAGGCTGTTCTCTGTTCTGGCACCTGGGTGGTGGAATGAACTTCCCCTAGAATGTATTTTTGATAGACTTCAAAGCACTTTTGTAAATTGCTCTGGATAAAGTCGTCTGCCAAATGCTGTAAATGTAAACTTGTTCTACACATGCTTTGATAAATGAGATCTCTAATTCTTATCAACAGTTAAAAATACTGTGGCGCAGTGTTGAAAATGGAGCTGTTTTTACAGTGTGGCTGAAATCCAAGTTGTTTTACTTTCTTTTCTTTTTACGGAAGATTAGAAAAGGCAATTAAAATGGCAAATTCCTGAAACTATAATTCAAAATGCAACTGCACGGGGAGGGCATTAGCCTATATGCATTAGCCTATTAGGAAGTTAGCATTCATATGGTTACTGAAATCTATGGCATACAAAGTGCAACAAAAATGGTTAATGATAATCCAGCAAATGTTACTGGATATGCATCAAATCCAGTAACATCAACCTTGTGTCTAACCATTACCCACACACGTTTGTCAATCAGTTTTCCCTTTCATTAATCATTCACTTGCTTATAATCACCAGGCCATTTTCCCTTTCTTGTTTTTTCCTCTTTAAAATCATCCAGGCTTTAACCACTCACTTTATTAATCACCTACTCTATAACTAGTAGCTGTATAATGACCCTTTCTGTAATCACCTGCTTATATGTTAATGAGATGGGTGTATTTTTGGGCATCACCTGAAATTCCGTTTGCTGCTCCAAGAATGAGTCCAGTGCTTCATTATATTATTCTGGTGTGCAGTAATGTTTGTTAACTGCCGAGCTCGACAAAGCCTGGAGAGCCGCTAAAATGCACCCGGCCTTAGTGATGTGCATTAGACAGTAGCTTTAGTGACTTGCATTAGAATGTTATTATGGACATTTACTGAAAGTGTGGCTTTCATTTTTTTTTTTTTCATACATTTCATGACCTGACCACTTTGACATGGGTGTACTCAAGTCATTTGTGAAAGGCAGATTCACGTCTGACTTAACTGTGCGTTGCAGGTGGATCAGAGTTAATGGCAGTTATATAGTTCTATCACATCTGTATATTATAGCTGTATGTGTGTGTACAGGGTGTCCCAGAAGTCTCCACACAGACTGACAGACAGATTAACACTTTTTTAGCAAACTGCATATTTATTTACGAATCATCCTCTACATGATTGACATGTCTTTGTAAACACACACGGAGTCGTCTCTCCCAGCTTTGGCTCCCAGTTTGGCAGCAGTGTGGTGTGTGAGGTGCTCGCCATACTTCCTGTTAAAGTCCATCACAACCTTGCGACAGCTTCCTGATCCAGCCATGAGAATGATTTCAACACCTTCTTCTTTTCTCAAAAGCATTCTTAAAGGCTATTTAAAAAAAGTATAATATAAACTATCTCTGAAAATTTTGGAAGACATTTTGCTAAAATGTTTAATTTTCCCCTCTGTATGGAGACTTTAGGGACACTGTGTACGTTGTAACGCAACATCTTATACAAGTGTGTGCTCCCAATTTTGTGGCAACAGGAGAAGGCCCACTTATGGGTGTAATGTCATATATCCACACACGTTTGGCCATATTTTGTGTGAGGGTGTGTGTGAGTGAGTGTGTGTGAGTGTGCATGTGTGTGTGTGTGTGTGTGTGTGTGTGTGTGTGTGTGCACAGTCCCTTCCGAAAATATTAAAATGGCAAGACCAATTCTTTTGTTTTTGTTGTACACTGAAGACATTTGGTTTTGAGCTCAATAGATGAGACGATAGATCAGAACTTCATCTTTCATTTCCTGATATTTACATCTAGCCATGTTAGACTTATAGGTGAGCAAAAGTATTGGAACACATAGCTTTAAAGTAAATAACACTTAATATTTGGTTGCATATCTCTTGCTTTCAATAACTATATTAAGCTGGCAATGCACTGACATCACCAAACTGTTGCATTCTTCTTTTGTGCTGCTTTTCCAGGCTTGTAGCGCAGCTTCTTTCAGTTGTTGTTAGTTTTGGGGGGTTTCTCCCTTCAGTCTCCTCTTCAGGAGGTGAAATGCTGCTCAGTTGGGTTAAGGTCTGCTGATGGACTTGGCCAGTCTAAAACCTTCCACTTTTCCCCTGATGAAGTGCTTTGTTGTGTTGCAGTGTGTTTTGGGTCGTTGTCTTGCTGCATGATGAAGTTCCTCTCAATTAGATTGGATGCATTTCTCTGTAAATTGGCAGACAGAATGTTTCTGTAGGTTTCTGAATTCATTCTGCTGCTACCATCATGAGCTCCATCAACAGTAAAGATTAGTGAGCCAGTTCCAGAAGCAGCCATGCAAGCCCAAGCCATGACACTACCTCCACCATGCTTCACCCATGAGCTCATATGTTTTGGATCATGAGGAGATCCTTTCTTTCTCCACACTTTGGCATTTCCATCACTTTGGTAGGGGTTCATCTTGGTTCCAGAATTTCTGTGGATCATCTCTGTATTTCTCTGTGAATTCCAGTCAGACCTTCTGATTACTGCTGATGAGAGGTTTGCATCTTGTGGTTTGGTCTCTATATTTCTGCTCTCAGAGTCTTCTTCTAACAGTGGATTGTGAAAACTTCACTCCTGCCCTGTGGAGGTTGGTGGTGATGTCACTGACTGTTGTTTTTGGGTTTTTCTTCACAGCTCTCACAATGTTTCTGTCATCACCTGCTGTTGTTTCCTTGGTCGATGTGTTCCATGTCTGGTTGCTTGTGCACCAGTGGGTTCTTTCTTTTTCAGGACATTCCAAATTGTTGTAGTGGCTATTCCCAATGCTTGTGCAATGGCTCTGATTGATTTTCCCTCTTTTCTCAGCTTCAAAATGGCTTACTTTTCTCCCATAGACAGCTCTCTGGTCTTCATGTTGGTTTATCCTTTTTAACAACAAATGTAGTCCTCACAGGTGAAACCCAGGCCTCAAACCAAGAGCTATTAATTGTTTGAACTATCAATCTAACAGAGCACACCTGGGCACAAGAAACATCTGTCAGTCGCATGTTCCAGTATTATTGATTACTTGAAAATGGGTGGGTTCAAACAAAAGGTGCCATGTTCTATGTTGTTTAACACGTCTAGATGTAAATATCAGCAAATGAAAGCTGAAATTCTGATCTATCGTCTCATATTCATCTTTTGATCTCAAACCCAAATGTCTTTATTGTATAGCAAAATAATTCCAATACTTTTGGAGGGGACTGTACACACACACACACACACACACACATATGCAGGTACATACGCTCTCTATACTGTATAATCTATACTGTTTATCAAAGTATTCATTCAACACCACTGTAAATGAGTACATTAAGTGCACTATTATTCTCTGAGGCACTTTCATGACGTTTGGATTTTAAATGTATGCTGCAATAGGATACAGCCTGAAATAATACCTGTGTACTGTTTAGACTATGGGCATTCAGTGAAAATGAAGCATGTATGGGAGTGTTTTGGATGAGTGGTGGTCTGGATAAATATCCTATACTTATGAAATATTGGTATTGAAATTTAGTATTTTAAAATACTTCCTAAATTAAGTTTATCTGGACAGATGTATGTATCTGCATCTGTTCTAAATTTCAACGTAACTGGACAAGCGATATCTAAGAGAAAATTGTTTAAATGTTACAGCACCACAAAATCACAATCAAAACTTAGTCAGAATCTTGTCCTGAGAATGAAGTTAAAGATATTTGAGTCAACAGAACTCCGCTCAGCTAGGACTAACTCTTCCCCTAAATATAGCCACAAGCAGCAATTATCAGGGTCAGAGCACATTTCACAAGTAGCATCCTATGAGGGTACATACAGTACTGTACAATACTAGAGGGGAGGTAGAACAACACGCCATTTAAGTTTTGTGACAATTAACCAATTCTAGCTCTATCGAATGCCTGATGAAAAAGCCGTGGGCAGCCATGAGCTTTAAGTGATCTATAGAAAATCAGCAGTGCTACCAGCATGTCAATCGGGCTCATTCTTTTTAACTGAGCAGCAGAGGGAATACTACTTACTGACCAAGTTTTATATCTGTATAAATGACCTTATTAATAATGGTCTTTGTTCACCATCAACTTTAGCAGAATAAAATAATAATAAATAAATAATCAGAATAATAAACGTAGCCGTGTGATCATGGAGATCCAAGCAACCTTAGCAAGTAGCATACCCAGTGGTGACTTCTTGGCAAGTTACAGAGAGAGAGAATAAATGAACATACTGTTCCAAGTTTTATAACGATAGCTCAGTACTAATCTCTACTGCCTGATTGGCTGATGGCATCCGGGCATCCAAGTCTTTCAAGTAATTAAGTCATAATTAAGATCATCACACCCAAAACTTTGCAGGCTTTAATATCACATGCACACAAGCACACACACACACACAAACACACACACACACATACAAGCACACACGCACACACACACACACACACACACACACAAACATAATTGCATTAATTGAACCAGAGATGATGTAGAATGATGCACTTTGGTTTCACCTGTTTGCAATAAACAAAATATCTCAAAATATTGGTATCTGTTTTCGTACTCAGATTTAGAGCAGGCTTGGTCTAAACCAGGAGTGATTGTTTTTATTGAGTGAAATGTTCCAGTATGCCCTGGAAACACTAGAAAACACTGAATAAACAGGGCCGCTGGAAAAAGCAGTCATTTTTCATTCGCTAATTATACTGTGAATAGTTTATGTGAACTCTACTCCTATGCCCTGTGGAACTTTCTGGCAAGCTTTCTATCTTCTAGGTAATGTGAGTGAGTAAGTATTCTAACTATGTTTCAAAACAACAATGTCTTTCCCACATAAAGAAGCTGTTACTGTATGTAGGCCTTAGCTGCCAATAATAGCCTAATAATCTAATAATATTTGATTGGATTTACTTTACTTTTAGTTTTTGTCTTTGTTACATTCCAGAAGGATCAGAAAAGTTCACTGCACACACTATCAGAATCTTCTATAAAGCTGGGACACACTCGTAGTGTTTCTGCCGGTCAAAATGGGGTCCTTTATCATCATAATGCCGTATGATTTTCTGAGAATATTTTCTTTCAACAGTGGAGAATGATCATTTAAGAATGACAAAATACTACATGCACAATGACAGTACACGTTTTATAATATTTTTAAATTATTATTTTTTCAGAGAGCCCTGCTGCTATTGGGCTAGTTTCCAGTCTTTTATGCATTTTGTGAGTTGTAGTTGTAAGATGGTCTTTAAAGCTGTAGATTAAATTAAAACCTTTTTTTTTTTGTTTCATCCAGCAGGATCCCTCTCCCTGAAGCTGGCATGCTTTCTAAAATAATCTATGCCTGTTTTTTTATCTGTACTTGTATTAATTTAGGATCCATTATCTGTATCTGAATAATGAATTTGTATTCAGTTACACCCTTTGATTATTATTATAATTGGACTCAACTGCTAATAATCTTGGGATTATTATCAAACCTACTGAGGCCAATACAAATGACATTTTTATCTGTTTGAACAAGGTGGGTTAATATTCTGTTAATAATCCATTAAATAAAAGTATAATAGCCATGCAAATGGTTGGATAAGAAAACAGTTCATCTTACAGTTAATCTGTTTAAACTAATTATGAGGTTAGACTGATAATGTGAAGGGCGTCAAACTAACCTTCTGATGCAGATGAGATCTCAGCCAAATCAGGTAAATGCTTGTATTTTCACTCAGATGCAGCATGTGGATTGACATTAGTAAAGTTCAGTGTTTTCCTCAGCCATTTGATAAGAGGATGCAGGAATTCTTATAAACTTTGATAAAACCTATATTTCTTGTGCAGTTATTCCTAAACAATGACCTAATATTGGTGACATTAAGAGATGAGTAAAGGCATTACATATAAGGAATAACACACACCCTGCAGTTAGGAAAATAATCCAGGGTGGCGTTCACAC
This sequence comes from Pangasianodon hypophthalmus, assembly GCF_027358585.1. Lineage (NCBI taxonomy): Eukaryota > Metazoa > Chordata > Actinopteri > Siluriformes > Pangasiidae > Pangasianodon > Pangasianodon hypophthalmus. The sequence goes on along the minus strand of NC_069727.1, from coordinate 21,279,088 downwards.
TGAGCTGGCGTGGATAATTTTCAAACAACCACACAGCCTGGACTGTGGCAATGAGGCAAGTGAGTTCCTGTTATCACTTACATTATAGCAACCATAAATAGTCACTTCACCTCCTTTTACCCTCAACACTCCTTTCCTCTCTTTTTTCTCAAAAAAAAACCCCTGCAGCTTGTCGTTTTAAGAGAAAACGTAAACTGCTCGGTGCTGAAGACTTTCCCATGCTGGGGAACTTTGCAGAGCACTGTGACTGTTACAAAGCCTTCCATAATACCTTCCATAAATGTTAAACAAATGTCTCCCAACACAAAACCTCACCACATTAATGATACATTTTTCTTTGTTAAATAACATTAAAAAAGCATTTGTCATACAAGTCCCTGTGTATGAGCTGTTACTATAGAAACAATAATGTATTAATATAAACCTGTCGTTCATGTGACAGCTGGAACTACTCTCCGATGCTGTAGTACAAAAATAACACACACCTTCTAGCCGATCAGATTTGAGAATTCAGCTGTGCTGTGGTATAAACAGATGGATACTGTGTGTATTTTATGGCGTTCAACAACCAGAGCATCCTAAAGTTCTTCTCATTGTTCTCACACTCCGCTGCCCGCACTCACACACTCCATGTTATTATGGTAAAGTGGTAAACTTCGGTCCATGCACATCATTTGGGATTATAACTAACGGAGAGATAAACCCAACTTGTGTAAAGAGTCTCCAGGTTTGGAAACATTTCATTCAGAGTCTGCAGGCAGAATGAATTCATTCAGATTGGCAAAAACCTTTGCATGTAATCAGGAACAATGGGGTATTTTTTTATTCCTATTGAGGTCTCAGTTGGGCTTTTAACTGATTATTAAATGTAGCCACTGGTAAAAGCCTGGCTTGCTGTTCGGACCACATGGGCATGATGTCCACTTCAGGCAATGTAGTAAAATGCAAGTATTCATCCTTATGATCTGGGTTTGTGCCTTGACCCTGTTTTATTTTTATTTTAAATTGCTTGAATGCCTGATCATTCAATAATTATCAAAAAACATGATGAGATTTGTAAATAACATAAGCACCACATGCTAATCAGTTATTGAATTGCCAAGATTAATTTACTCAATCAGCTAAAATACGGAACATTTTAGATGAATTCAAATGAAATTGAAAGGCTAATTCAGGACTAAATGCTGAGGCCTGTGCCAGGTTGGGGCATGGTCATGCACAGGGTTAAATTCAAGTTTCTCAGGCACCATGTGCTTCATTGTGCTAATCTATAAGTGGATTTCTACTGCTGACTGGGTTACTTCAAAAAAATATGGTTGCTATTAGCCAGCAGCACATACTTCACAGTGTTAGCATTTAGCTGCTATCATTAAACCTATTTAAACTTAAACATTATTTTCATCTTTGTGACTTGGCAAGAACTAGCCAGAAGTGGTGCAAGCTGGAAAATGGTGCTTGGCCCCCACAGATCGTGGCTAGTGGCTATATTTAGGGGTTCCAGCGCAAAGGGCTGGAACCTTGTTGTTTTTGGGCCCTTACTATTCTCATTCTTCTGGATCGCAGCTCTGCTTTTGACACCATTTCTCACTCCATACTCCTATCCTGGCTTTCAGCCAGTGGTATCTCTGGCACTGCTCTCTCTTGGTTTGATTCTTACTCATTTCACAGACAGTATTTTATTTATTTATATATATACACACGCACAAACGCAAATCCTCCACTGCCCCCTTACGCAAGGTGTCCCTCAGGGTTCTGTACTTGGCCCACTGCTTTTTATTGTCTATATGCTGCCCCTTGGTAATATCATTCTGCATCATGGTCTTTGCTATCACTGCTATGCCGATGACACACAGATCTATCTAACCACTACACTCACCCATTCCATTCGCCTCAGTCTGTATTACTGACATACACAATGGATGAATTGCAATATTCTAAAATTAAACTCTGCCAAAACTGAAGTAATGCTTACTGGTCCCCATACACTAATTTCGAAAAAATCTGATTCCCGTGTAGATATTGACGGTATTCCTTTCAAACCCTCTCAAACTGTTAGGATCTTGGCGTTATTATTGATCCCTTCCTCTCATTTGAACCACACATTAGGTCCATTGTTAAAACTGCCTTTTATCACCTCTGCAACATTCTCAGTCTTAAAGAAGCAGAAACTCTTGTCCATGCATTTATCACGTCCCGTCTTAACTATTGCAATTCCCTATTTATTGGCATTTATTTATGCCCATTAAAGGCCATAACCAGATTACAATATATTTAAAATTCAGCATTAGAGTTCTCACCCACTCCTCCTGGTGGTGTTGGTAGTGTTGTGCGGTTGGTGGTGTTCGTGATGTTGTGCGTGTTTGCGGTGTTGGTGGTGTTGTGCGTGTTTGCGGTGTTGATGGTGTTGTGTGTGTTTGCGGTGTTGATGGTGTTGTGCGTGTTTGCGGTGTTGATGGTGTTGTGCGTGTTTGCGGTGTTGGTGGTGTTGTGCGTGTTTGCGGTGTTGATGGTGTTGTGTGTGTTTGCGGTGTTGATGGTGTTGTGCGTATTTGCGGTGTTGATGGTGTTGTGCGTGTTTGCGGTGTTGATGGTGTTGTGCGTGTTTGCGGTGTTGGTAGTGTTGTGCGTGTCTGCGGTGTTGGTAGTGTTGTGCGGTTGGTGGTGTTGATGGTGTTGTGCGTGTTTGCGGTGTTGGTGGTGTTGTGCGGTTGGTGGTGTTGATGGTGTTGTGCGTGTTTGCGGTGTTGGTGGTGTTGTGTGGTTGGTGGTGTTGATGGTGTTGTGCGTGTTTGCGGTGTTGGTGGTGTTGTGCGTGTTTGTGGTGTTGATGGTGTTGTGCGTGTTTGCGGTGTTGGTGGTGTTGTGTGGTTGGTGGTGTTGATGGTGTTGTGCGTGTTTGTGGTGTTGATGGTGTTGTGCGTGTTTGTGGTGTTGATGGTGTTGTGCGTGTTTGTGGTGTTGATGGTGTTGTGCGTGTTTGCGGTGTTGGTAGTGTTGTGCGTGTCTGCGGTGTTGGTAGTGTTGTGCGTGTTTGCGGTGTTGGTGGTGTTGTGCGGATGGTGGTCCTGTTCCACTGCTTACTCTTCTGTAGTGACAGGATTCCACAAAGCCGGCAGCAGGTCTGAGCTTGCTGAGGTTTCTCCCAGCAGCTGTGGGAGTTTGTTCTTGTTGGGCATCAGATTGAATCCTTTTCATGGGTTGTGAAGTGAGGAAGAAAAGTTTCCCTAATTTGTGTATAATTAGGGCATGTTCTTAAAAAGTGCAGTTCTGTTTCCGCTTCATGTTGTGTGCAGTGGGGGCACAGCAGGTCTTCTCCAGGTAGCCAGGTCTGTCTCCGTCTGTGTCTGTGTCTGTGTCTCCATTTGTGTCTCCGTCTGTGTCTGTCTGTGTCTCCGTCTGTGTCTGTCTGTGTCTGTCTGTGTCTCCGTCTGTGTCTCCGTCTGTGTCTGTCTGTGTCTGTGTCCGTCTGTGTCTGTCTGTGTCTCCGTCTGTGTCTGTCTGTGTCTCTGTCTGTGTCTGCCTGTGTCTCCGTCTGTGTCTGTCTGTGTCTGTGTCCGTCTGTGTCTGTCTGTGTCTCCGTCTGTGTCTGTCTGTGTCTCCGTCTGTGTCTGTCTGTGTCTCCGTCTGTGTCTCCGTCTGTGTCTGTCTGTGTCTCCGTCTGTGTCTCCGTCTGTGTCTGTCTGTCTCCGTCTGTGTCTGTCTGTGTCTCCGTCTGTGTCTCCGTCTGTGTCTGTCTGTCTCCGTCTGTGTCTGTGTCCGTCTGTGTCTCCGTCTGTCTCCATCTGTGTCCGTCTGTGTCTCCGTCTGTCTCCATCTGTGTCCGTCTGTGTCTGTCTGTGTCTGTCTGTGTCTGTGTCCGTCTGTCTCCGTCTGTGTCTGTCTGTGTCTGTCTGTGTCTGTGTCTCCGTCTGTGTCTCAGTCTATGTCTGTGTCTGTCTGTGTCTGTGTCTGTGTCTGCCCGTCTCTATGGCAACATTGTGATCATGATGATTTTTTCTCTCATTCTTGATCTGATTCACTGATTCAAGCCATAAAAATTGAATTTTTAAAAAATATTTTTCCCTATCTACTCAGATTCACAATAATTTACAAAATAATTATTATATTCAAAATGTATTTTTTGAACTATTTTTAGGACATATGGTCTATTTTCACAAAGTACCGAGACAGTACTTCAATAATTCCCCAAAATGTGTGACATTTATAAACACTTTGGTTGTTACATGCCAATCAGTCCCTGTGGGGTGGAGCTGGGTTTACGCACCAGTAACTCAAGAGTGGCCGAATGGGTTCGGACGAAAACTAAAAGCCAAGTTCAGGATTGGATTCTGAGGATGTCTGCAAAGAGTGGGCCATGGTCAAATAACTGTTTCTCATGTTCTCTTAAATCTGACTGAGCTGAAATTTGGTATACTGCATCACTGGTCTAATCTGTAAGTGAACTCGATGATGTCTGTGTTACTCAACAAAAATGGATATCATTAACCATCAGCTTTTAGCAGGGATTTTACAAGTTTAGCATTGATCTACTGTCACAAATGTTGAAAATTATATAATGTGTAAAATGTGTTTGAGGCCTTCTTTTACATACTGTTAATGGATTCTGAAGTTAATTAAATTAATAGGATATGTGATAAAAGTCAGAATTGTAAGTGTTGTTGGAGTGCACCTGGGGTATTGTTTTTTTAAATCCTATTCTCAATTCATACAAATCTTTAAAAACCTGGGGCTAACATGTCATTCCCATTTTAAATAATAATAATAATAATAATTATTATTATTATTATTATTATTATTATTATTATTTGCACCAGCATGTGGCTCAGCAACATAAAAAATCAAAAGTCAGATGAATTTTATTGTTACTTGCCATTATTTCTGTAATAAATAATATGTGCAATATCATATTACACCACAGGATCCATCAGAGCCATTGCACAAGCATTGGGCAAAGCCAATACAACAATTTAGAAAAAGAAAGAACCCACAGGTCGAACAGGCCGGCCAAGGACAACAACAGCAGTTGATGACAGAAACATTGTGAGAGCTGTGAAGAAAACCCCCCAAAAACAACAGTCAGTGACATCACCAGCAACAGATGATGGTGCTATAGTGCAAGCATTTAAATTTTTGCCCATATCTGGAGAACATATCTGCAGTTCCTGGGGGACGGAGGTACATAGGGTGCAGAGCTAACACTAGAAACACAAAAACAAGCATATCTCTTGGAAAATAAGATCTACAGTGAAATTTCTTTTTTATCCTGATTCTTTTGATGAAACATAAACAACAGGTTTCGCAGGCATTAGACAGGGTTAAAGTTGATCTGTCCTAACAAAACCTGAATGGTAGTTTCCACCAGGGTCCCACTATGGAGTTGAACACTTTACTCATAAAGGCCGCTGAGGCGCTATTTATGTTTTTGCCCATAAAAACAAGCATATTTAAAATTGTAAACAGAAAAATTGTAAAAATAATGTCTACAGTAAAATTCTTTTTGTCCTGATTCTTTTCCTGAAACCATAAAAGCTTGCCTTTTGAACCATTTCGCCCCATTCTCCCCAATTTACATAATCTGCATAATATGCAAAACTTCCTAAGATGTATGAAAATGTTTGATTAAGGTTGGTGTCAAACTTGATCAGATTTTAAACCTGAACATATTAATCAGAAACATGCTGAGATTTCTAAACAATATGGCCACCGTCTGCCAATCAGTCTTACTGGTGTGGAGCTTGCTTTACTCCAACAGCTGCAACTCTGGACTTGTTGCATGGATTCACTTGAAACTTGAAAGGAAAATTCAAGACAAAGTTCTGACAAGGACGCTTTAGTTTGCGGGACACAAAACTTGAAAGGTTTATTCATGATGAAATTCTGAGACCATTTGCTAGGGTTCTGCATGATCCCTAACCCCTAACTTTATGACATTTGGCACAGTGATAGAGGAGAGTCTCAGCTATCTACACAGAAAATTCTTATTTTTAATTTTTTTTTTAATTTCACCCCTTCTCATTGAAAATTTGTCCAGTTGTCACTAAATGTGGATGACACCATTGTGAGACCAACCCAAACATAACTTGTTTCCCAGATTTTTGATATGCAGGACGATATGCATAATGCAGATGAATCTGACAGTTTAGTCTGGAAACAGAAAGTGAGAGCATATCTCAGCAATAGTGTGACCTATTTAGACCAATATTCATAAGTAAGTGAAGGATCAGGACCTTAGATACTACAAGTTTTTTAAACTCACATCTAGGATGCTATAATTCACAAATTAGTAAAACTGCTCATAACTTTTAAAACCACTCATCATCGAATCATTATTCTTCTTTCTGTTGATTCAGTGGAAGGTGTTGAATGTTGCCAATATAAATAATTTTCTGTTTTGCCAAACAGGAATTCGGCCATTTTTTTTTTCACAAAACCTTTTTTTTCTTCTTTTAGAAACAGCTTCTAATTGTGAAATCTGAACCATTGCATTGTCAGACTACGATGAAAAACAGATTTCTCGGATTTTTAATATTCAGAAGGTCTGCAATGCACGAACAAATTTGATTGTCAAGTCGCCAAAAAAGGACATGAAGCCAAACGTCAGTTGAAACTTTAATGTACTGATGCCTCCCTAAATATGTTTAGCAACATGAACTGATGCTCAACAAACAAACTTGAGTTCATTTGCATCTTGGCAAGGCTGCTGAAAACTGGAAGTGAGGCAATATCTCAGCAACGGCTCAATGTATTGCTATCAAATTTATCTTCTTTGGAACAAACGCTCATGGGCTCAACGGCTTCTGGTCTTAATTTGTTGTTAAGAGGTGGGACCAGAAGGTGCTTGGCTCCTTATTCACTGATTGCAGCTATATTTATTATGGTGCTTCCACATGGTCATCTACAGCAGTCCATAGAACACTTTGCACGCTTTTAATGAAAATTGGCAGAGTGGTAGACAACTGTCTCATCTGCCAACACTATAATGTTGGTGTATGCCCCCAAGCACTCTAGCACACCACCAACAGGGCAAAGTTGACATATGGTTGCAATAATAACTTCACAACACAGCAGAGAAACATGATTATACTTTTCTCTGGTTCTTTGTGGCATGTCAAGTTCTGCCATATTGCAATTCCGCCAGCTTTTCAAAAACAGCGTTTTTACTTTTTCTAAATCAGCCATCAAAAAATTTGGGTCCCAGCGTTGTAAGATCAACCCGAACAAAACTTGTTTCTCTGGTTTCTGATATGCAGGACGGTTCACCCATAATGTGCAAATGAATTTGATGGAGAAGTCACCATTCAGGAAGTGAGGGCATATCTCCGCTACGGTGTGACGTATTCAGACCAAACTTCGTAGGTGAGTGAAAGACCAGGATCTAACGGCTCCAAGAAGTTTTGTCTAAGTTCACCTTAAGGGGGCACTAGTACTAAAATGAGTAAAACTGCTGAATTTTTGAACTGCTCATCACACAGTCTTCTTTCTGTTGATTCCTTGGAAGGTCCGAAGAGTACTTGTAAGAAATTTGTGATTTGCCAAACAGGAAGTCGGCTATTTTTAAACTTTTTTTTTGCTGCTTGTCCAACAGATTTTGTCCAATCATCAAAAAACTTGAAAGAAAATTCAACCACAACATCCCCAAACAGCACGTAAGGCCATATCTCAATCTGTAAGTGGATTTTTGATGATGACCTCATTACTTAAAACAAGGCCACCATCAGCCAATCAGTTTTCAGCAAGCATGTGACACGGATAACGCTGATAATCAGTGGCCAGATAACGGTCAGTCATCAACATTGGCAAGGAAATCTTTGTGCTCTCCGAAAGCACATTCTCATCTTATTTGTTGGTTAGCGTGGTCTACTGATAATGCTAAAAAAACATTGACAATAGCCTGTAATTCTCCAAAATTAATACCAACCCAAAATAAGTTACTATTTCATTCAGGGAGGGGATTAAACAAATTGTAGGCTGTAAATCGTTATTTTGTGGAATAAAATATCAGTACATAGAAACAGGTTAACTGTCTACACAAATAAATAATAATAATAATAACTTAAAAAAATATAGTTTAGCACGTTTGCCTCGCACCTCCAGGGCTGGGGGTTCGACTCCCGCCTCGGCCCTGTGTGCGTGGAGTTTGCATGTTCTCCCCGTGCTTGAGGGGTTTCCTCCGGGTTCTCCGGTTTCCTCCCCGAGTCCAAAGACGTGCATTGTAGGCTGATTGGCATCTGTAAGTCCATAGTGTGTGTGTGTGTGTGTGTGTGTGTTTGTGATTGTACCCTGTGATGGGTTGGCACCCCATCCAGGGTGTCCCTTGACCCTGTGTAGGATAAGCCTTACAGAGGATGGATGGATGGATGGATGGATGGACCAAGCAGCCTATATGCAGTTATTTTTGGTAAAGAATAATTTGATGTGAAGTGTTACGAGAGAAGTGATTTGTGCATTTACCTGTAATTCTTTACATGTACAAAGGGTGTCTTCAATTCCCGCTGTCTCTAAAATGCTGAGAATGGCTCTACGCATTGTGCATTCATTATTAGCTGGATACTGTTGACAACTGTAAACAACAATTCCCTGATTTGGGAGAGACGTTGTTTTGAAATATAGTATTCCTGGGTCATAGTGGTAGGGTTCACTTAAAAAAAGATCTGAATATTTGGAGCATTAAATATTTGGAGCATTCTCTCTGGTCCACGTTCCTCACTGCGTTGTTCTGACTAGTCCAGTACAGAATTTCTGATTGGCCAGAAATCCACGACACAACTACTGTATATCTGGGCATTCATTTAACTTACTATTTCCTAAAGAATGAGTAAGTGCTTAGGGAAGAAATTTTATTAATCAACACAATGGATAGAGAGAAATGGAGCAAGCAATGGATGCAGATGGAATGGCGTCAGACACAAATGGCAGGTCGTAGTACGTGGAAGATAAATGAAAGTCTTTCAGAACTTATAAGCATTTCCTCCTCTTTTATATTTCTTTGTACTCGCTATGTTGTCACTGACCAAGTGGAACCTGTCTGGTATTGTTTTAGCTAAACACTATTTATGACACAAAGCAGAGTTAGATCAAATGTGACAAAAAGATGAGGGAACAATGTGCACACAACAGCTTACAATCAACAGAATATAAATTCCTGTAATTCTGTAAATGCTTTTTCCTGAACTTGTATGTTCCTGTTTAAATCACCACATGTTCGCCGTGAAACCTGTGCTGACATGTTCGTGCTAAAATGACACCAAAAATGACATGGAGATATACAGTTCTGACATACACAGCTAAAAGAACACTTAGCTCAAATGACCTGATTGAGATTCAGCCTGGGTTTAGATCAAATCAAAGTCCTGAAACTGTCCTTGTCTGGGTAAAAAGGGCCCTTTGGCTTGCAGCTGACTGAGAGTTGCTGAGCATAATTGTTCTTCTTGATCTCACATTAGACTCCACACCGTCATTTGAATCAAAAACACCACCAGGAGAGTTTTCTTCTCTTCAAGGAAACTGTCAGACTTCACTGCATCTACCTCTTTGCAGCAGAGATGCTTGTCCCAGACTGGATTATTGCGACACAGTGCTGCTAGGGTTCTTACCCACACCAGACAATAGGAACACGTCACCCCACACTTAATAATTTACACTTGCTCACTTCTGTACACAGTATAAAAATATTTTTTGGTCTTTAAGTACCTGCATGTCTCCACCTACTTATCTAACCTCCTACTCAGCAGCACTCACTCTTCTGATACTCATCTGCTCTCTGTCCCTTTGTCTTGGCTCCGCACCGTAGGAGATATGGGCTTTAACTGTCGCTGCCCCAAAACTGGGGGACAATTTCTCTCCATCTCTGTGCTTCCCCATTTTAAAACACAAATTAAAAGCCATCTTTCCAACTTGCTTTTCCACCCACTCGCTGACTCATTTTGCTTCTGTCTTATTGTGCCCTCTACACTTCAGCTTGCTGTCTGTTTTTATCTTGTAGTTATATAAACATGCTATTACTTTTGCTACATGGTTTTATATCCTGTACAGTATCCCTTTGTAGATAAAATTGGAGACCACTGGTCTAAACTGACTGTATTTTAAACCAAGATAAAATGTATTGGTCAGTAGTTTGAAATGTTGTAACAACACAAACCTGAACTTTCAACAGTTTCAGCAGTACCAGACTTGAACCTTGAACATATTCCAAGCTGCACAACAAATTTATTATGGTTAGTAAGGGCTCCCCAATGGGTCCATGGAGGACTAGTGGTTAGGCCACAGCACTCACGCCGCCGCGTCCAAGTTGGATTCCTGGCCAGAGAACCAACGCCAGTCACTGGGTTTTCACAGGACAGTGCACTCCCAGTGCCGGTCCCAAGCCCAGATAAAATTCTGTCAGGAAGGGCATCCGGCATAAAAACTGTGGCGACCCCTAACAGGAGCAGCCGAAAGAAGAACCACAAGTGAGGGCTCCCCAATTAATGATAATAATTCCAAAAGTAACTTGTACGGTATTGAGTCAAGAACACAGGTGGTTGGTCCAAAGAACATCATCAAGGCATAGATCCTGTTGTACCCAGTAGGACTAAACTCATAGAGACATGGGTTATCACAGTTAGAAGATGGTACACTGCATAGTTCACTTGTGGCTGGAAGGGTATCTATGACTGCAGCTCTGAGTGCTGTAAGTCTGCATTTTTTACGTTGCAGGAATTAGATTCACTAGATTTTGTTCAGGAGAACTGTGATTAACTCGCTAATATTGATGCCAAAAGTAGGAATTAGATCTAGGGTGTGATTAAACTCGTGAGTGGGGCCTAGAACATTCTGTGTAACACCAACAGAATCCAGAATGGACACAAATGCTATTCTTAAAGGGTCATTTTTAATTATCTTTATGAATATTGAAATTGTCAATAGAGAAAAAGAGATAAGAATTGAGAATTATTTTTTCTAGAAAGTCAGTTTAAGTAGCAAATAGCAAATGTGAATGAATTTTGTTTTCTGGAAGTAGAAGAAAGTAAAATTTAAACCAAAAAACCTAACTGGTGCTGTATTTTCTCTTCAAGCTGAACACCACTATATAAATGATAGCGACACATCCATCTTGTTCATGTACCTGAGGGTTCTGCTCATACAGTATCTATATTCAGGTGAAGTGCACTCATTCAAAAGACTACAGTTATATAGTTTAAGACGTTTTTCTGTTAAACTGAGAAAACTGAGGTCATAGTCCTTGAACAAATCATGGACAAACATAGTCTTTTGGGGTCAGAGATGTTATGTTTTAGTTCAAATGCAGCAAAAAGCAGGCTATAGTGACACAGTGCCACTGAGCTGAATATTTTCTCTTACGTGTTTCTGTCTCATGAGCAGCTGCCGGTCACCCTCAGAACACTGTGGGTAGATGAAAGGAGAGCCTGAGTGAGAGAAAGGAGTCGCTGTGCTAATTAGAGATGCAGGAAACAGCTGTTTGTGACACATTATCACTGTAGCCTCGTGTAGCCGTGTGTGTGTGTGTGTGTGTGTGTGTGTGTGTGAGAGAGAGAGAGAGGTGCTGCCTCTAATCCTGATCCTAATCTGTATCTTGTAAATACCTATTCAGCTAATTTAGGCATCCTGGGTGGCACAGAAATCCATTAACAGGAAAAGTTCATTATCATTTCAGATGCCCTGGTCATCATCTATGCCACTCTATATTGGAAAATAACTCACAGTGTCAGGGATTAGACTTTACGTGCACCACAGCTTATAAATTTGATATGGATTGATAAAACAACCTCTTCTAAATTAATTTTATCATGTTTTTATGATGATCTGCATTTGAGTCTTTGCCGTGTCTCGTATTATGGTGAATAACACGGTGATATTTCTACCACGTTAATGTGAATAAGATCATCTTCATGTTTAATTATTTACACGAGAAACATGGTGAAAGAGAGAAGAGTCTCAGGACAGGATTAACACTGTTCTTTTTCCTTGGTAATAAGAGAAAATGAAATAAGAGTAACTCTATCTCCAGACTCATCTCCTTATCTAGGCCAAGTCTGATATGTAGGCTTCGTACATATATTAGATCACCTCCCTAGAGATCAGGCTCGCTTTCTTTCTCAAAGCTGCTTTAAAACCCCTGTATAAATCTCACTAAGCCTAACACAGCACCAAGCTAATGCCCTGAATTATCTTTACTTTACCACAGCGTAGACTAGCAAACAAGAGACTAAACACACAAAGAGGGCTGGGTGGATTGATGCTCAATTTGCAGTACTTCTAATCTTGACATTTTAAGAATTCATCTTGTCATAAGTATATCGATACAGTTGGTCAGATTTACAAGGTCCATTAGTGTGCATCCTGTAAGGAAAACTATACTGTTGTATACAATACTGGTACAAACCTGCACTCAGTCACAAAGCGTTTGTTGCCCAGCCCTGCTCTGCTAGAGCAGATAGAAAGTTTTTCAAGTCATTCACCCCAATATACAATAAGAAGTCACGAAAGTCAGTTTAATACCAATTAATTAATAATTGCTTGTTTAGGCTTCCTGGAATTTATAGGTGATAGGTGTTGAATTTGTAGTTAACTGTAATGCTGATGCCATGACGCTGTGTTCTTCTATTTAGCACTGAGTATAACTTCTCTCTAACATACAGATATGAATAACATCATTATTTTTTGTCCTTCAAATCTCCCAATAGTAACTTGCATATGTTTTATTGGTCCACTTGGGGAATGGCGCAATAGCAGGTGCATAAGGCCGCTGTTGGCCCGCTGATGGCGACGCTGGCTCCCCACTGGCTGTGCCTTGGCTTTGGGCTTTTCACTTCCTGGCAGTCTGTGATTGGTTAAAGAGCATTTCAGACAAATGTCCACTTGTTTGTTGTTCACTTCAACCCTGCTACCCTTTTTTGGTCCTTTCTAACTAGAGTAGTATTAGATAGTAGTTAGAATAGTAACAGTTGTGTTTTATTTGTATTTTTATTTTTACAAAGGCGAATTCATAGAATAAATATAGTTTTAAAAAGATTACAGAACATTCCTGACATTGTTATAATATACCTAACCACACACATACATTTGTAATTCTATTTTTCCACGCACTATTATTATTATTATTATTGTTATTATTATTATTATTATTATTATTATTATTATTATTACTATTAATGTAGCTACAGAAATGCTGTACTTACTGTGTGTGTGTGTGTGTGTGTGTGTGTGTGTGGCGGCCTGGGAAAACCCTTCACACAGTGAAAATTTGACATGCTATTTATAATTCATATTGTAACCTAATCTACTTATGGAGAAACAGCACATTAGTGACACTTTGATAAGAATAGTTTTTTAGGAAGAGTTATACAGTACGTTTACAGTGGGAAATGTGTAATCATTTTGTTCTTCAGCATCATATACATCAGTCTCTGTAAACATTTAAACAGAAGCCTCATCATTGCTCTTTACTTTCTGCTTTTGCAGCAGTGGAGAAATAATCACTGATTAATTCAGTCAGTTTTCTTCTTTTGGCTAAATTTCTAAATTTTTATTAGGAAATCCAAACATTTTAAAACTAAAAGCACTCCTTTCTGTACTGATGGTATAATGGCACAGGTGCATCATGGGCATCTTAACAGCTGGTATCTGATTTCTGACTGAATTGTTAAAGCTTATGTCCATTTTGCCATCCAACAGCTTGATCAAAGCCATTCATGTTGGGAGGAAATCACACTTAAGCTGTCAAGGATTTAGTCATCTTTAGGCAGACTGACTGCATTCACTGTGTTGGTTAAACTGGCTCCATACTTAAAGTGATCTTTGCAGGAAGATTGTATAGGCAAGGCTAATAACTTAAAAATGTCCACATTGTGTTGGTGAAGTATATTTATTACATTAAATTATGTTATTGTGAAAAAAAAACACACATTTTGCCCAAACCTAATTTTTAGGCTTTGGCTGATCAGATCACAGCTGATCTGATATATAATCACTTTTCCTGCGCAGCCAGTGAAGGACTTTTGTCTGAATCATCTTGTATCTCTTGCAATTTTGTGTTCTATGAACACACACACACACACACACACACACACACACATGGACTGTACAGTTTTGGTGAGCCTCTCCCCACTGTAGCCTCAGACTCCGTGTCTTACACTTGCTTGATGTACTGTAGCTTTCCTGTCAGCTCAAACCAGTCGAGTGATTCTCCTCTGACCTCTCTGATCAGCAGGGCATTAACGCCCAACAAGCTGCTGCTCACTGGATCTTTTGTGTTATTCACACTGTTCTGTGCAAACTCTAGAGACTATTGTGCATTAAAATCCCAGGAGGTCACACTTTTCGTTAATGTCATCACTAACTGAAACTCTTAAATTGACTATCTGCATGATTTTATTCATTGTGCTGCTGCCGCAGTTGGCTGAATGGAAATGACATGAATGAAGGGGTGTTCCAGTTAAAGTGGCCGGGAGTGTTTCTGTATCAGGGATGTAACTGGATTAGAATACATCATTATTTTTAATTATTATTGTTTTTTTAGAATGCTTGCCTGAAAGCCTTAGGGTAGGTGTGTGCATCTGTACTGGGATCCTGTAGAACAAAATCAAAACACACACACACACACACACGCACACACGCACACACACACACACACACACACACACACTGCTCGGGGTTTAAAACTTGTGAGGATGGTTGCCATTTAATCAAAATTCCCACCCAAATTACAGCTCAAAAGCCACACAGAAAGACTTGACACTAGCCCCAAATTTTCCTCAGCCTTCGGGTTAACAGTGGTGCGCACGTATTTCTGATTGTATCTGCAATACGTGGACATTATATGCAGAACCTGGCAACCCTGCTCACAAGACCACGTTTATTACCATGATACTAACAGGAGATGCAGTGTAGTTAATTTTTCATCAGTGGTTTGCTTCAGTAGCCTGGATTTTTCTAGAATGTTAAAAACCTCAAAAATCTAAAGTGAATGTGATAAAATATTATTAGATGGCTACTGATGTCAACCATAAATAACAGTGTCTTTATGTAAGAAGGACATTGTTGCTTTAAAAACATAGGGAGCTTGTTTACTCAGCCACATTCAGACCCGGATTACAATAGGCCCTAGAGCCTGAGGTGGGACGGGGCCCCTGGAGGAAGTTCCTCATGTCGTCTCAGAGAGTTTTTCCTCAACACCATCGCCTCTGGCTTGCTTATTTGAACAAATGTAAAATTTAAATTTTAATTTTATATGCAGATTTCTGTAAAGCTGCTTCGTGACAATAGCCATTGTTAAAAGTGCTATATAAATAAAATTGAATTGGATTGATGTCCTTTACACATTCCTCAACTTTATTAAGCTGGTGTCTGTCATCTGGCTTTGCTGAAACATACAACTGTGTGTCATCAGCGTAACAGTGGAAGCTAATACCATGTTTATGAATAATTTTACCCAGAGGTAGCATATATAGAGAGAAGAGCAGTGGGCCTAAAACAGAGCCCTGTGGGACACCAAACTTTAGTTTCGTACCAATAGAGAAGTTGCCTTTTACATTTACAAACTGATAACGATCAGTGAAGTAAGACCTGAGCCAGGAAAGGACTGTTCCCTTAATGCCTACTACATTTTCTAGTCTATCTGGAAGAAAATTATGATTTATGGTATGATCTAACAAAGTCTGCACTAAGGTCAAGCAACACAAGCAAGGAGACACAACCCTGATCAGAAGCCAAATGCAACTTCTTTTTTTGTAGCATTAGTATTTTATGTTAATGTAAAGAACTTAAAATTACTTGAATTCTTATCCAGATGTTTGTGTAACACCTAGAATATCATTATAAATAACTGCAAGGCCCACTTCTCTGCCAGTTAGACGAGGGCAGCATATATAGCTGTGTCTGGCGGGGCTAGTTTCCTTTAATGTTATGTACTAAAACAAACTTTCTTTCTAGATCTTTTTTTAGCTCAGGGAACAGACACAGGAACACCACCAATTATCGATAAAGCCAACATTGGTTTTTGAGATCACTAACTGGACATCCAGCAGCTCAGCGACTGTAACCTGCTGTAAGCTATAACGCCACACCACGTTGGAATGGAGCCTGAGCATATTACAGCATCATACATCACCTTTACTATTTTACACACCTCTGCATTCAGAGCATAATAAGCCAAATCACGTTATTTCATCATTTAAGACAGAAAGCAGCAGTGCCCTCAACACCAGAACATCCCACAAAATCCTCAGCACTGTTTATATCTTGATCAGTGTTCCTGCAGTTCTCTAGATGTTCATTTGGTTTTTTTGTAACTTCCTGGATGAGTCCTTGATGTTGTCTTAGAGGAATTTTGGTAGGTTCTCACTGTGGATTGCTGGAGTCCCAGAGCCTTAGAAATGGCTTTGTAACCCTCTCCAGCCTGATATATTTCAATAACTATTCTTTTCATGGTATAGTGTGCTACATGTTGAGACCTTTAAGCTTATAGCACATTGCTGGAAAGATTTTATTTAACTGATGTTTAGATTTAACCGAGCTGGCAGTAATCAAACCTGGGTGTGTTTAGTCTCATGGAGCCAGTTTACAACAAGTTAATCAGTTGATTGAGAAACTTTCACTTTTACTCAAGAGCCATTTAGTGTTGGATAACTTTTTTTCCCTACAACAAATGAAATGATCATTTAAAAACTATATTTTTTGTTTACTTGGGTTGGCTTTGTCTTATATTACATTTTGTTTTGTGACAAAATATGCAAAAATAGAAAAACATGTTTTCACAGTAACATAATGCTAAAAGGCTTAGCTATTCTAACTATCAGAAATTACAATAAAAAATATTAACTATAAAGTTCGACTGTTATCTGCATATCTGCATATATTAGGGTCTGTTCCTACAATGCCAAGAAAGTACAATTGTTAGAAAATGCCATCATTTGACAATTTCAGGTTTAGAAAATATCTGTTTATTGAGTATATAAAAATAAATGATTTCCATGAAATGTGTACATTAGGCCTTATTATTATATTATGAGGGTAAGAAAATGAAAACCGTAAAAGTGCGACTTAAATTAGAATTTAATAATTTTTTTTTCTGGACGAATCCGGACACTCGTTAAGTGATGGAACCTTTGCAATGAAAAAATATGTAGAAAAACGATACACTTTTGTGACACCTATTTGCAATAAACAATGCAAAATAATAAAATTAAGGTTTACATTTGAAGCTCAAAGAAGAAATGGTTGGTTAAGATTTCTAACATTGGTTATATCTATTTACTCCAAAAGTATCTGTGAATTGCCAGAAATGTAATACAGTGCATTCACAAGTTCTGTAGGTTTCCATGTCAACCTGGAAGTTATTTTGGGAAGCGTATTTGTTGCTGTGAGCAGCTTGGAAAATCATACATATACAGACAAGTCTTGTCAGCTTCTCTTCTAAAATTCTTCTAAAAGTCTTTGTACACAAAACTCATTTAGATAAACACTTAAAGTATATTATTTGAGACTCAGCTTTACTTTTTTGTCTGCTGCTAATGTTGTATTCCATCATGGTGCCTCCATCATTTACATTCGCATTGCACCATGCACACATGCTGCTTTAAGTTCTGCAGACCTGCACAGCCAGTGTTCATGTAGCTAAAAGCAAACATATTACCTAATGCATGTTTCCGCTTAAAAAATTAAGCCAGTGCATCTTTTGGCTGCTGCTCAGCATCGTAGAGCAGTTGAATGTAGCTCTCAAACTGACAAGGAAGGAGTGGAAATGTCACCCTCTCAGCCAGTGAGCCAGGCCAATTATACCCTCTTGGACACTGGTATTCTCACAATACGAATGCTTGAGTGAATGCTTGAACTACTGCGCCACTTAAAACCCACAAAAGTCTTACCTTCAGAAACAATGAACAGGCAAAACAAAGTAATTACATTGGCTTGTTATGGGTCTTAAATTAAAAAAAAACATGTCATTAACTTTGAGTTTAGTTCCTTTTATGGTGGATTTTTTTTTAGTCAAAGGGGCTTTGGAGCTTGAGAAAGAGCTCATCTTTGTTACTGGCCATATTTAATAGAATAATATTTAATAGAATATACTAGCGGTTAGTCATCGGCGCTCTCGCTGCTGCGGCCTGGGTCCGATACCCGGCCAGGGAACCGACCCTATCACTGTGAAAGCACATGACAGTGCACTCCCAGTGCCGGTCCCAAGCCCGGATAAAATGGGGAGGGTTGCATCAGGAAAGGTCTCCGGAGTAAAAACTGTGTCAAATCAAATACATGTGTGCAAATGTGTGCATTTTTATTTTTTAACAGTTTTTTTTGTATAGTTGATCAGTCAGTTCAGATAGTTGGTAAATACCAAGCTCAGAGGATGGTAAATAAGTAAATAAGTCATAAATGCTCTGAACACTGCATGCGACTCTGCACAGATGTTTTACTACCTGTTTATTTGCCAGATCCACACAGCTGTTAGCAGTAGCCAAGGAACCTGTTAGATTTTTTGGAATTGCTTCTATACAGTAGCTGTATAACACAATGATATTATCTGTATCTGTTTAGTGCTCAAAATATCTGTATCTGTTTTTATATTCATATTTAAAGTGAAAGAAGTGTGTGTGGTCTATACCAGAAGAGGGTTTTGTGTTTTATCGTGTGTGAAGCCTGTCACTACGCCACATAGACACTGGAAACACTGAAAAAAGGGCTGCTGTCATTTTCATTCACAAAATTATATCAACGAATTTTGGAGCTCAGTAAGGCAGTGTTTCGGTCACTCTACTGGAGCAATCATCTGTGCTTAAAAATACTGAGAAAAAGATGAAACCTACATCTACCTTTTCCTGTGTGCAAACATGTTGGGCAAGATGTTTTTTTTAAGTTGTAGTTGGGGAGGGAATTTTGCTGTAACCTGGCAACCCTCTCCATGAAGTTTCCTTATTCAACATGTCCAAGCTTTTTCTCCATGAGCCCTACTTCCCAGGTTTTTTTAATACTTGCACCTCCACTTTAATAAATGAAGTAAATAAATAAAGTCTTACTATACAGCTTATTTTTGGCTGAATTTTTCAGTGGTATCTCTAATAAATATAGTTCACTGATGTTACCTGTGTCCTTATTTAATGATGGTTATGTCAGACAGATGCAGATTTTATTAAAGATAGTATTAGAGAGTTTATTCTGCACAGCGTCAGCACATCTTTCAAGAAGAGAGCTCAGCTGCAGCTTTTTAACAAGCCTTATAAAAAAATACTCTGTTCATAGCTCTATTCATTTAGGAAACACTGTCTGTTCAATCTGAATGTGTATTTGTATTCGGTTACATCCCTAGAATACAGTATCATCACGTACTGGGCCATTGCTGTGCTCCCTCTTCAGATTTCAATTTATGCAAAATGCACACTGAGCTTCTGCTTTTTTCTCACAAAGTCAGCACATCAGTTTCTGTAAGGGCTTAAATGGTCATGGCTACAGATGTAGTTGTCATAAATGGGTTTTGAGAAAGCGGACCAAATCAGCTGAAATGCTGCTCATCTCTTAACTGGCAGGTGCTGCCTTTTCTGGAAATGGCATTGTCCCTGTGTACATGATCCCACTGGGATAAGGGTGGACACCTGGAAAAGCTGCCGTCCCTCTTTGCAATCCTTACAAATGCAAGGTCAGGTGCAGCACAAATTGTTGCTGATGTAGGTACCGTGATCTCAAAGTAACTTGAACATGAAGGCAGTCTTTTTCAAGTTGATTTTAAAAATAATTGAAAAACTACACATTGTTTGGTTTATGATCCCAAAATAGATGCCTATAACAAATGGATCATTATTTTGTTATATCTTTACTCAGAACCTTCAGTGAGTCAAAACCAATAGAGTGCTTAAGCTTTTATAAAGGGAAAGACCATCTGTGTTCATTTATAACGACAGAGTTGTAGATAAATGCATTTATCAGATATGTAAGATGCATATTTTAGACTTTATTGAAAACAAATGCCACCAGGTACTTTCTTGGTTTCAGAATGTGTTTTTTTTTGAGAAACATTCTTGAATTCTTTGGTAAATCTGGAATTTTTTTGTAAATAATGTTCAGGTGCACTTTATTTTACAGTGAATGGTATTTAATAGGGAAGAACGTGATAAGCGGCTAGCGTGTATTAGTAAATTATGCAGTGAGGATATTACGTCGTTGTAGAGCTTGAAAGGACAGCTTGTGGAAGCTTGTGTAGGGATACCTGGTTCCTTCAAAATTCCCACCCCAATTACAGCTCAAAAGTCGCTCACCTTTTTCTTTGTGTGGAAAATAAATAAAAATAAATATATTCAGTACAAAATTATAAAATATTATATTGGCTGTAAAGTGAGTATAGATCAAGATCCAGTGTGGATGGACGCCGCTCACTGTCTTTAGACAAAAAAAACAAAAACGTTCTTCGAGAAAATGAAAATAGGGCAGAAGAGGAAAGTGAAGAATACAAGAAAAGAAAACAATAGTGCAAAATTACTGAGGAAAACAGAAAAAAATGGTCTAGTCTAAGTGCCGACTCAGGCAAGAAACTCCGGCAAATGATTCCAAAACAGGAACTATCAGCACCATGTAAACTACCATGCTAATAGGGAGGGTACTGCTTCAGAAAAGGGACCAGGAACTGCTGTCCTATAAAGAGAGACATGAAACATGGGTGCAATTCTGTATTGTAAACCAATTGATAACTTTAACTGTTAACTTCCCTGAAGGGTCCCACAAATCTGGGCCACAGCATTTGACATGGTAGACTGGTGCTACCGTGTTGCAGGTCTCTTGTGGATGGTCTGATATGGATACCAGGCTAGAAGTTTCCTTTTGTGCATCAGCTTGAGTCTTGTGATGTTGTGGGGCCTGATGCAGACTGGTTTGAGCCTCTCATACTCTCTCTCTCTGCCCTCTGAAACCAGTTGTTCACTGCTGGTGCCTCAGATCATGTAGGGATCCAGCAGAACGCGGGAGTGTGATACCCTGTAATGCAATGAGAAAGGGTTAAACAAGTCAATGAATGGTGCAATTAATTTGGCATATATTCTGCACATAGAAGCAACTGTGGCCATTCTGTCTGGTGATCATGACAGTAGCTCATGAGAAACCTCCTTAATTCCTGGTTGGACCTCTCAACCTGGCCATTGTCTTGTAGTTGATGATCATTTCTCCATTGAATATGTGCCATATCCGAGATATGAATTGGAGCCCAGGATAGGTCACAGCGTCCTATGGTATACTCTAGGGGCACAGGTACAGGTATGGGTAGTGAAGTTGAGTTATCCACAGAAAGGGACTGGAGTGATTTGGTGGTGGCACAGGTACTACATGAGCATACATAATGAGTGACATGTTGAATTAGAGTTGGCAGCCATCTTGTGCATGTAATACTTGGATGTCAAGGTGCTACTATGAAGTGTGCACAGTCTAATAGTCTTATGGTTATAAGCATCAGAAATGGCTTGATGGTTGTAAATATCAAATGGTGAAAGCTTATAAACATCAAAAAAATTAAACTTTAAAATTCCAACTTCCTGTATAGTGGTCTTATAAAACGAATAAAAATATGCCTTGCAGTTAAGGTGATGGATAAGCTCATTGTGAACGCAGAGCGTATGTCCACGCGCTCTCTCTTTCCCTCACACACACACACACACACACACACACACACACACACACACACACACACACTCGCACACCTTTCCTCTCTCTCAGACACACGCAACTCTTCTTCGTCTGTCCCTATTTAGAATTAGGTTCATAGTTAATAGTTAATTGGTGTTTATTCTTCTCTATTTCAATAAATGCTATATTATTGAACATCTTATTGCTCTCTTATGGTTATTACTTTGATACTACAAGAAGCCAAACTATTCAGAGCTAAGCCTTCAGAAAGCAAGTCATTGATTATTATTATTCTCAACTAAAATTGAGGTTTTAATAATTTCAACTTATTTAAAGGTTGGTAATATTAATTTCTAATTAAAAATTCTAAACTTAAAAGAAGATATCCTGTGAGAATGATTAACTAATGAGACTTAATTAAATTTACAGTGAAGCACTTATATTGATGGTATGTGCCTTGCAGTTCCAGAGCTTCCTGTATAAACAGAATCATTTCCCCTACACAGACCTAGCTCAGGTTTTCGGGGGTTCACCAGCTTCTACAGGAGGTTCATCAGCGGCTTCAGCTCCATCACAATCCCCCTCACCTCACTGCTGAACAAGTGGTAGAGAAAACTAAGGTGGAACATGGTGGTTGAACAAGATTTCACTCAGCTCAAAGATGCCTACACCACAGCTCCCATGCTGAAACCACCCACGCAGCACCACCAAGCTGCCACTGCTGGGCCCTTGAGCAAGGCCCTTAACCTTCAACTGCTCAGTTGTATAAATGAGTTAATTGTAAGTCGCTCTGGATAAGGGCTGCCAAATGCCATAAATGTAAATGTAATGTAATAAATGTAATGAAACACCCAGACCCTTTGAAACCATTTGTGGTGGAGGTTGACACGTCTGAAACAGGGGTTGGTGCTGGGTTGTCACAAAGGTATGGAGACCAAGCGTCACCTTTTGGCATTCTTCTCCAGAAAACTTTTGTGGAACATATGTACCTGGAATATATCAAAAAAATTCTGCCAAGTTCAGCCCTCTTCTTCTCCAGGTTCCAGTTTAGCCTCTCCTACCCACCCAGTTCTAAGAACACCAAAAGCAGACTCCATCTTCCAGCTTCACCCAGCTCCTCCCGAAGAACCGAGTGAGGAACTAATTCACCTTCAGTTATGCTTTGTGGGTGCATTTACTTGGGACATTGACCAAGAAATAGCCTGTATCCAAGTAATCAAGCCCCAGCTTCATGCCAAACCAGAAAAACATACGTCCCATTCAGCCTTAAAGGACAAAATCATCACATGGGCCACACTTCCCTGGCCACTGAGCACCCTGGTATTCAATCACATAAAGACTCACCAGTTGCTTCCAAGTAAACACTGGTGGCCCAACATGCTCACGGATATTAACCGGTTCATTTCCTCATGTTTCCCCATTGCCCAGCTCAAGGTATCACGATCCCTCCCAGTTGGTAAACTGGTCCCACTGCCCACACCACAGTGATCATGGTCGCATCATAGACCTCCCAGATTCCCAAGATCACACTGTCATCATGGTCATCATACACCATAGTATTATTTACTGTACCTGCCATTTTTAAAATAAAGCACTTCCTCTAAGTGCAGCCATCTCCGCTGCCTGACAAAAAGTAAGCATTGCACATTAATTCAAAATGTAATATATCTTTTAGATTTTTTATAATATTATATTCTGCCAAAAAACAAAAAATCATTTGCCAAAGATATTTACACCCAAGTTGCACCGGTTTTTGCCTATTCAAGTCTCTTATATCTACAGATCTACACAAGCACAGTAGTCAAGGGTCCAATAATGGATAATTGTGTGAAAACCAACCAACAAACAAACAAGCAAGCAAACAAAAACAACCAAACAAAAAATATACATGATCAGTGAGGCACCAATTCAATTCACTGAACGTATTTCTGAAGCATTTTTACTCATCTGTATCACGTGGCAAACAGTTCACGTATTAAAATGTTTTATTTTAACCAGTGTTACAATTCATAGCAACATTTAAAAAAACTAGCAATTACCGATGCTTTAGAATTCTTTTACAATTGAGTTGTTATAGTTTCAACTTACAGGTATATTGTGTCTTTACTGGGAGCATGTTGGAAAGAAAAAGAAAGTAAAAGAAAGAGCACTGTAATTGTTATTATAATTGGCTGTCATAACTACATCTACAGCTGGTATAAGGCCTTGTACTTCGCATATGCAACATTATAATAATCAGGGATGCAGGAAGGCATTTTACATTTGCAGTGCTGGAATTTTAAGCAGCAAATATGTGACGTGCGCGATCTGTATATCCTTATTATTATTTTACCAGTTCCTGTTAAAAGAATCCTGAAATTCGGGCTGCTGCAGCACGCTCAGCACACGCGCCTCTCTCGTCCTTAATAATGATAGTAGTTTTTGTAAATAAATCCATGATACAATAAAGTGAAATGCATGAAACGTATGAAAAGAAATCTAGTAGGAACTTTTATTATAGAGGAGACATTTTATTACAGATAAAATTTACCCTAAGAAACTCACTACATGTATAGGGTTAGACTGATATTTCTAGAGAGCTTTTTCATCAGTTTCTTCAGCCAGCTGTTGTATATAACTTTTTGAACAGACATCGCTTTTACGAAGTGGAGGAACATGTCCTAGGCGTATGTTATGTCCAGGGCCGGCTGGTATCAGTGGGCTAGCTAAGCCTCCTCTGTCATTTCAAAGATTAAAAAAACAGTATAAAGTTTATTTTGGCATCTACATCTTCTCATTTGTGGTCATAAGAAAAACACACAGAATGGTATAAAATAATGCTGTGAGATGGTGAGGGTGTAATGAACCCAGAGCTGTAGATCAGTCAGATGCAGTTGTGTCAGGTGATTACACTGAGTAACATGATACATTAGAATAACGCAATATTGTTCTATCAAAAATAATTTCCCATATTTTTCACTAGTGCAACAGCAATCATTTGAAGTCAGAATCTTTGTTTATTTGTTTGATTGTTTTGGTGGAATATAATATTTTTAATAAAAAAACATTCTGATAAAATAAATACATGTGAAAGGACTGAATATCTCGTGGAGTGATGCATGTTGTGCACAACAGGAGGGAGACAGATGAAACTCACTTTGGGATTTCTGGCAAATGGTGGTACAGTGCAGTCTAAAATTCATATGCAAAGAATAGTAAGTTAAAATTCATAAATACTAAGAAACAGATTGAGATTTTGATGAGAACACTTGTGACTGATGATAGTAATTATTAGTACTTATTTTAAATAAAATAATTTTGCCATTATTAATAACCAGACACTGGCAAAAACCAAATCAATTGCAGTTCAGTGTTCAGCATGGTTTGCGGTATCAGAAAGTCATTTACTAGGGTATCATACTAAGTCAGGGACTAAGAGTACTGTCAGTCTAAAGACCCTGTTGGGGAGATCGTATAGTATGAAACGCACACAAGACAACAATATTTTTAAAAATACCAACATGCTAATTTAAGTACTTCAGGAAGAGGTAGGTCTTTAATCGTCTGCTATCACCATGCTTCACTGTGGGGATGGTGTTCTTTTGGTGATGTGCTTTTTTTTTGCTCCATATATATCATTTGAAATTATGGAATTATTATACCTTTTGGAATTGGTCTCATCAGAACAGAACACATTTGCCACATGGTTTGGATGTTTTTTGTGAGAAAGGGCTTCGTCTAGTCGCCTACCCCACAGCCCAGTGAAGAATACGAGAGATTGTTGTCACATGCAGAGAGTAATCAGTATGTTCCAGATGTTCCTGCAGCTCCTTTAATGTTGCCGTGGGTCTCTTGGCAGCCTCCCTGGTATGTTTTTGTCTTGTCCTTTTATAAATTTTGGAGAGACGTCCTGTTCTAGGTGATGTCACTGTGGTGCTCCATTTTCTGCACTTGTTGATGATGGACTTCACGGTGTTCCATTTTACATCTAATGTTTTAGAAATTATTTTATACTCCTCTCCTTATGCACACTTATGCAACCAGGTTGTTGTAAGTTTTTTATTTTTCCTATTTTGGCCTAAAATGTTTCTGATTGTTTCTGAATGTTGTAATTTCACATTGAGTGTGGGAAAAGTTCTGACATGATTTATCTTGCCTTAGTTTTTTTCATCACAAAAACTTGCCATTTTAACAGGGGTATATATAAAATGATAGACAATTCCTCAGTAAGATGATTGACATAGAGCTATATAGGTTTGTTAAATTAAGCAACAAACTGCTAAGCCTGTTAAATTCATAGTTAGCACTCCAATTTTACTGATATATATATATATATATATATATATATATATATATCTGAGATACAGTGGGTATGGCTTGGAAACGGTAGAGTTCCATAGTGTGCACAAAGTGACATTTCAGAAACTAAATTATCACTCGCATTTAAAAATCTCTAGTCACTACATTATTACATGACTAGTGTGTTTCACTTCTGGGAATGGTGTGTCAGAGGGACTCACTCAGAGATCCAGAATGGTTGATCATAGAAGGGATTCCCAGTGGTTAAATTATGTAATGCCATATTGCATTCTGGGTATTGCAGTGTTCATCTGAAAATGACATAAAATCACAAATTCTGCTAAAATGCGGACAGTAAGCAATACAGTCCCCTGCAGCACAATACTACATACCATGATAATAATATGTTCTAGTTTATGGTGGAAGTTCTCTTAATAATGATAATCCTTAATAATAAATGCGTCCTTTTTCCCTAATAATAAATAGGGATGATAAATTATCCCTAATTTATGATGTTTTTTGTAATGTTGTCATGCTTATTCCTGTTGTATAACTTATGTAATAACTATCTGGGGATCTCCAGTGTCTCTAAGTTTAATACATCAGAGCAGGTCTGACCCGTGGGTTCGTGAGCCGCTAGGTGAGATCATGACCATGAGCCCTCAACAGATAAAAATACACTGAACACGTGCATACAACATGACTCAGTTCTTTCTTTTATTAGAGCAAGCACTTCACAGAAAAGACATATTTCTTATATATATTAAAATATATTTTAAAATATATATATTTATATTACATATATATATATATATATATATATATATAATATAAAATTAAATATATTTTTCAGCTTATTTACTGAAACATACCGTTTAAACAAACTTCGTACAAAAGTGTGCACAGATTTAGTACAAACCGTGCAAATGTTAATTCATGTGTAAAAAGTGCATTTTGAGCAAATTGAAATCAAATGGTACAATAGATTTAGCAAAAAGACGCTTGAAATAATCAACAAAGAAAATTGAAAGCGTTAAATAAACATTATAGCTAGCTGGAGCTAAGCAGAATGTGACGTGAAGTGTGAAGTGACTCAATACATTAACGTTATGTACAATAGAAATTAAGATACACAGAAAGTAAGTTATAGCACAATTTCTGCATCCTGTAACACAATACACTGAGAAGAAGATGCCACACAGGGGCCTCCTGCCCACGGTGGGGTCCTAGGCAGTTGCCTCTGTGGCCTAATGCTTGGGTCAGCCCTGAGTCACGATATATCATTTTTAGTACGGGGTGTAGTAGATTTCAATTTGTCAGCAGCAATAAAACATGAAATTAGTGAATTTAGAAATTATTATTGTTATTAATAATATCATTATATTAAGCATGGTAACAATAGACAAAATAATTTCAGAATAAGATACAAGTCAATGACTGTAACTTTAACAATATGGGAAATATTAATATTTTGCCTAATATCTGAATTTTGTGATTTCATTATTATATATTTCTATATGTTCTATATATTTCATATAGATACATTTATTTGATAATTATATAAGACAAATATAATACTGCATTCATACAGAACTTACAATCACTTAAAATTGTCAAGGATAAACTCAGAATAAAGCCCAAAGTTTTATTTCCATTCTGTGGTGTTTTCCTTTCCTAAAGAAGACACGGACATGGAAAGGATAGGAAGGGAAAAAAGAAAGAGGCAGACTTCCTGACACACTGACTATAGCTGCATTCGAATAAAACTCAGGATAACTCAGGATTTCTGACCTCCAGCTAGGAAAACCCAAAGGAAAAAAAAAAAACAAAGAATTCCAACTTTTCCAGCTTGTAAACTCAGGACAGGTTCCTTCACTCTGAGTTCAGCAAGTGATGACAAATCAACATGGCGGCTCACAGCATCAGCAGTAAATAAAGTAGCACCTCTTCCCTTTAAATGAGTTATTCTTTATTTGCTTTAGATCAATCAACATACAGACATAGTTGCTTGTTAAATCTGTAACACCGACTCTACAGTTCACTGTTTTGAGAAGGTAAATCACTCATCACAGTTAGCTGGCTAGCATGTTGCTAACAAAAGACGAGCACAGAGATCCAAAGTGACATAATTCCGCGTTCGGAGTTCCCTTTCCTAGCTGAGCTGAATGCAGCGTATTTATAGGCAGTGGTTTACAACCGACCAAAGGATCATGACCAACGACAGGAAGGAGTGGGAGCTCTGTTCAGGATGTTACAGCATGGCCTGCAGGCCAGCTCTTCTAAATTTCCAATGTCACTGAGTCACTTTACATACTTTTTATTCTTCCATTGCCACTTGGTCATTCTACATCTCATCACTTTATACTTGGACACTTCACACAAAGTTTAGTGCAATACTTTGTGCTGTATATTATACCATTTCTTTACTGTATATTGTACTTTGTTTACTGTCCTCTAGTGTACTTTTTAAAATTCCAGGTTAAAATCACTGGTCTAGGCTCTTGGGCTCTGGGTGTGCATGTGTGTGTGATGTGTTTTGGTGTGTTAGATAATCTACTGCCTGCATAGTTTATGGTGGTTGATGGGCACAGGGCAAGAAAACGAGTTACAAATCTCAGGAATGAGTGAATAGGCTAAAAGACTATATCCAAAACCCCTCAGTTAAGAGGTTCTACATTATTCAGATACTTATGTTACTCATAAGATAAGACGAGTAGGACAAATTATATAATATCATTACAGCGTATAGAGTACAAAAAGATGAAGAAAAATGTTTACATTTTTACACTATTTAAAGTCATCTGTTTTACATTACTGAGCAAAATGTAAATATTGTTATTATATATTCTTATGATTAATATTATACCTTTGCATTTTTATGGCCCAAGATGTTACAGTGCCTTGCATCTGTAGATAATGCACTCTACATAGGATCTACCTCAGATGGTGAGAAGCTTTACACAGAATAAAACTCGGTTTTAGGCACTTCGAATGTCAAGCTTGATGAAGATTATGGTTGGCAGTAAAAATATTCACTTAAAGGACATACAAATTTCTAAGTAAATAAAGTACATGTAGACTTTAAAGTAAGTAAAGATCTTTTCTACACCTCCTTTTATTCAGTATTGCATGTCTCACTAAATGAACATAGAAGATATGCTGAAGGAAAATGTAGAAATGTAGCTATTTTAGCTCAATACCACTAGTAGTTGTATCATTACCTGCTGCTTTAATTCATATAGCCACTGCTGTGGAATCGCTGTTTTCAAGCAAATCACATCTACAGTGTTGAAAAAAAAAAGAGACAGGAATTAAAATGGGATTCGCACAGTTAGCTAAATGCTTCCCAATTCTCTTTATATCCATTTTATCTGAGAAAATTAGACAGCTAGCAAAGTACATCTTAGCTAAATAGTGCTAATGCCACTGGGATTTGTTTGATGTTTGGACTCTCTCAGTTGCCATGAAGGAGTGTAACCTGGTCTGCAGAAATGTTTAGGTAGGTGGTACATGTCAAAGTAACATCCACATGAATGCCAGGACCCGAGGTTTCCCAGCAGAACATTGCCCAGAGCGTCACACTGCCTCCGCCAGCTCGCCTTCTTCCCATAGTGCATCCTGGTGCCATCTCTTCCCCAGGTAAGCGACACACACGCACCCGGCCTTCCACATGATGAAAAAAAGAAAACGTGATTCATCAGACCAGGCCACCTTCTTCCATTGCTCCATGGTCCAGTTCTGATGCTCACATGTCCATTGTAGGAGCTTTGGGTGGTGGACAGGGTCAGCATGGGCTCTCTGACCGCTCTGCAGCTACGCAGCTCCATACGCAGCAAGCTGCACTGCGCTGTGTGTTCTGACTCTTTTCTATCAGAGCAGCTTTAACTTTTTCAGTTTGTAGCAGTTTGTGCTACAGTAGATCTTCTGTGGGATCGGACCAGACGAGCCTTCGTTCCCCACGTGCATCAGTGAGCCTTGGGAGCCCATGACCCTGTCACCGGTTCACCGGTTGTCCTTCCTTGGACCACTTTTGGTAGGTTCTAATCACTGCACACCGGGAACACCTCACAACACCTGCTGTTCTGGAGATGCTCTGACCCAGTCATCTAGCCATCACAGTCTGGCCCTTGTCAAAGTCACTCAGATCTTTACGCTTGCCCATTTTTCCTGCTTCCAACACATCAACTTCAAGAACTGACTGTTCACTTGCTGCCTAATAAATCCCTCACCTTTACAGGTGCCACTGTACTGAGATAATCAACGTTATTCATTTGTCAGTGGTTTTAATGTTATGGCTGATCGGTGTATATAAACACTACTGAACTCTGAACACTCTGAACTCAAAAATACCGGGTCTAGCCAACTGACCTTCATAAATAAGTACTGCAAGGCTGTTTGACTAAAAATGGAATTAATTTGTACTGTACATTTTCCCATCATTGTTATTATATCAAGTTATTAACAAAAGGTACTGTATAGCATAATAGCCATTTAATTGCATATATGCAGTGTAATATATATATATATGTATATGTATATATAACATAGTGTGTGTGTGTGTGTGTGTGTGTATATGTGTATACACACACACACACACACATTTATATATATATATATATATATATATATATATATATATATATATATATATATATATTACGCTGTATATACACACACACACACCCACATAGCGAGACAGAGAGAGAGAGAGAGAGAGAGGCCATGATGGTAGCTGGTTAGAGTATTTTAGAAAATGCTGATTTTCTGACATTTTCAAGCACAACAGTCTTTAGAGAATTGTGTGAAAAACAAAAAATATATCCAGTGATTGACGGGATTGAAATGTCGTGTTGATGAGAGAGATCTGAGGAAAATTGCCAGAAGGCTATGATAACTCAAATAATCAGTCTTTACAACCGTTGTGTGCAGAAAAGCATCTCAGAACACGCAACAAACAATGAGAACAGGATACAGCAGCAGAAAACCACATTGGTTCCACTTTTGTCGGCCAAGAACAGGCATGTGGGGCTGAAATATGGTCACACATCTTTCCAACTCTTCCTCCTCCCAGGCTCAAACTCTCCAGAATAGCTCTGCTGATCTAATTAACATAATTGATTTTACTTAGAGCAGTTAATTATTTCTTGGCTATGGAAGGTACAAGGCAGATGAGAATGAGACCAAGAGAGGCAACAAAGGGACCAGAGGACAACCAGAGGAGAGAGAAAGGAGAGGAGAATAAAATACAGTAAAGGATGTAGATGGAGAGAGAGAGAGAGAGAGAGAGATGGAGAGAGAGAGAGAGAGAGAGAGAGAGAGAGATAGAGAGAATGCTGTAATCTCCAGAGTGGAAGATTAATCTTGTTTGAGGACAGTAGGGCCATAGCAAAGCTGCTCTCCCACAATGAAGTATGACAAGTGAACCCACTTAAACCCTTCATAATAGGAATATACACTGGCCATTTTTTAAAAAAAAAAAACATTTTTTTTATTAATCCATTATGATGGATTTCCCAATATGCTTTTCCCAATTTACTGTTACTTGAACAAAGCTTGAGGTCAGGGCTGGAGGTGGTGGGGAATAAAGCCAAACTGACTTACAGGTTTGATGTTCCTTAGCCTAGGATTTTGGTTGCTAGCTATTCACTTCGAATTGAAAAAAGTATTAGTATAGCACTTTTAATAATTATACATTGTCACAAAGCAGCACTGCAGAAATCTTAAAGTAGATCTAGATACCTAATGAGCAGTGTAACTTTCAAAATTAAGTTGCTGAATATGCCAACTCTGAAGATGACCCCTTATGAATAGGAGTCCTGGCAGTATGGTACAGTTTTTACAATCATAGCAGGAATTCAAATGCAGGTGCAAGATGATGATATTCAGAAAAGATTATCCATGTAACATTCACCAAGTATTAGTCCACTTCTGTGGACAGCCAGTGACTAGGACCACAAGTACAGCAACTCCATCAGATCTTCAGACTCCATCAGACCTCCAGCAATGGACGAGCTCATTCACTCTTACCCTGGAAGTAGCCATAACCCCTCAGCACAAACTGCAAACACAGAAGAGACCCATCCTAGGCTCCCTGTGGCTCGTCCTGAAAAAGATGATTGATCAGGCAAACATAAGGGCTCCTTAATTCACGGCTCCCTACAGCACTCCTCACCAGAAAAGCTGTTGACTAGGCTACCACCATTTACAATACCGTAATGCTCTTCAACAAATTCTGGAAGAATGGAGAAATGATTTTACGTACATATAGATAGATAGATAGATATAGATACTGTATAACATGGTGAACCAAATTCCTGCCTGGCGACGTTGCTTCCAGATGTGTTCCTATTCTTTACATTTTTTCATGACTTAAACTGAAAAAACTCTGGAAAAACTGGACACTCTTCTTGCAGAATTCCACATTTTGGTGCTCTCTAGCAGATCGAGGAGGAGCTTCTTTGATAGTGTAAGTGTAGAATCTAACAAGCATGGGGCAAGCGTGATCATTGTGATCAGGCTGCATCCCCTGTTTTCAAGATCATCCACCTTCCTTTGGAGCAGCAAACTAGCATTTTCATCTTTAGCGATAGCTTCAGTGACACACTGTCCTTGATAGAACTGATCCGTGATTCAACTGTGTGAAGTCTTTTAGCAAGTTCTACCACCTCAGTTTGCAGTTTGTCAGCCAATGGGATCACTCGTTTGAGTTTTTCATCTAGGATATTTGCTTTCATGGAAACTTCTTGAACATTTTGTGGTATCAGTGAATCTGCTATGCTGTGGTCACCATCTTGAAACAGGCCATGCTGCTTAGCCACTGCGCAAGTGTTGGTGTTCTGATTTGACTTTCTCTGAGCATTGGCCCCCCGTATCTCATGTAACCACATCTCGATTATACTTTAAGAAAGTTATATAGGATTTTGAGAATTAAATACTCAGATATATATATATATATATATAAGGCTCTGAATTCGTGTCTGCTCAGTGTGCGCTTCCCCATGCAGTAGAAATATTTTAAATATTTAGGCACAACAATGTGCTGATAACAAACCAAACTCTAATTTTTTTTAAGGTTTACAATTTAAAATAAACTACAAACAAAATCAAAAGCATTAAATAAACTAAACGTTCCTTGGAGTGCACCTAGACAACAGACTGAATTGAACATGTAAAACTGAGACAATCTACAAGAAGAGATGGAGCAGAATCTACTTTTTAAAGAAGCTCAGGTCCTTCAATGTATGCAACAGGATGCTACATATGTTCTTCCAGTTGGTTGTGCCTGCCACAAGAACATATATAGCAGTCTGCTGGGGCAGTGGCATCAAAACAGGAGACGCAAACAGACTAAACAGACTGTTAAGGAAAGCTGGACAGGACATTGGGAACAATCTGGACTCCCTGGAATCAGTTTTGCAGGCCAGGATTCTGGATAAACTGCTGGTCATCATGAACAGTCTCTCTCCCCCTCCATGATCAACTAGCCATGCAGTGGAGCATATATAAACATTACAGCTAACTTTAATACAAGTTAGTTATACGTATTCAGTGACTCGATACGTTAATGTTATGTGCATAAACAATTAAGGATTAAAGCACAATATGTTTATTATGCAACACAAATACACTGAGGGGAAAAAGATACCACACAGAGCCCCTTGGCCATGATGGGGTCCTTGGCAGTCGCCTATATGGCCTAATGGACAGGCAAATTTTGCAGACCAACTCGAGAGATTTTTATGTATATATATAGTCCTGTTAAATCACAGAGTACACAAGTATGCCACATAATGGGATAGAAATGTTGCTTAGTGCCACTGTCATAACTATTGTAGTTCACCTCAAATGGGGCTTCCACAGATGTGACTAAAAAGAAGCGCTGCAACTGCAACTAAACTTAAAATTCAAAAATTCTTGGCAATTAGTTTGCCTGTGATATCCTGTAAAGTATTCACTGCAAAACATTACATTATACCAAGAGAAAATACCTGTCAAATTTATCTACTATTTCCTATTATAAGAATACAATAAGCCAAATTTAAGATTATTATGCTAATTTCTAGCTTTTTTTTTTTTTTTTTTTTTTGTTACTAATTTCAAGCTTGAAATAGTCTTGTTTGGCAGATAATTTTGCATTTTATTTGTACAAAGAAGTTAAATTATCTGCTAATAGAATAATAAAAAGGTAAAGCTTGACATTAGTAACAGGTCTAGAAACAGGTTAATCATTTTATATTTGTTTTAGATAAATGTGACTGTTATTTTCACTTGATAAAGTGTCATTTTCTGTAATGTATGATTAAGCTTGATGTCTTGTAGGTATATTCTACTTCATTAATATCCTCCCGAGTGTAAATAACAGGTTTTCTAAGATAGTTATCCATGTAGGATCTAATGATCTACTGACTTTGTCAGTCAGAGGTAGCTAAGGTTATCATTTTTGGCGTGTGTAAATTAGCGATGCCTGATGTAATATGCGCTGACCCCATCCCAATGGATCACGGCAATGTAGCTAACAGCAGGGTACGCTTACTGAACTGCTGAATGTAGTAGAGTGAAGAAGTAGTAATCTGAAAAAATGTATGTTTTATAGACAATTAGGCTACATTTTAAGGCTAGTCGTGCCTTTTAGGACAGGATGGTATCTATCCCACTTGGGAAGGTGCTGCTCTCATTTCTTGTAGCCAGTTCAGTCCAGAGCTGGGGGCAGGGCTAGCTGCCTGGAGGTTCCACCATAATGAAGCTCTACCTGTGCCACTGTCAGGCAGTGAATACAGCTGCAGTTGCACATACAGACTTTACTGAGAAAGCAGGCAGACAAATCCAAATCAGCAGACAGCCTTGTGGTCAAAATCAGTGACAGGGTCAGGCGATGTACAAACACACTAGATAGGATAAAACCAGTATCCAAAAAAACCCAGAACCCAGAAACAAGATCATACACCAGGTATATCAGGCTATGGAAAACACTGGATGATACTTCGCATCGGGTGATGGTTTGTGAATGGCTTATGTAGTGTGTGTGTGTGTGTGTGTGTGTGTGTGAGTCAAGATGCAAACAGTAATCAGGTGAGTGTGAACATGACATGAAGCGTGTGGCTTGGGATCTGTAGTCTGTGGCAGCCATGCTAGTAGGCTGCAGTGCACTCTGGGAAATGGAGTCCACCATTGATTCTGGTGGAGCCATGACAACCCCCAGCTATATATATACACAAACATCTAGAAATACTCATAATGTTTGTTCTAGTAATCTAAAGCCCTTATTGTTAATGAAACTATAACCGATTTAAAACCTTTTTAACAGAGACTTGGATTAGAGCAAATGAATGAATAAAGCACTATAAAGCCTCGGATAAAGCTACAGTATAATATACTCTCCTCCTCTATCTGGCCAAGGAGGTGGTGTTGCAATTATTTATAATGATACTCTAGGCTTTACCCAGAAAACTCCGTATGAATTTAACTGTTTTGACGTACTCTTTATTAACATAATGAACGTAGTCACAAAAAACCCTATTCATTAATTGACATGTATTTATATTTACAGGCCACCAGGGCCCTATTTTAAATTCCTACAGCACTTCACAGACTTCCTCTCAAATGTAGTTGTCTCGGTAGAAAAACCAGCACTACAAATACTAATGATATCTATGCTGCAACTGTTGACTAATAATATCAGTATTAATTCTGATCCTTCATAAGACTATCTGAGAGTAGCGTTCAGTTGAATCACTCATTATGAGTGGATTTGGCATAAATCTACAAATCAGAGTCACATTGACCCAATCTCAACTTAGCTGTGCTCACTATCTCATTTCATTTAAAATACATTTTAGTCATTAAATATACACTATACCAAGCTTTTTTTTCCCAGAAGGATTTAATTAGGCTGTGCAGTTTTGGTAAGCAGTCTATCTATGACAGGATCTTAAAAAAGGCCATCTCTGCTGACCAGGTCCATTGCCTTGGTGAGGTCAATAAAAGCAACATAGAGGGGCATCTTCTGTTCTGTGCACTTCTCCTGGAGTTGGCAGAGGGAGAAGATCATGTCTGTTGTTGATATTTTGGCATGAAAGCCACCCTGGGATTGTGGGTAGATGTGTTCTGCTCTTCCCTTGCCAAAAGAACATGTAGTCATCCTCTTTCAGTGTGCTTGAGTCAGCCGGATGCGTTTCCTGAAGGACGGCTATGTCTACATGAAGTCTACATGAAGGCTCTTGAGCTCTGTTTATGACAGCTGTTTTCCTGGTGCTGTTGTTGTCATTTAGGTTTTTGGAAAGGCCAGTCAGCTTTGTCTGGATGTTCCAACATCCCAGTTTTAGAACTGATCTCTTCTGTTGTTGTGTTTTCTTGCCTGGTGCTATGGTCACAGACAAACTTTCCTTGAACCAAATCAAGAAGCAGCCTGTGGCAGGACGACACCTGACTAGCTGGGGGTGATTCTCCCACCATCGGAATCAATCCCTGACGCCATGCTCTATGTCAGTCGAGTGATGGCTTATAACTGCTGCTTTCCATGTTGTGTTGGTGCTCTGGTGAAGCTGAAGTGTCCTCTCTAGTGTTGTAGGGCCATTGTAGATGCAGGCCTGGGCAGGCTGATATGGAGGACAAGCTGTTGCCCATGCAGCAGGTTCCCCATCTCCACAGTAGTGATGGATCCAAAGGAAGGGCAAGGGCCATTGTGAACAGCAACGAGCTGTCTTAGGGACTCCAGCTCTGTATTTTTCTTCAGGGTTTACTCCCGAAGCCTTTTCCATCACTGTGTATAGCCACAAGGCTACAGAGGTTTTAAATCAGAGTTTTCCTTCACCTAGGTGAGCTTCCTTCCCAGGCCAGTGAGCCCCATGGAGGGTGAGAACATCTACCTTCCTGTGCCTGCCACTGTGGTTAACAGAATAAAATTCCAAAACATGTATTTTGCTAAATTCCTTATAATACTTTATGATTATTTTGAAATTGATCTATGTTGTATACTTGAGTAAGGAACACTATGTCTCTTAGAAAATGTATATATTTTAAAGACTGTACATTAAACACTTTCTAATAAGCAAAATGTCCCATAACACAGTGGACATTTTACTGTTTTTTTTTTTTTTTTTTTTTTGAAGCTTTTGTGTAGATCTGGCATCCCTCAACCTATCACTCATACACTCATACACTCATACACTCGTACATTAATGTACTCACATTTACTGAAGACATTCAATACACTAAACAGCATTTTTTTTTTGACTTAGCTATTTTTTTAGTATTACAGAAGCTACAGTTGACCAAGAAAAATGTTTAATTATAGACTTTTTCCAAAGTAGATTTTTCTGTCACTATCTGCTAATTGTCATATCAGCTGTATTATCGCCCTTCACACCCGGACTCTTGAATTGTGTTCATGGCATTAACATGGTGCCCTTGTTGAGGCAACAACAGAGTGGCCCAGCTGAGGACGTAATGTGTAGTAGGTGCATACAAATTTCAGAAATGTAACCACATTATTGAGAAATATTCGCCTATAAGTGCCTTGTAAAGCAGTATTAATTATCAGGAAGTTAAAGGAAGCCAGTATGGCATATTATTTACATTCTGCCTATTAAGAGGATGCTTATAGTTTCATCACTAAAGCAGACTGGATATTTTAAATAATGTTACTTGATTATCATTATTATTATTATTATTATTATTATTATTATTATTATTATTATTATTATGCAACAGAAAGCTAACTGAGGCTGAGTCCATTTGCAGGAAGTTTATGGAAGAGTCAAAACAATTAAGGTCAGCACAGGAAAGACTTGAAAAGTCAGACAAATCCAGAACATAGTCCAAATCATAATCAAGAAACTGGGCAAGATCACAATGGCAGGAATCAGAGCCAGCATCCAGAACAAAAGGGCAAGGCAAAGGCAGAGACGAGAGGAATATGGCAGGGTCATACACAAAATGGATATTCAATATAACAACAGCTCAGAACTCAGAAGATTGACTGGGCAAACCGTAAGGCTTCACAATGTGTGTGTGTGTGTGAGTCCATTTGGTTCTTATAGTGTCTAACAGGAAATGATGGAAATAAATGAGGAAGTGTTTGAAAAACCTGGATGAGGGTCTGGCACTCTGGAGGGGAAATGTCTGAGCTGGAGATTATATTATTATTATTATTATTATTATTATTATTATAAATAGGGTGTTTGAGTAGTTGTACTTTATTACTATACTTAACTATTAGTTTGGTGTATTATACTTGACTATTATTGAAATTGAAACTTATTACTAATAATTTTAGTTTTACAAGTTGACGGCTTTTTTATGTGAATCTTGGGTAATCTAAAATGATTAAAATGAATACATGTTTTAGGGAAAAAATAAAAAATAAACTTACTATAACCTGGTTGCGTGAGTGTGCACACTCTTTTATAATGGGGCGAATAGCTGTGATCAGAATTAACCAATCACATTCAAACAAAATAATTATCATACATCTGTTATCAGTGAAGTGACTCTGATTATGAAGTGGGTTAGGGTTAGAGTTAGTATAGGCTAATGTCAGGCTAATGTCAGCATCTACAGAATATGTAAATAATTAAATAAAGAAATTGATTAAGAAAAGTGTCACGTTTTCCCCTTTTGTGCTTTATATCCAATAGGGCCAAAGTCAGAGGTGGCAGCGACTTCAACGAGTTTAAAAGTTACGCCAGAATTTATGTGGACAAAGTGACTCATATTCGGATTCTGGTGCTTAAATTGATTTTCTGGGTGTCTGTTCAGATGAATAAAATCAGCTGTGAGTAGCTCACGTCTCGCTTTAAACCCCCAAAATGACTGAAGAAGCAGATGGAGTTTTTATCTCTGCTGTTAACTGCAATATGATGTAATATAAAAACAGTTTAAAAATCAACAAAAAAAGAAAGACTAATATCATCAAGATTCACACACACACACACACACATATATATAAAGCTCTGTGTGTGTGTGTGTGTGTGTGTGTTGTGGATCACTGGTGCTTTGGGGCTGCTAGCCGTAGTGGCCCTGGGGCTCTTGGGACGCATCATGAATTCCACCAAGTAGCCTACAGGATATTTTAGCCTCCCAAAATGGATGGCTAATCTTTCAGGAGGTTAATCTTTTAAAAAGGATAATGTCCACAAACCTGTTTTACAGTGACCATTCTCAAACCAATTTAAACCCAAATGAAATATAAATTGAAGAAAGAAGTTCACTTGTGCGAACCTAAGATATAACGGACCTTAAAAATGTTCAAATCTGCCGTGTACGAGCGTGTTCAGATATTCTCCAACACCGTTAGCCATTACAGCAAATGGTTCAGTGCTGGTATTCTCCAGAATATGCTTTATAAATATTAATAGTGGGAGTGTTTTACACTAATAACCAGCCACTAAAACTACAGTGTCTCCATAATATCACTTATTGCTATATATTCATTTTGTAATATTTTAATTTTTGCTCGTTTTCATGAAGGGTGGCAATAATTTTGGACTTAGATTAAAAGTGTTCCCTGGACCACACTTCCCAGCAGTATGTAAGCCAGGTTTAGCCAGGTTAGTCTCAGCTTCAAAATACTTTTACTCATATAGTAGTAAGTGGTGACGTGAAGTAAGTAGAGATTCGCCTCAGAGTAGTTGCTGTTGTAACAGGCAGAACAGACAGTATATTTCTGTTTATATTTTATAGATTTTATTATTATTTATTACTTTAATGACTGTTTATTATTTACTATATCAAAGCAGCCATGCAAAGTTCTAAAATCTCTCGTCAAAGGATCAATATACAGAGACAATTACATATTATTTTGGTAGAATCCTGCAGATGCTGTACATACATATTATACTTTACATATTATACTTTACATATTATACTTTACATATTATACTTTACCAAAACAGTGTGAGAGAGCAGAAAATTACAGTGATTGTACTGCGTGGCATGAGTGAGTAGCACGACATGACAAAATACACACTTGTATGAAAGAATAATATGGAAATTGAGACGATAATATAGACTGTGCATATTTTTTCTGTGTGTGTGTGTGTGTGTGAACTACACTAAACTACTGACTTCAGTGTTTTTTTTTCCAGTGTGGTGTACACATCTGTTCACTCTTCCTCTCTCTTTCCTGTGCAGGTTCTAACTACACCAGCCCATCTCTGGTTATGGTGTCTAATGTGAGTGAGCAGGAGCACAGTGTTAGTGTTAGCAAAGGTGGCATGGTAGGTCTGGCACCAGAACACATCCCAACACCAAATGCCGCCCTCAGCTGGCAGGCAGCTATCGATGCAGCACGTCAGGCCAAGCTGATAAGGAGTGCAGCAGCAGCACCCATCTCCACAGCAAGTTCTACGCAGCAACAGCGTCAGCACTACAGCAAGCCCAAGAAACAGACGAGCACAGTGGCCACGCGGCCCCCGCACTCCCTCCTCTGCCTTACCCTCAAAAACCCCCTCCGACGAGCCTGTATCAACATCGTGGAGTGGAAGTATCCTTCAGGCAGGAAATAGGGTCAATATGTTGGGATCAGAAATGTTAGTACTTTTTATATTATACGTGCAGTGTTTTTTTTCTCTAATACTGTTTTTAATACAGACTAAAGTAATACATTCGTCAACTGTCATGTATAAATGGAGGGTTTAATGCAGGTTTAATTTGTCTGAAACAAACGTCTTGTCAATATATGAACAGATGTTCATATATTCATATGACGTGACTGGCATGATTGATATAGAAGTCCACTGGGAGAAGTCCATTGGCTGTAGTTTTAACAGCACCTAAAGAACATTTAAAATAAATGGTTCACAGCTACCAGTCAAGAGCTGCTTCCTGAATAAATACGTTATTTAAAACAAACACTGTATTTTTTTTTTCACGAGATGTCTTAAATTATATAAAATTTAATTAACTCCAGAGTAATGCCTGTGAAATTCTGAAGGCACTGAGAGGCAGAGCTCAGCCATATATTTTGGTTTGAAATACAAGAGGAAAAAAACGGCTGGGTCTGTCTTCGGAAACAATCTTGTATTCACTGACAAAGTCTGGATACAGAAGCAGAACTGGAGGTGAAAATAATTGAAGAATGTACAGAGAGGTTATTTAGATATATCATAAATTATATTATAGTTTTACTAGTATATCCCTTTTTTATTGATGATCTCCTCTAGATGAATCCTTTACAGGATCCTTTAGCATACATAATTCAATACAGTAAGTTATTTTTTTTTTAATATTATCAGTCAATGCAGAGTCTTCACTAAACATTATAAATTTGTCAGTTAGCTCAAGGTATGCCCTCAGGTGTTTTGAGCTAGTCTGTGTTAATCCTCTCCTAAAGAAACTACATACTGACTCCTCTGATCTAAATATCTAAATATCTTCCAAATTTAAGCAATTTTTTCTGCCTAAGATTTGGAGAAAGTTTTTCTTTTTTTAAGTAGGAATAACAAGCACTAGATATTTCAATCTGGATCAGGAAAGCATCGTAATGCAGAATCAGCTTTGGATGAAGAGGTCAGTGACCTGCTCCTAGCCTTGTGCTGTAGATATGGTTGTTTTGCTACTGTTAAATCTGAGTGTAGCATTTTAATAGGCAGGTTTGAAAATGTAAGGTTGTAGATGTGACCATGTTCTATGAATTCTGGATAACCACAAAGACTGGTGTTCTAACACCTACACACCTTCTTGTGTGCAAGTGCACTTGCCAAATTCGGCTACGATGGGGAACACTAGCGGTTGTACATAGAACATGGTTACATACGTAACCTAATATTCTATTCCACCCCTCCAACCTGAGGGTGTCGTATCAACTACAGGTACCCTATACCAGTAGACTGTGAGGAACCATCTCACCCTCATACTGACTGGAAAGGTGTTTGATCACTGCACTCACTCTACTGGAGGATGATATTGATCTTATAACACCGGGAGAGGTGCATGGTGATGGCATGCTTCTTAGTAGAGTCAACAGGGATGAAATTCCAATTGTGCAGCTCAAATAAGCCTCAAGATGTGTACTGGACACAGCAGGGAACATTCTGCAGATTGACCCTTGTAACAGATGGCAAAGTCAATAACCAGGTAAAGGCACAGGTTTGAGACACATAACATTAGGCAGGAACCCTGACTTCAGTCACAAGGTCACCTAAGACCACTGAGGCAAGTTTATCACCAAGGCTAGCAGTCCTCTCAGTCCTTTGCAGAAGTGATCATCAGCCAAAAAGTCTGTCTACAGTGAAACTCCTTCCAGATGAGCATAATGTCTGAATCTGTACCGAGAGGTTTTAAGGGACTCCCACATCTGACTCCTGGGGAGTGTGGCAGGTAAAGGACACCTAGCTTTTTTCAAACACTGTTATAAGCTTAAAGCTCACAGCATACAAGCCCGTGTGCTGGGGTTCTAGCGCTCCAGCTATGACACAGGTGTAGAGAGCCTGGCCAGTGTGCCAAAACTTTCACAACATTGGGAAGTACCACAATACCTGATCTCGGACCACAGTTCACTTCCACCATCCTTACTGATGTGTGCAAATGTTGGGGTAGTATCCAGAAACTCACCACCAGTTACCATCCACCGACGAACCTGACCGAGAGAGTAAATCAGACATTAAAAATCATGATATCATCATACGTGGAACCAGTAGCTTCCTGAGTTTCACTTCGCCATCAACACTGCCCAACA
This sequence comes from Pangasianodon hypophthalmus, assembly GCF_027358585.1. Lineage (NCBI taxonomy): Eukaryota > Metazoa > Chordata > Actinopteri > Siluriformes > Pangasiidae > Pangasianodon > Pangasianodon hypophthalmus. The sequence goes on along the minus strand of NC_069727.1, from coordinate 21,236,538 downwards.
AGAAACCAAAAAACTGCCTGACATGTATGAAGATGAGAAGAAGTAAAGAGAATGGCAGCCATTGATGATGATGACATGCTGTAGTGTAACATGGTCTTTGTGTCTTTGTGCGCATGCACACAGGAAGGTATCCAGAAGTGAAGTAGAGCACAGTCTCTTTAGACAGACAAGTTCTTGCCAAGTTCAAGTATTACTTGACAGACCATTACCAGTTTGTTGCCACTGCAGGAGATTCTTTAGAGCATAATTAGCTCTGTTTCTGATTCCGTCTCTGTTCGTGATTATCTGTTACTGCACCTTTAAATTCAGCACCTTGTATTTGTAAATATAACGTAGGCCTTTATGCTTCTATGCCTACACAATTATACTTACCAGATTCAGCAGCAAAATTGAAGACTATCAAAAACATAACAGTTTGGATAAATAAAACATTCCTTCTCAATTCTGATAAAGCAGAAATGCGAAATCTGCCCTCAGTAAGCTTGCTGATTTCACCCCAGAGCTTCATGGCTATTCTGTGAAACTAAAAGCTCCATTTATGGGCCTTGGTGTTATCCTGCAAGCTCGCTTGTCATTTGATTTTATACATTCTCTAAAACTGCATACTATCATTTGAGAAACAGCCAAAATAAGGCATATGCTAACCGTATATGATGCTGAGAAACTAGTTCAGGCTTTCAGAACCTCGTGATTGAACTATTGCAACACGTTGCTGGCGCGCTGCCCTGCTATCTCTTTAAACAAGCTTCAGCTTGTTCAGAATACAGCAGTTAATGTCTTTACAAGGAAGAGAACGTCAGAGTGTATCACCCCAATCTTAGATAAGTTACTGTCTGTTAAGTTCTGCATTAAATACAAAGCCCTACTTCTAACTTTTAAAGCTCTAAATTATTTAGCTTCAGCATATTTTGCTGATATTCTAAAGCAGTTTAGCTGATCAGTACATTACTGCGCTGAGGTAATGCGTACTGCAAACCCTGAGGATCGCTGTCAGCTCAAACCCTAGAAGCATTCTCCATGAGTTCCAAGTGTTTTTATGTCCAATTAAAATATGTATGTATGAAATATAATTTTTGACATTTTAAAAGCTTTATACTGATATGATTTGCAGTAAATATAAGTGTAATCATACGAGTGATTGTAGATGGACCTTTAATCTCTTACGTATAAAGCATGTTAGTATTTAAAACTAAAAATAAAAGGGATATTATATAACAACAATATTAATAATCAGGGTGTGATTTTATATTTAATTAAATGAATTTGATGAATTTAAATTCATTCTACATTGGAATTTTAATGCTTCTATTATTCATATCAAACGCATAGTCTACAATTCCCAAACTGCAGGGTAATAATACAGCAAGTAATTATTTTGACTGTTATGAATCAATGATTATTATCTTTGGACAGCACTTTGGTCCATTTTAATGGTTTTGAAAGTGCTTTATAAATAAAAGTTGAGTTGAGTTGAGAATGAAACGATCGATTCAACAGGCCCATGAACAGGGGCAGACTAAGATAAAAATTAGTCCCTGGCATGTAACACACCGGCTCACTTTATATTTCTTTCAATTTCAAATATGAAAGAAACATAAACAACATGCAATATGCTCACTGGCCTATATTTTTGTTAAAACATGACTACTCAGCACCACCAGATCCACTTACCTAAGTACAGGCCTAAATGCAAAACTATAATAAATGCTTTACATTTTAAACATAAATGTATTACTGATGTTTCACCATCTCATACAATTCCACTCCAATTCCCATTTGTGAGGAGTGTGTGAAACAAGGTTCTAGTTCATGGAGGGTTAGTGAAAGACTGACTCAGAGTGATGGTGCTGGGAAAAAGAAGTTCCTCAGTTCGGAGGTGTGTAAATGATCTTGTAACACTTTTAAAGCACAAACGTGGGAGGGGTGAGTGGGGAATTTACAGATGCTGATAGCTTTCCTCATGTCGCATGAGCTGTAGATCTCCAGAGCTGGGAGCTTTTCTGGGTGCTGCTGGTGACCCACTGCAGAGCTTTCTTGTCAGTGCGGTACATAAGTATGCCCTCCATGATGCAGTGGGAGAACTTTACTAGCAGCTGTTGGGGCAGCATGGCTTTCGTGAGTGTCCTCAGAAAGTAATATCGCTGCTGTTCCTTCTACACCAGGGAAGTGGTGTTGGTAACCCATGAGAGGTCCTCTGAGATGTGGACACCCAGGAACATAAAGCTGCTCACTCTCTTATTAAGTTTGTGATGTTAATGCAGAACTTTGTGGTTGAGGGCAAGAGTTTCCAAAGCACCATGTCACTGCACCTTCTCTGTGTGGGCTATTTCATTATTACATGAAAAGTTGAATCAGTGTTGTACCATCTGCTAATTTGATGATTTGAGGCATGCGCAGGTACGTAGTCATGTGTAAAGAGGGAGTAGAGGAAGGGGATTAGGATATATCCCTGTGGAATGAGCAGCTGAGGGATTAAGGGCCTTGCTCAAGGGCCCAGCAGTGGCAGCTTAGTGGTCATCAACACAGCTGTTTATGTAAAAGAGCTCTCTAAAAGCATATTCCTTCAAATCTGTGTCATGTATTTAGCCTGCTGTGCAAACACAGTACTTTGTCAAAGTCTGTTATAGATGTTTATTTCTGACTTCTGCATTATTGAGTCATTATTGAGTCATTACGAAAAAGTTTATTTTTTTAAGTTACTGTTCCAAAAAATAATTAAATGTTACAGAAAAACATCTGTACATCAGTAAAGAAAGCAACATATGACCATAATAAAGACAAAACACATAATAAAGGCTGCTGGGTTTTTGCTGCAAAAAAGAAGCAAGTGCAACAGTCAAAGTCTCCAGAAGAACGGTGAGGATTCTCCAAGATGCTCAGTAAAACCTGCCAGCTAATTTCTTTATAAAACTGCGACTGCTGATGGTTTTTTAAAGCAAAGGGTCATCACACCAAATACTGACTTTATTACTGTTTACTGCTCTTTATAGTATTTCCTGTTAATGTAGACATATTTAATTTCTTTATTTTAAGGCTTATTTTATTTTATTTTTGCGTTGCAGCATTTCTTTGCATGTGCCTAAAACTTTTGAAAAAATACTGTATAAAACACACAAAGCAGTGCTGTATTTCATTGATGGCTGCCAGAATAATGTGTGGCCATTTTAATGTTGTCTAGGGTTCTGTGTAACAGAGTTAGAAACAGTGAAATGTGGTCAGATTGTCCCAGGTTAATGCATGCTTGATGTTAGGGTAGGCATGATCTAGTGTTTTTGTGCCTCTGGTCTATTTTTTTTTCTCAATATTTACAATATTCCTATTTCACAGTATTACTGATGCCACCAGCAACACAGTTCTCTACTTATTTAACAAAGAATAAAACAATTAAAAGTTTAGTGAGAGTTCCATATGACAAATCCAGTCGACATTACAGTAAATAAATAGGGCATGTCATGTCATACTCAGCAGGAAGTTGGCAGTATGTCATGTTTTCATGTCTAGATTTGCTGATCTTAATTTGTTTGCTGTGTCATTTATAAATGTTTAGAAATGACAGTGCCATGTTTGAGTCTCCTAAACTCCACCAAGCACTCTCTGCTCAGAGCCGTGTAGATGAAGGTGAATAGCAACAGCAAATCTGTCATCCACACAGCACTAGAAAGCCTCAGCAACCAGCTACCAGTAACAAATCCTAGTACCATCATGACACATCTAGATAACCTGACAAGTATGACAGCGATTCTTGTCTCAAGAGTGCCAAGCTTTCACACTACATTGCTCACTGTACTTCTCTTCTCAAGAGGTCAAGTACCCATTCTGCACCCTGCCGTATTCTCTTTGTGCCTCTGCCAATGCGTGATTGGCGGATAAGTCACTGACTGTTTCCCTATAAAGACTAATGACCCACCTCTTCACTAAGCTTACTTGAACAAAAAGAAAGGCGTGTGAGAAACACAGAGAGAAAGAAAGAGAGAGTAAGTGAGAGAGCGAGAGAGATCGCATGTGAGTGCCTGTGCATGGACGAGCGCTTTGCTTTAGAGCTCACGGGTCCGTGTGCACATTCACAGTGAGCTTATAAAAAGGAATAATCAAAACCCAGGGGCAAAAAAGTTTCGGCTCTCTTGTTATATACAATCCCCTCCGAAAGTATTGGAACAGCAAGGCAAATTCATCTGTTTTTGTTCAACATTGAAGACATTTGAGTTTGAGATCAAAAGATGAATATGAGACGATAGATGAGAATTTCAGCTTTGATTTCCTGGTATTTACATCTAAACGTCTTAAACGTTGCAAAATTATGAAAATTGTGTCACTGTTCAAATACTTATGGACCTGCCTGTATATTTGTCCATAACAGACCGTTGTGCTTCCCCTGTTTTAAAAACCACCAGCTGGCAATGTGATAATGTTTAAACCTATGAATGTTTAAACATGAATAATGATTGTTAATCACTAATAAATGATTCATAAATAGTGTATACACACTGACAGCTACCAGTGACATGAACTGTTATTTCATGCATTCATTCGTCGTCAGTCACTGCTTTGTCCTCGTGAGGGTTGAGGTGCATCCGGGGCCTATCCTGGGAGCACTGTGTGTGAGGCGGGGATACACCGTACATGCGATATCACCGTGCCACTACAGCCTGTCATTTATGACCAATCAACCCTGATGCTAATATTTTTGTATTTTGTGCGGCATGTCCCTATTTTAAGAAGAGTTTATATGTCACCAGATCACATTTGCTCTTAAATTACATTCACAGTGACACACAAGGAAGTGTTCATTTTAGCTTGAGGATACCTGTACCTGCACTAACTAAGAGTACAATATACAGGACTGTGGCACAGGCCAAGAAATGCTGGAAGGCAAAATGCCTTTAAAAATAATTAAATTGAATGTTTCTACATAAAATACTATAAAGAGCAGTAAACAGTAATAAACTGAACAGAGTCAGTATTTGGTGTGACTGGTGGTAGTCTCAGGTACAGTGTGTGCAGTTTTATAAGGAAATGACCTGTATGTTTTCTGAGCATCTTGGGCAATCTGCCACAGTTCTTAAGGAGACTTTGACTGTCACACTTGCTTCTTTTTTTTTCAGCAAAACCCAGCAGCCTTCATATATAACAAAAATTGTACTAAAAATAAGGAGCCTAGGACTTCTGCACAGTACTGTATGTAAAATATTCAAGTGAAGCATCTGAGGATAAGAATAGATGTGACCTAACTAGCATGTATGTGTCTTTAGCATTTAATGCCATCTGCTAGCACATAAAATAAACTTTTAGTACGAATCTGTTAGCTGTTGTCCACAGTGTGTTTACTTAAACTTGAAATTCTGTACTTGTTTCAGCCCTTAACTCTACACTCTCCAGACCCTTTGAAATCATCATTTTAATGACTATTTTTGCTAACTGTGTTGCCTTAGCTGTCTACATTCCCTTCCCTGAGGATGACTCCAATGCCACCAACTCCAATCTGGTAAGAGACATGGTGGAGATTTTTTTTTTACTAATCCTGCTGCTGTAACAACTCTAGTAAACCACTAAGGTCTGAGCTGCTGAACGAGGGAATACACACTATACCAATGCTCTCATGGTGGTGGTGAGGTTTGCTTAGAATTTACACTGACCCTTTGATTTAAAATCTGTAAAGTCCATTGAGGTACATATATTCCTTCTACAGTCTTTGGGGAAAGTGTTAATACACTGTTGTGCACTTACCTGTTATATTGCTATTGCTCAATTTCCGCATAAGCATACACTTAAATAAATCACATAAACCACCCCTTAGTTTTAACCATAGTGTCACATTCTTTCTTCTTTTAAACATCATGACGCTGTAAAATACATGCGGCGTTACTTTAAAAACAGCCAAACAAATGGTTCCATTACTGTTGTTTTACTTACATTGCTGTGTCTTCAGGTGTCATCTTGATATGAGGAAAAAATGATGTTTAGTTTATGCATTTGTACCAGAATTATATGAGAAATAATATTATATGTAAGCTGAACAGGAAATTATTTTATACACTAAAATTACTTTTTGCATGTACTGCCACTTTTCTTTTAGCTTGTGTTTTTTTTTCTTTTTCTTTTTTTCTTTTACTGGGCCAGGGTCATAGGAGAAAGTCACGACCTCATCTTTTGTTTTATTCATTTTAACAAAATTCTATTTTTAATTTTCTATTCTATTTCTAATTTTTCTCAAACTTTGCTCTTGTGACCAGGACATTGGTATTTTGAAATGTACCTATTTTCATTGAGAAAACGGGTGAATTTGCATCTTTTCATTCATAAAGTCAGAAAAAAACAACATATGAATCAAAATTAACATGAATTTACATAAAGTAAATAACCAGAAAAAAAAATTTAAGTGAGTAGTTTTTCAAGATTTACGATTATATTGTAAATTAAATATATTCTCCCATCATGTTCTCATTATATTGTCCTTGGTAGCAGCATTCAAAGTCCAATATATCCTGGTGGAAGCAATTCCTGTGCTCCTCTCAGTAAGCTTCCATGTTCTCCTTGAATTTATCAAGATGATCATCAAGGAGAAGGACTTTGAGAGACATCCTGCTGCCCATTGTGCCGTAGTTCTTCACCAGAATCTCAATGAGCTCCACATAGTTTTTGGTTTTGTGATTGCACAGGAAGCCCCAGACCACTGCGACCATTTTCTCCTTCCTAGTGAGCTTCTTGGGGAATTCCTTGCGTGCCATGATTTTCTTTATCTGAGGTCCAACAAAGACATCGGCTCAGACAGCTTAGGAAAGAAGTCTTGGAGGTGCTTGAAGGGTGCCGGCTCCTTATCTAGTACTGTGACAAATTGTTTCATAAATCCCAATCTGACGTGCGGTGGTGGCATCAGCACCTTCCAAGCTTTAAGGTTTGAGTTCGTGAAGTCTATAAGAAAGATATATCAAACGGTATATCAAAAGCAATCATTTCTGAATGCATAACTTAAAGGCTGTTGTATCAAACTGAAGTTATTAACTCTTCAGTGATGGAGACTTGAGTGCAAACTGTTCTTAGCAATTGCAGTCCTAAGGCTAGCCAAACAAAGACCACACACAGCCATCTTTATGGTTTCTATATGGTACCATTCTTAACATGAATGAATGAACATACTGATCAAGCATTCATAGTCCTGTCTGAAAAAAAGTATGTGAGACTTTTTATTTAATAACTGATAGAACCTCCTTTAGCAGCAATAACCTCCACCAAATGTCTCTAGTAGCTGAAGACTATAAGACTTGAGCGACAGTGAGGAGGAACTTTAGACCATCTCTATTTCTGTTCAGGTCAATTGTATATTATATTTCAGTGATTTCTTGCATGAGCAACTCTTTTTAGGTCGTGCCACAGCAAATCAATCTCTGACTTGGTCATTATATATTTTCCTCTTTTTAAACTACAGTAGATGTTGTAGATTATGTTGTAGATTTACTTGGGTATATTGGGTTTTTATTGGGTTGCATCAAACTTTAAGTAAGCTTCAGTAATGACAGTAATGACAATAACATTCTCCTGTAAACATTGTTGATACATTTTTGAGTTCATCGATCCCTCAGTTATAGCAAGCTGCCCAAGCTCTGATGCAGCAAAGCAGCCCCAACCATGATGCTTCCTCCATCATGCTATAACCCTGCTAATAAATCAGCTATTGGGATTGGCCCAAGGACTCTTTCCATCCCTTTTCTAAAGGTATCCTAATGGTAGAAACTCCTTACTCTCTGTCACTCCCTCAGGGCCTTCAGGACATACATGTTTTCCCTTCATAAGTGGGATGATGGTTTGGCACAAGGGGTACAACATCATGTCTGACTAAAAGATGCACAACCATTCTGGGAACGCTCACAGTGATTGTCTCCAGCCAACATTGAAGATGTACAACAGCACATTCAGGACCTCCTTTAAGCCGCCATCACAGAGGAGTCCAGAAGCCCATTTGCATTAACAATTTTTCTTGTGAGGAAAAATAATGAGAATGTTCACATATGCATAGATTATGGCATAAAGTATCCAGAACTGTACTAGATCAGTACACTACACTGTGAGTGGATGGTGGTGTGGGTTGTCTGACAGACAGCCAGTGGTTTACAGAGCTTGACCTGAGGAGTAACTATTTTCAAATTCCAGTAGAGGAGAGGCTCCTCAAAGTGCTGGTTAAGCTGGAAGAAGCTGGACATAAGCTATTGCTGGACAAATACAGTTCTGCCAGCCCAGAGTTAACTCTGTTTGGTGTATTGTGTCAGCAGACGATACAACTCCCTTGAAAGTGGAGGCTGTGAAAAACTGGACCTAAAAATCGCATTGACCTAAAAATCTCATCTGGGTTCCGATATTACTGACAGCTCATCTGCAATTGCTCCTCCACCATCACATCTATGACTGAACTACTAGGGGCTATGGTCCTGCAAAAGATGATAAAAAGCAAAGTAAAAAAGGTAGCAACAGATATTTCAAAGAGTCAGTGACATGTGGGGATAGATAGATAGATAGATAGCTTTTGAACAGATAAAGCAGTGCCTCATTCAGGCTTCTGCATTGGCTTTTGCAGACCCTGAAAAGCCCTTCATTTTACATGTTGATGCTGGCCTAAGTTGGTGCAGTTTTAAATCAGGAACACCCTGCTTGCCAATGGCCAGTTGTGTTTTCCAGTTGTGGTCTAAGCCCTGCAGAAAAGGATGATAATATCCCAGTCCGAGACTCACAGCCCTGAACCCATGCAAGTGGACCAAGCCAGGCTGAGTGATCAGGAATGTGAATGCTGTAGAAAGGAGAGACTGTGTTATTACTGTGCAACCTGAATCGCCATGTAGCACAGTGTCTCTTCCAGTCAGCCTCCGCCGAACCACGCCCACGAGTTGAATGAGCCACCACCCAGGCTCACTCCTAAATGGCGAGTCCCTCTAAATTGTTGTCTTATCAGCCAGTCACTCTAAATGTCGTAATAAAGCACTCAGGAGGTGTTTCTATGTTTTCAGTGCTGATCGACTCTGGAGCAGTGGGGAATTTCATTGGTCAAGCCCACATTGAGGAGCTTAATCTCCCCAGTTAACCACTCCAACATCCCATAGGAAATGGTAAATTCACCAACATATCGACTAACATATCACCTACACAGCCTTTAGCACCATCACCTGCCACTTCGAGTACTGCCCTCTTCTAGTGCCTGATCAATGCTGTGCTACAGGACATGCCAGGAAAATTGCCATTGCTTACACTGATAACATCCTGACCTATTTACCTTCCAAAGAATCCCATGTTGTCCATGTCAAGTCAAGTTCTTGCCTGAATCCCTCACAAGGCCAAGAATGTGTATTTCATGTGTACAAAATCTCCTTCCTAGGATGCATCATAAGCCCTGACGGGTCACCATGGACCAAAGCAAGGTGTCAGCTGTCACAGATTGGCCAGTAGAATAGAATATTTTGGAAGACATGGGTCCCGTTGCATCTGAAGTAAAGTTAATACAGCATTCCACAATTAGAACATAACACCAACAGTCAAACATGGTGGTGGTAATGTGATATTGTGAGCATTCTTTTCTGCTTCAGGGCCTGGGTGATATGCCATAACTGACAGAACCACAAATTTCACTCTCTACCAGAAAATCCTGAAGGAGTATTTCTGGTCATCAGTCTGTGAGCTGAAACTCAAGCGTAATTGGGTTATGCAGCAAGACAACAATCCGAAGCACAAGAACAAGTCCACCTCTGAATGGCTCAAAAGAAACAAAATTAAAGTGCTGTGGTGGCCTAGTCAAAGTTCTGACCCACATTATAGATTAGCCCCATTGGGATGCTGAGGCAGTTCATGCTTGAAAGCCAGCCAGTGTGGCTGAATTGAAGCAATTCTGGAAAGAAGGGAAAATTCCACCACATTGATGTGAAAGACTGATCTCCAGTAATCTGAAGTGTTTGTCTGCAGTTATTACAGCTAAAGGTGGCACAATCAGTTATTATGTTAAAAGTATTGCATGGGTCTTGCATAACCTTTTTCTGCAATAAATGAAATGATCATTTAAAAACAGTGTTTTGTGTTTCCTCATGTTCTCCTTGTCTTATATTTCGTATGAGGATTTGAAATCATTTAGTATGACATATCTATAAAAATAGAGAAAATTCATGAAAGTATAAAAGTGGAAGTATCCGGCCAAAAAATATACTCAAGTTAAAATAAAAAAGTTGCTACTTAATAAGTGTAAACAAATGTACATTTACATTTATGGCATTTGGCAGATGCTCTTATCCAGAGTGACTTACAGAAGTGCTTTGAAGTCTCTATCAATAAATACATCCTGATACTGGTTCAGTAGGTCACAGTCTAAGAGTACCATCAGTCTAAATAAAACCTCTGTTGGGGAGGTAATATAGAAAAAGAAAGCCCACAGACAACACAAGATAAAAAAAAAATAAATAAATAAATAAAGTGTTAATTCAAGCACTTCATGAAGAGGTCAGTCTTTAGTCATCGTTTGAAGACTGAAAACTTGTAAACAAGGCACTTAGATATTGTGCAAGAAAGTGGGGAGATGCCAGTTAAAATGTTCCATGAGGTAGTTCTACTACTACTACTGCTGCTGCTGCTACCATTATTGCTAACATTACAAATAACAACAACAACAACAATAATAATAATAATAATAATAATAATAATAATAATAATAATAATAATAATATTCTGGTTCTGTCTTGACCATGAGAGGTCAGTACTGTTGGGAAAGTACTAAAGGTGCTTCTCTGTTTATCCAGTGTGTGATGTAGGGGATGTGTGTTGTCCATAATGGCTAGCAGTTTGACGAGTGTCCTTTCTTCACAACTGCCTCCAGTGAATCCAGCTGGATTCCTTCCTAATCAGCTTGTTGAGTTTCTTTGCAGCTTTTGTACTGGTACCATTTCCAGAGTACACAACAGTGTACAAAAGTGCACTGGCTAGAACTGACTAGTAGAACAACCACAGGGGTGATGAGCATACAGCAAAGGACTTTAACTTCCTCAGAAAGTAGAGGTGACTTTGGCCCTTCTTGTGTACAGTGTCTGTCCAATACACAACTTCATATTCCAGTCCAGTCTGTCATCCAAATACATGCCCACATCACTTCCTCCACATCCTTTCTATCAATGGTGACAGGTGATAGGTGGAGCCTGGACCTCCTGAAGTCCACTACCATCTTTTTTTCTTGCTGATGTTCACCTGCAGTTGGTTAAGATTGTACCACTCAGCAAAGTTCTCCAAAGCTACACCAAGGCCCTGTACTCATCCTCCTGCCTACCTCTGATCCACCCCACTATGGCCTTGTCATCATCAAACTTCTGCACATGACATGACTCTGTGTTGTACTTAAAATCTGAGGTGTATAGACTGAACAGGAAGGGAGCCAGTACAGTCCCTTGAGGGCCCCCAGTGCTGCACATGGCCAAATCTGACACATAGCCATGGAGTCATACAAACTGTGGTCTGCCAGTTAGGTAGTCCATTATCCATGAGATGATGGATTCATCCACCTGCATCAACCGGAGTTTCTCCCCTAACAGTTCAGGCTGTATGGTGTTGAAAGCACTGGAGAAATTGAAGAACATAATCCTCACAGTGCTGCCTGATGTGTCCAGGTAGGAATATGCCCTGTTCAGCAGATAGCCACATCATCCACACCAATGCCATCCTAGTAGGCAAACTGCAGTGTTTCTTGTGCAGCTATGACCAGTAGTTGAAGGTGAGTTAATATCAGTCTTTCCAGGGTCTTCATTATGTGAAATGTTAAGGCCAAAAGTCATTTAGGACATTTGGTTACCCTTTCTTGGGCACTGGGACTACACTTGAATTTTTCCATTTGACAGGAACCCTTTCCAGAATGCAGCTCAGATTGAAGATGTGCTGTAGAATTCCACTCAGTTGCTTAGCACACAGCTTGCTTGGTAGTTGCTGAATGGAGGTGTGAGTTGTAGAAGTTGGGGAGAGGGGAACTGCTGATTGAATGAGTTGCTGATGTCAGTCTTAGAGAGTGATGTAGTAGTAAAATGGGGTGTAAACATTGTAGATATAAGCAGCAACCTTGAATAGGAGAGGGTGTGAGTGTAAAGACTTAATTGAGCTCATTCGCCTATTCACAGCTGCCTTCAGTTGATTTGAAGCCATGCTGGTTGAAGCTAGTGATGTTCTTCAGGCCTCTCCAAACATCAAGTTTCTGCTCCAATTTGTTCTCCAGTTTGGTCTTATACTCCTCCTTGGCCTCTTTAATCCTCACTTTAAGCCCTCTCTGGACCCTCTTCAGTTCCTCCCTGTCCTCTGCTCTGAAGGCTCTCTTCTTTTGGTGTAGGAGAGTTTTCAGCTCACTACTATAGTTTTGGATGATATGACAGTGTCTACACAAAAGTTAATATATTCCATTATGCAAGTTGTCATTGTGTCTATATCTTCACCATGTGGAGCACAGAGCACATCCCAATCTGTAACCTCAAAGCATCCCTTCAGTGATTCAATGGCCTCAGGAGACCACTTCCTCAGTGTCCTGTTTGTCAATGAACCAGGATATGATCTGACCTCCCTAGTGGTGGGAGTGCTTTGGAGCTCTAGGCATCTTTGACATTTGCGTACAGCGGATCCAGTGTTCTCCACAAATTGTCTGAAGGTTGGTAGATGCACAGAGAGAGGAGAGAATCTCCAGACATAGTTATACAGTGCCCTCCACTAATATTGGCACCCTTGGTAAATATGAGCGAAGAAGGCTGTGAAAAATTGTCTTTATTGTTTAACCTTTTGATCTTTTGTTAAAAAAAATCACAAAAATACTCTGCTCTCATGGATATCAAACAATCGCAAACACAACACAGGTTTATCAAAAAAAAAAAACTTTGTTAAATATATGTGTGGCATAATTATTGGCACCCTTTTAGTCTATACTTTGTGCTACTACTTTGTCCTACCTTTACCAAGATAACAGCTCTGAGTCTTCTCCTATAATACCTGATGAGGTTGGAGAACACATGGCAGGGGATCTGAGACCTTCCTCCATACAGATTCTCTCCAGATCCTTCAAATTTCGAGGTCCACACTGGTGGACTCTCCTCTTCACAGGTTTTCTATGGGGTTCAAGTCAGGGGCTGGGATGGTCATGGCAGGAACTTGATTTTGTGGTCAGTAAACCATTTTTCTGTTGATTTTGAAACAGCCACGTGGGTTGACTACAGAATAGCACTCTTCAGTGGCAAATTCCCAAGGTCAAACTTGGAGTAGCACTCATAGTGGTAAGTTGCAGAATTGTCAACTCCACTGTTCACTGTAAATTGGGGGTTATAATTCTTTAGCACTGAATTGTCAAGTGAGTTCTGTATTTGTGCTTTAGGATGGTAATCTCAGAATGTGCAGTGATGCCGATGCCCGTGTGGTGTGCTATCTTAGCATATCTAGACCCCAGTTTGGAGTTAGAAACAATCCGATAGCCACAGCCAATTTCTACTCCTGTTCCTCATTGGAAGAGGATGAGGATGACATATCATCCTGTGACTGCATCTGGGAGGTCTTTGAGTCTATCAGCGAAATGTTGGCCGACTCAGAGTTATCACCTGCGTCTCCAGCAACATCCAGGAGCAAATCCAATTTAGCCTCTTCCAGCTCACAGACTTAGGAAACTGGCTCTAAACGGGGCGGAATATCCAACCTCAGAGTGGCGATGGCCCGTATTGTCCAGCAGACAGTTGTGGCCGAGACAGAGCCATCAAAGAAGAGACGGATGTCATGCGCACTTTCGAAACTCAACAGAAAACACTCCCAGCTCTTGCTCTGTCAGGTTCAAGTTCACGCTTCTTGGCGTGTGTACGTGGGTTTGCATGTGTGTGTTTCTCACAAGCTCTTGCCAAGCGGTCGTGCACTCTGTCTCTTGTTTGCTTATGGGTTATGGGAGTCACTGAAAGCACAAACGGACACAAATAAGTAGACTGCCGGTAATCAGACACAGGTGAGAATCATCACGCGTTACCTGCTTCCTCTCCATCCACAGCTGACGTTCAACTACCCACCGCTGCCGCAATCTATAACTAATATTTTGTTGTTATTAGAATGTTTTTAAACAAATATTAGATTGGTAAGATATAGTTCTAGTTCTATATATTTCTAGCATTTGCTCATTTTAAACTTGAAATTTCTATTGGCAGATTTTTTTTTATTCAATCATTTCTAAAAAAAAAATAATTTCTAGAAGCATTTCTAGAAAAATTAATTTCTAGAAAGAATCAAAATGATCTGCCATTAGAATAAGACAAATTTAAGCTTGAAATCTGTAAGTATGTATAGAAACAGTTTTACCAGTCTTATATTTGTTATATAATAATCTCATAATGAGAACTTTTAGATAAATTTTCCTTCATTCAAAATAGTGACAAGCTATTCACTAGCTAATGTTCTTCTAGTTCAGAGATTTGATTGACTTGCAAGCAAAGGCCATTTTTATGTACTTGTCAGAGGTTATATTTAAAATTAGACCGTCTAACAGTACATGACTTTAATTATTTAAACTAGTATTTATACGCGTTATATTTTTTTCAAGAATGACTGCTGGTTATTTTAAGAATAATACAAGTATAGAAGTTATAGAAGTATAGAAGAAACAGAAGAATACAGTATAAATATAATGACATAAGGGTAAAATGTGGAAACTTACAGTCAATACGATGAATGGACCCATGTCATCAGCAGAGAATGCAGATGGAATTGCATCTAGAGGAAGATCTTGAGACCAGATGGTCTCTTCCTAAGATCTTTTCTCTCGTGTCCCATTTTTGCCATCTTAATTATACCCCTGAACCTTTTTAGGACTGCTTGTACATCTTTGAGGTTGCTACTTACATCCAAGCACCAGTTTATCAAATGGAGGAGGCTCATATTTTACATGGTGAGTTTTTGTGTCCTGACCTACTGACCCCAGGGTTCTGATTTGCAATGTAAACACAAGACCCCCTGTTGAACGGTGAAATTGTCAGACGTTGTCTTTGCCATGAAGCCACTGGGCTGGTTATGACAGTGGACCTACAGGATGCATATTTGGAACACAGATGCTTTTTTAAAGTTTACCTTCCAAGGACATGCATTCAAGTTCAATGTTCTACCCATCAGGCTCTCTCTAGCTGCAAGGATGTTCACAAGATTCAGGCAGGTAGCCTGGCAAGAGGCATAAAGTTATTGTCATATCTAAACAACTGGCTTGTATGTGCACCCACCAAGGAGCAGGCCACCTGAGACACGTTCACCCTCCTAGCAGACGTTATGGTGCTATGTCCTGTGGTTAACTGGAAGAAAAGGAAGTTCTGAAACAGACCACTAATCAAAATCACTACCCACTCTGTGGTCCCAAAGTGTGACAAATATTATTTCACTTGCAAATAAAATTTTTCAGGCTGTTATCTGTGGTTTCAGTTCGTGCTAAGGATGCTTGGGTTACTGACTGATCATCAGCCTATGGCAAAGCTTTAAATACCAGACAGAAACATTTTCTTGACTCATCAAAGTGAATCCAACCGGATATCATACATGCTTGTGGTCCAAAAACATCTATGAATTTGGTGTGGAATAACTCAAGTTGCCTGCACAGAGCCCTGACTTCAGCCATACTGAACGCCGTTGGGAAGAATTGAGTTTCAGATCTGGATCCTGCTCAAAACATACCTGAATTAATTCATTTAATTAATAGAATATTAAATAATAATTCATTCTTAATGATTAGGAAATTAATGTATTACTTGCTTCTAAATAATTTATTAATGAACCTTAAGGTGAAGTGTGTCACAGCCATGCCGGAATCGGCATCAAGCTGCAACTGCCAGACCACAAAGCCTACAAACGTGGACGCCACAGACTACAATTCCCAGCACACACAGACTCTGTCATGTTCACAGTCATGTTCACATACTGACACACCTTTACACAATCACAGCCACAGTATATAAAGACTCCCAATTCACACACTCACTGTGAAGTATATGCTCTGTGTCTTTGTTACCAGTTGATACCAAGCCTTTGTATTTGTGATTCTAGCACTCTGGTTTTGATCCTATTTCTTTTTTTTCTGGTTTTTGTTTTTTGCCTATCACCTGACCATTACCTGTTTCCTGTTCTTGATTTTGCCTTACGTATTGGATTTGTTTGCAAGCTTTCTCAATAAAGCTTTTATAAAGTGTTACTGTTCTATCTATCTATCTATCTATCTATCTATCTAATAAAAAAATCCTCATTTAATGATGATTTTATTTTAATTTCCTAAGAAAGCTAAGGAAAGCACAGCTACCCCTTCTGAACTTCGACTGGTGCACGAGTGAGTCCATAATCACATACTGCATAACAGTGCGTGTAACAATTCAACCTTTCTAAGTGCAATACTCTATATAACACTTACATTGTGCAATACTGTATACTACATTTACATTTACACCTGTGTTATAATTATTTATTTATTTGATATTTCTCCACAACCTACCGGGAATACTGCTACAGCCCTCTTCTGCACATGCATTTTTGTACTCCTTACAGAAATTACTCTGTTAATTCATTATTTTCACTTCAGTGTATTTCCACATTATTTCTACTGACACTTAAATACGTTTTTGTACTTGAATAATTCTTTATTTGGTTTCTTATTTTATATCTATTGCCTTACCCTTACTCTACTGGCTTGATTCAAATGATTAATCAAAAAGTACTTAATCACGAGCCCGGGTAGCCACTCTTACCTTACCAGAGCTTACCACAGTGCTACGAAAGGACAGGGCGATGTTCCTATTTCCATATATGGTCTTATTTTCTACTTACATAAATTACTTTTCATCACCACAGTCTTTATCAACATCCCATAATATGTTGTTTTCCAAACAGATATCCGGTACTGAATCTCATCAGGAGGCTGCCGACAGCCACTTCATGTACACACACACACACACACACACACACACACACACAAGTACAAATCTAATGATATAAACTTAAACAGATATAGTTAACTTAATAGTAAAATAAAAAATAAGATACCATACTATCTGTCTATCTACACTATATGGCCAGAAGGATGTGGACACCTGAACTTTATAATCATGTGTAACAAAGGTGGAAGCACAGAATTGTCTAGAATGTCTTTGTATGCTGTAGATTAAGATTAAGATTAAGATTTCCCTTCACTGGAACTAAGGGACATAGCCCAAACCCCTGTGTACAACCAAAGGTTTATAAATTCAAACGAAGTTGAAGCCCATTAATGAATCCATTAATCACTTTTCTGAAATCTAGTAGAAATGCTTCCCAGAATAGTGGATGGTTATAATAGCAATGAGAGGACTAAATCTGGAATGGAATGATCAACAAGCACATATAGGTGTGGTTAGTCAGGTGTCCACATACTAAACTACATAGTAGGCAAAGTATTAATTTTTTAATGAAAGTATGCCAAAAAGCTTCACAAGAGGTATCTCATCATATCTTATCGCAGATTGTCCCTTGGCTTAAAGTTCTTTGCTTGTGGAAGTGCAAGGGTAGGGTTGCCAGGTTTCTGTAAAACTCCCCTCCAACTACAGCTCAAAAAGCACACAAAAAAGATTAAAAACTATTCCAGAATGTTTCGGAGCAGAAAAACGAGATGGTGTTGGATGTAAGTAACTGTATAGAATGGGCTTGAAGCTGATGTGAGAAGGTTGCTGCACCCATTCCATTCTTTGAAGAAGCTGTTGCTCAATCTCATTAAGCATCAGTAGTATTCGGATTTTTGCATCTGTCTGGCTAAATGAAAAAATGAGAGATAAATGCAGAATGAAAAAAATTCCAGCCTATTCAGAATGGCACCAAACTGATGGCAAATGATGTAATCCTTCTGGTTTAAAAACTCCGCCTCCACAAACATTGGAGAGCTTCTCCTGTATCCATGGCAGTGTGTGGCCCTTCTTTACATGGTGGAGTGGGTCCTCTAGGCATCGCAGTCTGAGTCTCCATACAGGTGTCCTTGATCTGGACTCTTGCTGTGGGATTGATGTGTAAGGGACCTGATATTGTTTGGAACACACTCTCCTTTACCACAGCTTAGGCTGATGGGGTCGTTAGAGTCCTCTACAAGCTGGCTTGACCTCAGTCTGCTTTTGGAGCTTGATTGACCAAAAAAAAAAAGAAGTTGTTATATTTAACAATATATGATTAGATTTTATTGAAAATGCGTTAGTACTTTACTCAGTAAGACATGCAATTAATTATTTAAACTGTGCAGCTTGTAAAGTCAGCTTTTTTGGCTGGAGATGGGAAAGAATAACTAAGTATATTTTCTCTCTTGTTGGCTCTGCTCCTGACCCACTTGGTAGATTTTTTTTTTTTTTTTTTTTGACAAATGCATCCCTCAGGCATTTCCACCACACCTTGCTGTCCTCAGCTAAACACATAAAAAGTGAACATAATACTTAGTAGGTGTCCAAGCACTGAAGGTAATTCTTTTACAGACATGTTCATTTTTCCCATGATTGCTCGGGTTCTCCTGAACAAAAAAGCTTCAAGAACCCTTTAGCTCAGCACACTTAGATTTGAGCTAATTTGCATAATAACTTTGTGATGTAGTCCTAGGATCTTTGCAAAAATTGGTGTCGAACTACTCAGCTGAGTATGAACCTCAGTAATTGCAAAAAAAATAAAAATAAAAAATAAAAAATTAGAAACAACATGGCTGCCACATTTTTATTAATTTACTCTTACACACAATACAAGCATATTGTAATATAAAATCTATACTTAAATTTTGATTTTTTTTCCACCTGATTCTTTTGGTGAAACCATAAAAATTTATTCTGGACAGTTTTGCCCCGTCCATTCCAATTTATGTTATTTTGTATAATATGCAAAATTTCTTGTTTTGCAAAGGAGTCCTAGAATGTTTAAAGCTCAATAATTATCCAAAGTGTTTTGATATTTTTTAAAGAATATGTCTGCTACATGCCGATCAATCCTAGCAGGGTGGAGCTTGATTTACTCAAACAGCTGCAGCTCAGGACTGATGATCAGCGTTGTTTTGTGGATGACTGGAAAGATTGTGGCATGGTCACCCATAGAGGGCACTAACAGCTGATGCTATGCCATGACTCAGGCCATAATAATATCACTTTTAAATCCTTTAGCCCCACCCATTCAGATGTATGATAATTTGCATAATATGGAAAAAACACATTTTTGTGAACTATTCCTAGGATTTATGGTTTATTCTCACAAAATGGCCTTTTTTTTAAAAAACTGCCTATAGATTCTATTTTCAAATCATACAAATCTTTACACCTGATGCTAACATGCCATTCTCATTTTAATGTATTTGCACCAACATGCGGTCCAGCAGCATAAAATTCAAATGTCAAAAGGATTTGCTGTTATTTCTGCAATGGATCAAATGTGCAACATCATATTAGACCACAAGATGGCAACATGAGCCCATAAATCTTACTAAACATGCACTAGAACACATTTTTTGTTTTATTACAGTAAATTTAAAGCCATGAACACAGCTAATAAATAACAATAAAATGGCATTTTTAGTCTTTTAAATAATGTTAATGGAGTATGGATTTAATAAAATGAATGGACTGTGTAACAGAAGATAGAATGGCCAGCGTCGTTAGGGTGCCACTGGAGGATCACACTTTTTAAAAAGTCCTTTTTGAATATATGCACAATTCCTCCAAATGTTTACACAGCTGTTGAAAATGTTATGCCAGTTTAATGTAGTATGTCAGAATTATTTAATATGTCAAATATGTCAAAATTATTTGTCTTATTTACTAATAAACACAATGTGAAATATCACCACAAGGTGGCAGCATCAGTGTGTACGTGTGCATAAACAGGCATTTCTGACATATTTATTTCTATTCCACATTTCAGATGTTCATTTATTAAAACACTTCATTCAAACCCAAAATAATAGAAAACTAGCCAACTGTCAATTAGCTTTCTGTTAATATATTGACTTTTTGTGTGTCTGTTGTGCTTTGTTATATTTTAGCAAATTATTTTATCATATGGAATTACCAATAATACTATCACTACTATAATAATAAAAGTAATACTAATTTTATTGTTATTGTTGTTGTTATTTTAGTTTTTTTTGTTGTTGTTGCTAAAACTAACTAAATGTACTCAGTAATATTGTGAAGATATGTACAATACAACAAGTAATACATATAATATAATCATGAAATTTATTACTAAAACATGCAATGAGAAATATCATATTGCACCACAAGGTGAGAGCAAATCATACATCATGATTTTTATTTTTCTTAATTTTCTTAGGATTTTACCCTCTATTTGCAGTACAAACAATGTGTTCATATTTTTCTTTTTCTTTTACTTTTTCTATTTCTTCTTCTTATTATTATTAGAGGGGTAAACCTTCTTGTTTTCATTAGGATTTTCTTCATTTTCTTCTTATTTTTCTCTGCTAAAACTGATTATACAGACCAAGCCCTAGGTGCTATATACAGGTGCTACACACAGGAAACTTGGTCAGTAGGGAGTACTCCCTCACACTACTCGAGCAAAAGACATAAGACTGATCAGCCTAATGGTGGCACAATAGTAAAGTTTAGGTTTTGTCTCATATCTTGAAAACTAAAACTTGTACAGTGAAAATTCATTTTGCCAATTATTCCTTGGGTTCTCCCAAACAAAAAGGTCACAAGAACCATTTAGCATTTAAGAACTGAAGGATGTGATGGGAGCGGGAGTCCTTGGCAGTGTAGGAAATTAGCTGTTTAGGTTAAGCTGATGTATTCTCCACCACAATATGTAGGAGATTAGCAGATCAGCTCAGAAGGGGAAATTTTGTAAACTTAGTATTTTAATAGCTGATCAACTATTTGTCCAGCGATAAGTTGAAATGAGTGTATTTATTAATTGTGTATGGGATATTTACCTCCGTGGCCACTGGCAATAATATCCTAAATATAGTGAAACACTGTAATAAGAGCTCAGTAACAAGATCGGCAGTTAAAGGCAATAAATTAGAAGCACAGAGACACAAGACACTGGCCTTTAAACATCAGACGAGACTTTATTACTACTCTAAAACACAGAAACTAATCTAACACACACACACACACACACATAAACAGGGGTGAAAATGGCTTTGAAAAGAGAGTGAATGAAATTCCAAGTTTCTAGCAGTTTCTCAGACCGTGACCTGAACAAACCATCAACTTATCAGTTTAATTTATGTTTAATTTTGTTTAGAAGGGCTTTCAACTTGTATTAAATGCACCAGTTCAGCGAGAATCTGGAGCTACTATACTTGCGTTTGTGTTGCCAGGGATTCCTTTATTGCCTCGGCGGAAGCCTTGTTGTTTCAGAGACAAGATGAAAAAAAACCTTCACCCATCAGCCTTCCTTTCCTGAAAACACTCTTCCACAGAACACAACTATGACACAGGTAACAGAGAAACGTTGGTGATGAAATTGGCCTTGGAAGAATAGAATCATTGGCTGGAGGGAGCTGAACATCCATATGTCATTCAACTCAATTTTATTTGTATAGCGCTTTCAACAATAGACATTGTCACAAAGCAGCTTTACAGAAATAAATGGATTAAAAAAATATATTGTAAATATGTGAATTTGTCCCTAATGAGTGAGCCAGAGGTGACGGTGGTGAGGAAAAACTCCCTGAGATGATATGAGGAAGAAACCTTGAGAGGAACCAGGCTCAAAAGGGAACCATCCTCATCTGGGTGCAATGGATAGTGCGATTATAAATCATTCCCTTCTATAACTGTGTACTATATGGACAAATAGTGCAGTTGTGCAACCAATAAATTCATCACAGTTTTCGCAGTACAGTACAGTACAGTACAGCTCCCCATATGAGATCTTTGCTGATCACAAAAATGTAGAATAACTGAAAACTACCAAGAGACTAACCGCTAGACAAGTGGGCCTTGTTTTTGTCACTTGTTGTCTAGGCTCCAAAAATACCAAGCCATATGCTCTCCCTTATGTGTGTCCCTCACTCCCCATGATGGATCACATAAAACCATTGTTCCTCAGATCATGCTTTATTGGGGCAATTAATTGGGATCACCTTTTCTGCCCAGCTTCCAAGACCTTTGAGCCACCTCAGTTTAGGGAGAAGTTAATGATGTGGGCACCTGCATCGACAGCTTCCGTCCACCACGGGGTTAAAAAAAAAAACAACCAGTTACTCCAAACAAGATACTGGTGGACTTCTATGTCTAGGAAGGTGGGACAGAGTTAGGTGTAGGGCTGTGGATATAGTGTCATTGGTGGACTGGTTTGGGTGATATGCAAACCGGTATGGGTCAACTGAGGCTGGAAGTGAGGCCTTGATGTCTCATTACCATCTTCTCAAAGCACTTCATGATGACAGAGGTGATTGCTATCATTTGGGAATGTCACAGAGTAGCTGAGGTGGAGGCGGGTGGCTTTTCACTACCAAAAGCTCTGCTAATGGCAGTGAGAAGTAACTCAAATCTACTGCAGCATTTATGCACCATGCTTTGTTTAGTCAAATGCCAAGGCTAGCTAGCAGGTGCTAGTGAAATACATCAGTCCATTCAAAATCTTTCAGTGCATCAATAATTCAATTCAATTTCAATTCAATTTTATTTGTATAGCGCTTTTAACAATGGACATTGTCACAAAGCAGCTTTACAGAAATAAATGGATTCACAAAAATATATTGTAAATATTTAAATTTATCACTGTGAATTTATCCCTAATGAGCAAGCCAGTGGCGACGGTGGCAAGGAAAAACTCCCCGAGATGATATGAGGAAGAAACCTTGAGAGGAACCAGGCTCAAAAGGGAACCCATCCTCATCTGGGTGCAACGGATAGTGCAATTATAAATAAATCCCTTCTATTGTGTACTATATGGACAAATAGTGCAATTGTGCAACCAATAAATTCATCACAGTATTTGCAAGAGGTCCGGCTGGTTAAAATCTATCCACTGTCCACTGATGGAGTCCTGAGTACGAAGCTGCTCGTGGCAACTGCAGCCCCAAAGCCACTACAGCAATCGCAGTCCCAAGCCATTACAGTACAGTACAGTACAGTACAGCTCCCCATATGTGATCCCCAAGCCATCTCCACAGCCCCCAGGTGGCACCATCCCCAGCAATCCACTTAATATATAAGACATTATATATTAACAATAATGTCACTTACAAACTGAATCTTCCACATCGTAGACATAAAGCCCGATCATCTCACATCTCTAGGCTGAAACCCACGATTTCCAGGCCACTGGTGGAAGGAACTCCAACCTCCTCTTTGCCTACTCCCCTCAAAATTGAAGGCCAATCAGCATATACGGTGAAGGAAATTCTGGACTCATGATGTTTGTGAGGCCAATTTCAGTATACACGCACACACAGACACACCTATTTCACAATGCACATGTAATAATCACTTGATCAGGTTTATTAGGAAGAAGTCAAGAATGAGAAAAAAGATGAACATGATGTAGTGAGAACATTTTATAGGTCCTACCCATGTGGGGTCACAAGGAAATGAGCATACAGGAAGCATTGGGTTTCCATGTTGATTCCACAATCATTCCACCAAACTTTGTAATGGCAGATCTTGGAGCAAACGCATCAACATTGTACTTGAGAGAGTGATGTGAAGATGCCTGACAATGCTAGAAACATAGATCCTTATTCACCAAAGTTTCATTATTCATCAGTTTTATTTTTGGTGTATCCCTGTTTCACTGGACCCCTACTATTTCTAACTGTGTTTTCTCAATAAGTGAGAGAGCAGTGATGACAAATTCTCATTGCTTGTTCCCACAGTGAGTGTGCTGGTTGCATGTATAACTCTAATAATAGCCTCTTATCTGATCTTGGAAGAAAACACACACACACACACACATACACACACACACACACACACACTTAGAAAAAACATCTTTAGTGACTCTGCATGAATTTTAAGACAGGCTTTTGCTGTCTGGCTTAGTTGAGACAGAAGCATTGACTTTTATATAATAATGTGATTGCTTATGTTCATTTCTCTGCAGACTGCATGCATTATTAAGAAAAAGCTGAGCAGAATTGGGTAATATAATGTGAGTTATGTGCTTGGAGTACTGTTAATGATAGCATAGCAATTTATGCAAGGCCCACCTAACATACAATTGTTTACTAGACTGCTTCATCAAGTAACACTGTGTTCATTAAGGGATGATAGAGCTGCATACCTTTATCTTTTGCCCATGCAAAGCTGCAACGGTAGGCCTATGTCAGATTCTGTGTGCTATGTATACAGGGACGACAAGGAAAGCAGTACAGGGCACCTATATACATATAAATACCCTATACGACGACATGATATTGCTGAGGTACACTGATGTTTTTTTAACTCTTTTGGGGGTGAGGGGTGTCTATGGATGGGAGTGTATATAATGTTACTAATGTTATATGGATTATTTTTGTATACATGAACAGACACACACACCAAGACTTCCCTGCCTCAGAATGGCTCTCACGTTCTTTGACCTCACAGAATCAGATGCTTTCGCTCTGAAAGCGAAATATTTGAAATATTCTCATGTTATTGTACATTAGACTGACATTAGATTACATTAGATTTTAAGAGATTCTGCTGTAAAAGCGGAAGCTTGGCACATCTTCAGGTTTTTAATTAATTAATGTTTTGTCTTATTATTGGTTTGTTGTATTGTGTCCTTTGAACAATGTTCTACTGAATTTTTTTGCCTAATGACTATTAGTGTGCTACTACTGTATATTAATTAAAATATATATCACTGTTTTGATTCGTGCTATTGCAAAACACCCTTGCTATGTTGGCATAAGAGATAGAAATGTGCATTGAGAGAGACTATGTACCATTTTTGTTGATGATTATTTCAACAATTACAATTATACAACATGTTATTAAGTGAATAAATTCCTATAAGAATAAATTTCCTTATGGCCTCTTTGTCTCACTGTCTCATGTTATTGCAGGAGCAAGTGGAATATCTCTTCCTTATCATCTTTACAGTGGAAGCATTTCTGAAGGTCATCGCATATGGGCTGCTATGTCACCCCAATGCCTATTTAAGGAATGGCTGGAATCTGTTGGATTTCATCATTGTGGTTGTAGGGTAAGTAAAAGAAATCTGATCAGTCATACAAGCCCTTCTTTCCCACAGAAGCCCAATTTTAGAAGGTATTGATGCCTGCATTGTTTATACTGTGATATTCGTGTCTTGTGTTACTAGTTGCCAGTTTCAAGATTATAACTGTGTGTGCTTTTACAAGAATGGCCAAGTTAAACTTTAGATACAAAAAGCGTGTGACTTCTGAATTCTGAATGCATGCAGTCCTACAGCATATCTTTATAACTTGGCAGCATGGATTTTGTTCATTCTGTGCCCTGCATCTGCGGGAGACTCGGTGCAATAATGGCACCAAAAATATTCCAGATTGCAAGATGCTGTGAGTTTCTGTGAAAATTACTAATTCTGACAAGCAAACTGCTAGATATATGCTGCCAACAGCATTTTATAGGCATACTTATGATGTCATGTGGCTGTAATGTATGAAATGGACAAGTAAGAGATAGACAGTAGACCATGGGCGTTAATATTGAGATGTTCCCCCTTTGCTGCTATAGTAACTATTTGAGACCATGGCAGTGGGGATTTGTGCCTATTCAACCAAAAGAGTGCAAGAGGTTGAACAATGATGTTGGGTGAGGAGGCCTGCTTCACAGTCAGAGCTTCAGTTCATCCCAAAGGTGTTCAGTGGGGTTGAGGTCAGGGCTCTGTGCAGGACACTCGAGTTCTTCCACTCCAACCTTCACACACCATGTCTTCATGGAGCTCGCTTTGTGCACAGGGGCATTGTCATGCTGGAACAGGTTTGGTCTAGGCCCCTTATTGAAGGAAAATCTTACTGCTACACCATACAAAGACATTCAAGACAATTATATGCTTACAATTTTGTGGCCACGGTTTTGGGAAGACCCTCATATAGGTGTTATGGTAAGGTGTCCACATACTTTTGGCTATATTGCGTATATCCTCCTGTGTTTTGGTTCAGTGCGAAGTTTTATTATGCTTTATGTAAATTAAGTTCCAATCTGCATTTCCTGGTTCCTGTGTTTCTGTTTCACAGATTTCTGGTTTGCTCTAAACAAACAGCACACTGAGTTTGTGCACTTGCTGCCTGTCTCTTACACTCCTCTTAGCAGAGAACAAAGAGAAGATGACTATGTCAATATAACAGAAGTTGTGCTTCTATCCAGTTCAAGGTTTAGTGACATTACTAAGACTTTTATTCTTGTGTGTGCGTTTCTGGTTCTGACCCTGTTTGTTTGTTATATTGTTCTTGTGTCTCCAAAGTCTAGCCTGAATGCTGACCACCTGACCCTTGCTTTTTTGACTGTGCTTTTACGACTGTGTTATGAATTGTCTGCCTGATTTTTTACAAATAATCCAACACTTGCATACCACCTCTATGGCAGAAGATTTTGCTGCTCATCCAGCAGGTCTGCCTGCACTGCAGCAGGTGTTAGTGACACAAGGGAAACTCGTCACACTGGATCACACTCGTGGCTTTTTATGCAGTTGCCTAGGGGCTACTGCTGTGTAGTTACAAGGAGGAGAGTTTAATCAATCATTTGATTGCTTCGTTGCTCTGTTCCAGCATGTTTTTGATCATGCTGTAGAGGGCAAAGAAACTGGTGGGCAATTGCTAGCTGTGTATGCACTTGAGTTCAGTACATTTAGCTACCCAGTGAACACCATTTCAGTGGGTGCTCGGATATCACCCTCCTTTATTCCCATGGAACACAAATCCCACCCATTCCCGAGCCATCGCTGAATGGTTTCAGAGAAGCAGATGATTCTGTGAGACAGCACACCACCTATTAGAGCAAGTGGCTCAGCAAAACAAGAATTTTACAGATCACAGAGGGGAAACCCCCAGGTATGACCAGGAGACTAGGTGTGGACCAATTCATTGGCCTCTTACAGATTCTTCAGCACATAAATGATGTAACCTGGAAACTGGAACTGCCCCATCACAGCTGCCTTGCACCCTCATTCCATGTTTCACAACTAAAGCCCATGATACCCCACACTGTGGCAGAGGGAACCCCACAACAGAAGCCCCAGCTTCTCTCAAAATAGAACATCAGTATGCATACATCAACTCAAGTCAAACTTATTTATATAACACATTTAAAAACAACTTGTGTTGACCAAAGTGCTAAACAGAAGTATCTGAAATCTGAGGATACTAAGAATTACAAAAGCTAACAAATAAAACAGTGCAGTTAAGATAAAAATGAAGTTACAGAGAAAGAAGTAATTAAACAAATTAATAAAAACGTAGACATAATAAAAAGATCAAAGAATAAAGGGGGTTGATTAAAGGATAGAAGGAAAGAAAAAAAGAGAGCCTATCAGCCCAACTCGAAAGCCAGAGTCGAGAGATGTGCCTTTAGCTTAGATTTTGAAGTGTCTACAGTAGGGGAGGTCCTGATGCTAAGTGGCAGTGGGTTCCAACCCTGTGGCCAATGACAGAGAAGACCCATTCACCTTTCCTTTTAGAGCTTTATTAGCAGACTTAAGGTTCCCGGGAACGGAATTGAGGGCTTTAAAAACAAAGAGCAGTGTTTTTAGTTGATCGCTATATTTTATGGGAAGCCGTTGAAGAGCAGCCAGAACTGGAGCGATATAATCTCACTTCCTGGTTCCAGGCAGCTTAGATGCAGATGGGATAAAACTGAATGTGAGACTCAGAGATAGAGGGAGTTACAGTAGTCTAAACAACATGTAATATTATGAATAGCAATTTCCATGTGTCACAGCATTGGGCATTTAGGGTCCGGGATGTTGGTGCCATTTTTGTAAAAATTATGTTTGTGTAAAAAAAAAAAAAAAAGGAGGAATATATAATGTTATGTTGGACTTTGCTTTAATATGAATCCTCTTCATAAATTATTATTTGTTAGAGTGTTTATAACTGTAATTATATTATATGATTTATAATGTTTACTAATGTTTATTGATATTTTACAATTAATTTTTTACCACCTTTTTGTTATTGGAGGTACAGAGAGGAAGGGGTGGTGTCAAGTGGCGTCCCCAGCTGTTAGGAAGTAGATAGGTGAAGGTGAGGTGGGAGTGAAGAAGGGAAACAGTTTTTTTAGACTGCATAGTTATGGAAATGTGAAAACTAAAAAAAAAACGGATAGATTAGCACACAGGCTACAACCATGCATATAAAAAAGAGAAGCACTTACCAATTACTCATGCGCACCATTACAGCTTCCCCTCCAAACAAACAAACAAAAAAAAGGCAGACCCCAGCCATCTACACACAGGCAATCGAAGGTCTTGATCTACCATACATGCCAGTCGAGTTGGGAGATTGTGAATAGTGAAGAACATAAGGAAAAAGAAATGAGGGAAAAGGAAAGAAAAATACACCAAACCAACGAGATCACATTTCTCTATTGCCCCTCCCCCTCCTTTTTTTTAACACACAACACACATAAATTCTAAACTGGTATACGTTAAACTCCATCACATGACCCTTTCCAGATTCTAGATGTCAACATGGAAACACAAACAAATAATGTACCCTTTTTTACTCTTTTTATACCTTTTATAATGTACCCTTTTATAGTACATTTCCACATGTTTCCTTCCTTAACAAGCCAAATGTCCTGTAGTTTCCAACACGGTTCATTTAACTCAGAGTTTGTTTAATCTGTTTGTATCTATTTGTGCATCTGTTGGCACTCTACCTAGTCATACTACCCCCAGTCATGTGTCGCATGTATCATTGCGTAGGTCGAATGGATGCATGAAGTCAGGAAAACACAATATTGGTGCTGAGATAAGGCATTTTAGCGTGGCCATAGCCAGCGGCCACTCCCTTTTGCCTTTGAAAAAAATTCATGAAGTCATCGCTGCTATATAGTGATTGTGTGCGTGTTTCTATTGTGGTCTTATTCCTAGTTAATTTTGCTACAGTATTAAATAGGAATCTAGGATTATTTCTGTTATCTTCAATTAGGGTGGAGAGATACATTGATCTAAGAGCTTTCTTATAGCTCAATAGGCTCTCCTTCCATGCTATTTGAAATACTACCAAGTTAGTTTGACGCCATTTACGTTCTAGTTTTCGAGTGGTCTGTTTTAAAGTTCGTGTGTGATCGCTATACCAGGGTGCTAGCTTTTTCTCCCTAATTATTTTTCTTTTTAGTGGAGCTACCTTATCTAGCGAGTTGCAGAACGTTGATTCTAAACATTCAGTTGCCTGGTCAAGTTCTTCGGGATGAGACAGTGATCCAATCATGGTTGATAAATCTGGGAGATTACTGATAAAACTCTGTGCAGTTGTTGACGTGAACGTACGTTTGACACGGTGACGTGGCAAGGTGCATATATTATGATTAAGACACATATACATACATATACAGACACATATAAATGATCAGATAGCTTCAGACTGCAGAATTCAGTCTGTGTATGCTATGTTGGTATAAAGAACTTCAAACTTGTTGAATTTATGACTAGGTTTTTGTGTGACGGCTAGATTATCATTATAAATGACTGCGACGCCTCCTCCTCTGCCAGTTAGACGGGGCTGATGTATGTAACTGTACCCGGGAGGACTAGCTTCATTTAATGCTACAAACTAGTTTAATCCATGTTTCTGTTTTAATCCATGTTTCTGTTTAATCCACGTTTCTGTTAAACACAGTACATTAAACTCCTGATCAGTAATGGTTTCATTAACAATAAGAGCTTTAGATGTAAGAGGTTAGTATTTAACAGTCCTAGCTTCAGATCAAAGGTGCTGGCTGTGCATTCAGTATGATTTAATTTTATGTTAATAAGAATACTAAAACAAACATTCTGAGTATTTCTACATTTTTGTTTAGCTCAGGGAACAGACACAATCTCAATACGGTGGAACCTGAGTGATGACTCAGTGCAGCTAGCAGACGGTTGGTTTAGCCTGCTTGTCTGCTCCCTGTCCTTGGCCCTGGATTGTCACCCATTAACTAGGCCTGTTTCGAGAGGTGTTTTGCTGAGCTATGCTGCAGGAAATGACAGCAGCACTTTCCCAAGTGGGATGGACACCATGGAAATGAATGAAAATATGGCAGAAGGGAAAGTGAAAAATACAACAGATGAAAACAATAGCACAAAATTTTTGATGAAAAAGAAAGAAACAGTACAGTTTAAATGCCAACGCAGGCAATAAACTCCCGGTAAAAGATTCAAAAACATGAACTAAGTCAGAGGAACTATGTCACAGTTTTTACTTGAACAGCTCTGCATCCCCAGTCTCAATGGGATGCTCTGCCAGTTAGATGTGACCAAGCCAGTAAACAACCCTTGGGGTGGCTGCAATTTCCTTTTCTGATCAGGGTTCAGCAATTTGCCTACCTTAACAGAAAGGTCACTGGTCTCCATCTCTGATAAGGCCAGGTCTGGACCCTCCAACACACTCTGAGCTACCTCGGGTGTATATACCTGTTCAACCTTATGCACAGTCACCTGCCACTGATGGTCACAATCCTGCTTGGCACATGTATGGTGATAAATGCACAAAGCATAAAATCCATACCCAGAATTACAAGAGAAGACATTTGTCTCAGAATCACAAACCGAGGAAAGAAACACTGGCTCTTGAACCATACCTTTAGCCAGGTGATACCCACAGGAGCCGAGTTGACCAACCATCATGGAGGAGCTGACTATGGTGCACACTTAATTGAGTATTCTCCATGCGTGCCTCCAAAACAGCAGACAGGGATGCTTCCATGTCAAATGTAGCATAAGTTTGATGCTTCATGTTGGCAGGGGCTTTTTAGGAGAATTTTTCCAGAATGCCTCTCCAGATCCTTTCTTGATGATCTGATGGCAGGAAAGCTTTTTGACAAAGTTCTGAAACTGAGCCTAGCATGAAGCCACTCCTCTGGGGACAAACTGTTGGAATTACAGTGAGTCAGCACGTGAGGCTCAGGTTTAAATTGCTGCAGCAGAAATGTCAGAAGTCTTGACATGCTACTGAGAACTGTTGAGTCAGATAACAGGCAACCCCCTGAACAGCTGTCTCTGCAGCAATAGACATTTGGTTTAGCAATAACAGGGAAATGCGTTATCCTGGTGTAACCCAAGTCTGGGTTTGGTGCCACAAGTGACAGAGCATGTCTGTCCTGTAGCGTGATGGGCATCACCATGAACCTCACGTGTACAAGTGCTATAATATTTGGGCATGTGCTGGCATGGTTGGCCAAAAGGAAGGGTGGATGTGCTCAAAGGGACAGACCAAGTAACCAAATGACTAGGAGAATGGGGCTTATGGTCATGTTTTCCCTGCCTGAGAATTTCTGTTTGCCTGTGTACTACTTAAACAGTCTCTCAGCACACCCATTTCCTGTTTAGTAAATTTTTAGTTTAGTTTGGCTTACACAAACACTTACACATAACTTTACTAAAAAATGATAAATGAGGCCCAGTGTCTGACAGAAACTCTTGTTAGGTTTAGGGGGTATGTGTACAATAAGAGAGCGCTCCATATGGACTTTAAAAATAGAATATTTCTTAGCAGATAAATGTTTGCATTTAAAAATTGTTTTGGAAAACAGTGACCAGTCCACCACCCCAACCATAACACCTAGGTGAGCTAGCAATCAGCAGGGCAGAAGTTCAACAAGAGCAGCATGATTTCTGTCTCTTAGTCTTTGTAAGTCTCTGTCATGAAGAGAAAATCCAGATGGTGAGACACAAAACAATCATTTAAGATGAATGCTTTGTTTGGAATGGACCTTGCACTGACAAGGTCTATTTTTGTAGGATTTGTCACTAAAGGACCGAGTTCTGTTTTTAGTGGAGTATATTCTAGCGCACGCAGAAGATCATTATTAACTCCTAAAGCTCTGGCACATGACCTCACTGGTGGGGTACGAGAGGTAGACCAGAGACTAGACGGAATACAGCCTTTAGATGGACAAACCGTATGCAGCTTACAGCCGGAGCCTCACGGATATATCTTATGCAGCGGGTGATTCCAAAGGAAATGAAAGTTTGTAAGTCTTTTGAGGCAGTCTGCTCCAATTGTTTAAACATGGCAGCTCAGTGGTGGTGTAGGGAAGAACCATCATGTGGAGGAAGGCACACAAACACATGGTTAAAAACCACTTTAGCCAGCATACCCTACAGCCCTAAGTCTCCCATTTTTCAATATGCAGGAAGAGCAGTTCTGACTACATCACCCACAGTAAGAAAAAGCAAGGGCTTCTGTTAGACCAGTGAGTATGGGGATAATTCAGTGTCAGAGGTAAAAAGTCCCAGATAATCCCGTAGATTATAAAGTAGTTGTTTGTTGAACAGAAACAGTCTATCCAAAGTTTGGACATGACTTGTGTGTAAATGGAGGGACTCTGCAAAAAATGGCTGTAATTCCTAAACGGTTAATGCAATATTTTTTAAAACCCTTTGAATTAAAGCTGAAAGTCTACGCTTGAATCACAAACTTGATTGCTTCATTTCACATCCATTGTGGTGGAGTACAGAGGTAAAATTACGAAAATTGTGTGACTGTCCAAATACTTAAGGACCTGACAGTACTCTCCCCCTCCCCAATCATGATTCACTCATATGCTCAAGTTCACCAGCTTTCTGAATGCACACACCTGTTACTAATAAGCTACACCTCCGTAAATAAGGTGGCATGTTCGAGCATCAGCTGCAGATGGAGGCGGGTTGAACTGCAGGTGAGGTGTGCTGATTCTCACCTGTGTCTTTTTACCACCAGTCTACATATTTGTGTCTCTTTGTGCTTTCAGTGACTCCTGTAACCAGCATGAGAGAGAGAGTGTAACGTAGCTGGCGGAGATTGCAAGACATGCACACACACACACACACACACACACACACACACACACACACGCACATGCACACGAGTCTGTGACGAATTTCTTTTCTGTTGAGTTGTTCTGTTTTTTGGTGAGTTTTTGAAAGTGTTGAATTAATGCGAGCCCAGAGCTCGGCTAAAATTCTGCCTGCCTCCAGAGTCTCCCTCCACACCCTCACACACTGGATTCTACAATGGACATTCAAATACTCTTTTAGTGAAGTCTAACTCCTAGCCAGTTCTAGTGATGTTCTAAGCCTTTTGTTCTCATTTGCATTTCTGTTTCTGATCTTGTTTGTTACTTTGATCTTATGTTTGTGCTAGTCTAGCCTGATTTCTGATCGCCTGACCCTTGCTTGCTTTTTGGACTGATACTGTCATTGCAGGTGGTACATAATTTGTATTAATTAATGTATGGGTTTAAATAACAGCCACCCCCTCTCTCTCTCTCTCTCTGCCTCTGTCTCTCTCCCACAGGTTGTTCAGTGCTATATTAGAACAGGCCACAAAAGGAGATGGAGGGACACCTATCGGAGGGAAGGCAGCAGACTTTGATGTGAAAGCCCTGCGTGCTTTTAGAGTACTGAGACCCCTACGATTGGTGTCCGGCGTTCCCAGTGAGTCATACACAAACAAACACAAATGGACTCGCAATTCTAGCAAATAAGACTGAAGAGGTAAAGGACTGAGTCAGTAAAAGTTAGTACTTGTTTAAATTAATAGAATGCATAGAGTGCATTATAGATTAACAAACAGACTGGAGAAATGGTAAGGCATTGCTGTTTTCTGCCTGACAGTGCACATGCATTCCAGTTACATCAACATGATTTTGACCTGATAATTATTATGTGGTTTCAGGTTTACAAGTAGTGTTGAACTCCATAATTAAGGCCATGGTTCCTCTGCTGCACATTGCTCTGCTTGTACTCTTTGTGATCATCATCTATGCCATCATCGGCCTAGAGCTCTTCATGGGGAAGATGCACCGCGCATGCTTTATCTTCAAAAATGGACACAGAGGTCAGTGTCCATTTCATAAGTGTTGCAACAAACCCAAGTGTTTCAGATTTTTATGCTTTTCAAGCTGAGTTATTTCACATCACAGGAAATCGTATATTATTCTTTATCACATTTGATGAATCTTCATTAGACTTCTCGGATAATTTTTGCATAATTTTTTTTAAATATAGCATAACTCAGAAGTTTGAGCAGTTTAATTGTGCTGTAAATCCGTACACAAAAATATGTACTAAATTCTTTGTGCCTTAGGGCCTATAGCTGAGGAGAAGCCTGCACCTTGTGCCGCAAATAATGCCCATGGGCGGCACTGCACCCCACCCAACATCACTCAGTGCATGATGGGATGGGAGGGACCAAATGATGGCATTACAAACTTTGATAACTTTGCGTTCGCCATGCTGACAGTGTTTCAGTGCATCACTATGGAGGGCTGGACTGACGTCCTCTATTGGGTGAGTCTGGTATGAACCAACAACTAAACTCCTAGATTATGACAAGCCAAGTTACACTCAAAAATTTAAGAACTGTTGATGGACAGACAGGTGCGTGACTAGGACTAGGATTAGGCACCAGAGGCCAGTGTGTGTGTGTGTGTGTATATGTGTGTGTACATTGCTAAAGTGATGAGATGGGATAATTGGAGTTCCATGTGGCCTGTTGTATTGGGCACAAAACTTGAACCTTTACATTCTGAACAGCAACACTTTAAAGGCGAGGGAAGTTTTTATCACAACACCAGAAATCCAATTCAGAAAAATGTACTTGGGCACTTGGGGAATGTTTGCAAACTAATCACTTAATTATTGCAAAATTCTAAATTAAATTTGATGTATGATATATTGGCCCATTATGAATTATTTTCTGCATAATTGAATTTGTTGCAGAACATTAATTATATCTTAGATTATATGAAGTAAACGCTCAAATCATCCTGTCTCACCTTCTGTGTCTATGCTCCTTATTTCTCTCTGTGCCTCTGTTACAGTGTCTTCTATTGAGTAATCTTACTAATGCTTGCCTTTGCTTGAAATGCTTTCACCTAAAAATGAACGAGAATTATTTGTCAATTCATGATTTTTAATATATCACTTTGGCCATCCTGCTATTGTCATATGTTTTACAACTGTTACTACAGCTACAGCTTTTTACTGCCTCCTCTTGTCTGTTCCATAATAACATAATGGAGAGTCTGTTCACTGCTTTATGAGCTTATTCAGGTCTATAAGATGAAACATCTATGACAACAGAAGGGGCTGTGTTTTATACCTCATTATTCCAGCTGCTGTTCTCTAAGGGCTGTATTCAGAGTTGAGTAGGATGTACCATTGACAATCACAATATTTCAGCCTGAAATTGACACCCAAACA
The DNA here is from genome assembly GCF_027358585.1 of Pangasianodon hypophthalmus. NCBI lineage: Eukaryota > Metazoa > Chordata > Actinopteri > Siluriformes > Pangasiidae > Pangasianodon > Pangasianodon hypophthalmus. Next base: position 21,201,228 of record NC_069727.1, on the reverse strand, counting down.
TATAAAACATATAAATGCCATTTGGGAGCAATATGAGCATAACATAAACATGACTTAAATAAAATAAATTAACAGTAGAGCATAAATAATCATATGAATTAATTGGATGAATTGTTCACACCTTTACAGCACTCTTGAGAAAGTTTTGAACATATTTGTTTTTTAAATTACTTTCAAGTTTACTCAATGCACTCATTTTTTTATTACTTTCAGGTGCACTCAACCATATTATTAGGTACATATGCTAGTAAGTCCTTTGTAATACCATAGTTTAGTTAGTTTAGTACCATGGAAATAAGACTGCAAAATCACTTTTCTGCATCATATGCAATAAAGATATTGGTATATCTTCTATTTCATTTATTTATCTATATCATTTCTTTCATGTGAAAACAATAAGGAGATGGACAGATTGTGATTTTCTGTTTTCATTTTTTTTAAACTAATTTTTTAACACCCTTCAATACACTGAAACTAAGTGGGTCTGATTCGGCTCACGCATGCCTGCAGCAGTCTCTGTGCTCTACGTTTACATACAACTAGGCTAAAGACATTCAAACACCAATTTTACTCCACATGCTTCATGTCACCATACATTTCTTTTAGCAAGCCAGTTAGGGCATCTACTTTCTTCATATAGGAAGTAATTTCAAAACAATCGATTAGAGATAGATTTATTTCAGTTTTAATTCACTATATCAGAATTCCAGTGGGGTATTTAAGGACCAGTGCCTTTTTGCCCTTCATGCCATGGGAAAATCCAAACAACATAGCCAAGAACTAAAAAAATGTCGACCTCCATAACTCCTTAGGAACAATTTCCAAACAAATGAAGATACCACGAGCATCTAAACAATTGTAGCCAAATATAAAAAGCTTGTGACCACACAGACACTGCATCAGTCAGGAAGCATGAACTTCCAGGGATCAGCAAACATTGGTCTCAAAGGTTCAGAGGTTGATTCAAGTTAAGGAATTAAAAGGCAATGACACTAAATACTAAAATACTAAATTTTTAACCTAGTGAAAAGCTGATGTAGTAAATAAAAGCTGAAATAAACCTGTCCGTTGGCTATTATATTGAAATGAACTCTTATGGGGGATTTGGTAGCCCTCAAACTAGGCTTATTCCATTAATTATTAAACATTAAACAGTTAATATCTGTCAAAACAAAATTTACTACTCAAGTGATAATTGAATGCTGGAGTTAAAAAAACAGATTAAAATTGAAGGATTTGTGGCTCTTTCTGCTGCCAGTAGCTCATATGGAAACACTGCAGTGGCACGTCCAGTATCATTATTGGCGAATACCAAAAAACATGTACTTATACTTGTACTCTGGGTCTGAAAAAACAAATGGTATTATTGCATCCCTATTTAGGATGCTATGTCTACAGCAGCATCTGTAAGGTTTTTTCCATCATGTTCAACTCCACTCTTAATAGCGTCTGATGGCGCTGGTTTGGCCTATGTGGAGAACTGGCATGTGCCATTGACCGACTCTTGGATAGTAGCATAGAATACACTCTTTCACACACCACTGGTCATGACAAAAAGCAGTCTTTCACACACCTTTCACACTTCATACAGAATAATTTCAAAGTGATAACGTTTGTTCAAAGCAAAATAAAAATTTTAAAATGGCTTTTCCCAGCACAGTCTTACACAATGTGCAGTTGAACTTTTAAATTGATTTCATCTTGTCTTAAATTTTTCTGACTATTAGGTAAATTTAGCCTGCTTTTTTACTGTCTGCCTGCATGGCTGCAACCTGAGTAGGGTTGGATGGTGCAATGCAACACACAACATTGAATGCATGTTGGTTTTGGACACATCACTGGTGTTTCCACCAGATGAAGCACTACACCCTTATGTGTGCTGCCCAAGTGCTGAGTGCAGACATAATAATGACTCTCTGGTGAAGATGATAAAACTGCATTTTAACTTCTTAGTAATGAAGATAAAACAATATTGCATCACTTGTGGCATGTGCTAGCAATATGTTAGCTATTCTACTGCTAGCACTGGAGCAGTCCGTCCAGTCTGCAGACACTGACTCCTGTGTAAATGAAATGATTGACACCGCACTCTGGGCAGTCAGACATGATATGGTCTGGAATCTCAACTAGTCGAGTTATGTGGGCTTGCAAGATTGAGGATGTGTCACAGTCAGAGATTAGATGTGCAGACCAAGAAATTCCCTTGTGTACACTCGTGAAATGGGGAATACAAAAAGATTGTGTTCTCTAGTAGAGAAATATAGGTGAGCAAAATGTTCTCTCCTAAGGCAATGGCTGAAACAACGGGGATATGATTTGTGATACGTCTATGTGACTGTGAAGACCAGATTTACATCTGTAGTGGCCTCTATTTTTGTACTAGGTTTTAGCAAAATCCAAGGCTTCATCATGACTCACAAAGAATGACATATCTGCCTGATACTTTAGATGTTGAAAGTCTTTATTTTGAGAGTCTTTACTAGAGGTTTGTTCAGGCATTCCTGTGGTGTCTGAGTTGGTATAAAAATGCATGTTGTCAGACAGTGTCAGGTAATTATTCAGACACTTCATGGAGACCTAATGTTTAGTCTGAACATAGTGGTGCCATGTCTGCATGTGGCATGTGAATGCAATCGCACAAAGCAAGCAGTTCAGTAATATACTGCAAATGTATATTCCAGAAGATCTGCATGATTCAGTGGTTATCAGAAGTTCAGTTTCTCAGCTTGATGGTTTTGTCTCACAAGCACCCTCAAATCATCTGGTTTCTCAGCACCTGACAAAGTGAAAAAAAGAAAAGAGGGACAAATATACAGTGAACCATTCATCACTATTTCTTGTATTCTACCTGATGTCTGTGTGCAGTGTGTTCTCCAATCTTCCCACCTAGGACCTAATGTCTGTTTATCATGTTTCCTCACCATGATCCACTGCCCTGGAATGATAGTATCTTCAACTAGTGTGGCCCATATGTCATGAACCTGTCTCTGAGAGCCTTGTACTACTTTGGTTATCAACTTACAGTTGTTAATTAGAGATTTCAGTTTTTAATTATTTAATAAATTTCCAAAAAAAATTCTAAAAACCTGTTTTATGCTTTGTCATTGTGGATTATTATGTGAAGACTGATGGCAAAAAAGTCAATTTAATTGATTTTAAATTAAATCTATTAAACAATAATTTGTGCAAAAACTGAAGGGTCGGAATACTTTCTGAACCCACTGTATACACTACCCAGATGTGAAGTTGTGAAATAGTGTTCAGGTTTGGGGCGGAGTGGTGCCAAAGGGGTACTGGTGGAGTATGTATGGTCAGAACACAACAATCTGCTGAAAATGAAGCAGTCCATCTGGCAATTCTCAGATGTTGCTGAATACTTGTCCACTCTGACAATGTTGTGACCGTCAGGCAGCACGAGGCTATCTCCGCCCTATAAAAAATCTCCATTTGATTGATTTAGATTGTTCCCTAAAAGTAGGATTCTACCAAGAGTGTGAAAGCTGATTTATCACTTTAACCAGTCCTATGTGACCTAGAGAGTGAATTTAAGTGGTCAGGTTAGGAAGTAGTGATTCAGGTGCTACCCATTTTCCCCCTTTGTGCCAGACACCATCTGGATCAACCTTTGCACCTTTTGAGTCCAGTCATGTTGATGTTTACCAGCATAGAGAACTGGACTATAGCTAATAAAAGGAAGAAATGTCAGTTTTGTTGCCTTCTGTGTAAGTGTAACCAATGACTGTTTACTGTATATGAGTGGAGAACATGGCCCCACTGACTTCCATTGTGTGGTTTTGAAGCCTAAATTGGATCGAATTGAAAATCGCCATTCCTGACTTAGTTTGCGCAGTAGGTAAAAACTGGAGCCAGAGTCTCCATATTGGTCATGGACACGCCCCTTCTTCATGCTGGGAGCATGCACGGTGACAGGCATATGACAACTTAAGTGCAACAACTTAAGATGATGCATCGAACAGTGGTAGCTCAAAGTGGTAAGTACAGCATTAATAATTAATATGCAAAACATTGCTAAATTGTAATCTTTTCATTTGTGCAAGTATATGGATTTTACTATTTTCAGGAAAAGATTTTATAGCCTTGACTTGTTACAGAATTGTGGATTTGTTACAGAACTGTCAAAGTTGTCAACACTGTAGATCTTTTTGTGCTGGGCTATAGTCTCAGTAAGAGCTTCAGCTGTGCGTTGGAAAGTGTGTGCGCGTTCATGAGGCTGGACTGTAATTCTTAGCTGTTCACCAGCCCATCTCAAAACTGTCAATCACCTCATCAAGCAGGTCCTTTTAATCATCATCAAATAACTCCCATAAAATGCATTTATCATGAAGATAAATGCTGGGGGAGATATTGAGGTCAACTGAACTTGTAAAAATACAGCCAGCCACTAAAAGGCCTCAGAGATATTTGAGTATAATATCTGAGACTCTGGAGAAGTTTGAGACTTTAAAAGCCAAATTCTACAAGCTAAAATCAGAAACCAAAAGCCAAGCAAAAAGGGTCAATACACAATGAGAGCAAAACAAAGTCCAAAGAGCAAATCCAAGAGAATAAATGAAATAGCAAGTCAAGGGTCAAGGTACATGAAAAAGTCAACTGGCACCATATTGGCCATTGGCCTCCCCACTGGGTAAATATTGGCATCAGCCACTGAAAAATCTATATAGGTAGATCATGCTATATAGATCATGCTATAGATGATCATAATCACAGACAAAATCATGCAGACAGGTCAAGATCCTCAGTCAGTGATGACATTAAACATCATTAAAAATCCCTTAATGCCAGATGAGCATTAACAGAATGCCCCAGCCCATCCATGGATCGTTACCCGACTGCATGCATCTTCCCATGGACACAGTTTGCCCATCTTACAGTCGCTGTTTCCAGTCTGACATTGCACTGTGTCACAAAGCACAAGTTTTATGCCATTGACCTTCTGCTCTGTTGAATCCATACCACAAAGAATTGAGGCTGCTGTCAGAGTGAAAGGTTCCTACCCGGGATCAGTACGATGTGCCTAACAAAGAGTCTATATTCACCTATACATATCCATATGCATATATACAGTGGATTTAAAACATCTACATGCATCTTTTAAAATTACAGGTTTTGTGATGTAAAAAACAAAACCAAGATAAATCATGCCAGATCTTTTTCCACTTTTAATGTGAGACAGCAACCAAGAAAAATTCAAGTGAGAAAACAATTAGAAACATTTTAGGGAAAAAAGAAAAAGACACAACCTGGTTGCATACGTGTGTGTTCCCTTTTATAATGGAGCATATGACTCTGCTCAGAATTAACAAATCACATTCAAATAAGAGTAATAAGTAATTATCAAACACCTGTCATCAAACACGTCATTCTGATTAACTCCAAATAAAGATCAGCTATTTCTGTAGGATTTTCTTGACAGTGTCTTGGTTTCAACTGACTACTGAAGCCATGTTTCCAAAAAACAAACAAACCATGTACTCATTGTCAAAAGGAATTGAATGGAATGGAATGGAAAGCGGTGGTCATTCCTTGCATGTGACAACAATCTCACATATTCCTCATGTCTGAGCTATGGGGTAGGGTAGCCAGACGGAAGCCCATTCTCATGAAAAAAAAATAAAAAATCCAAGTCCTGCTACATTTTGCCAAACCATGTGGCAAAATGTGTTATAGTCTAACACATTCAGGTGAGAGGGTGGCTAGCAATCTCAGTAAATATAACCACAAAATATGAATTGTATGAACTGTTCCAGTGCTGAGGAGCTCTTCTGAATTCACATCAGACCGAGTGCCACAATGTGTGAAAGGAAGGTGTCTGTATCCCAAGTGGCCTGCATCTTGGTGGGGACACATACAGTATATAGGAGACAAAAATACTGAGATACGAGAGGCTGAGGGATAGAATTTTGAATAGCAATTGCCTGTCCTTGAAAGCATATGTGTAATGGGGTGAAGGGGATGATGAAAATATGCATCGTGCCAGTTCACATACAGTCCCTTCCGAACGTTTTGGAATGGCAAGGCCAATCCTTTGTTTCTGCTACACACTGAAAACATTTGAGTTTGAGATCAAAAGATGAATATGAGACAAAAGGTCAGAATTTCAGTTTTCATTTCCTGATATTTACATCATGATGTGTTAAAAAAAAAAAAAAAAAAGTCAGTGATCACTAACAACCTCCACAGGGCAGGGGTGAAGGTACCACAATCCACCATTCAAGGAAGACTTCAAGAGCAGTTGAGGCCATGGAACTCATTAGAAGTACGAATCAGAAGGCCAGATTGTAATTTGCAAAGAAATAGAGAGGAAGGTTTTAGACTGGCCAAGTCAATCACCAGACCTTAACCCAATTAAGCATGCAGTTCACCTCCTGAAGGAGACTGAAGGGTACCCAACCCAACCCCACCCCCCCTTGGGTGAACTCACAAGACCTCCTCTCCTTCAGCTCTTCTATCAGTAATGATCCAAAACATGTACCAACTGCATTCAAGACAGCAAAGTTTATTCTCATCCTGAAGAAAAGCACTCCAGACACCTCAGACATCAGCAACTACCAACTGCTGTCATTTTTCTCTATTCTTTCTACAATTCTTGAACACACTGTGTACAATAAACTGTCTCTCTACCTTATCAAGAATACTTTCTATATCCTATCCAGTCTAGCTTTAAATCAGCACACTCCACAGAAAATGCCCTTGTGGCCATTACTGAGAAGCTTCCTGCCACTAGATCTGTCATCAGTCCTCATCCTCCTCAACCTTTCAGCAGCCTTTGACACAGTCAATCACACAAGACTCTCTTATCCATCCTCATGAGCCTTGTAATTTGTGACACAGCTTGGCAACTGTTTGCTTTTTACCTGGAGGGAGAGTCATATCAGATGACATGGAGGGGATCCACGTCTGCTTCATGCAGACTCTCTGTAAGGCTCAGTACTTGGTCTTCTTCTGTTGTCCCTCTATACTCACTCTCTTGGTGAGGTCATACGCTTACATGGAGTTTCATACCACTGCTATGGTGATAAAACTCAACTTATCTCTCCTTTCCTAACCGGAGCCAATCATATTTCTATGTGGATCTTAGCATGTCTGGCAGACATTTAGTCATGAATGGAAGTTCATCAGCTGAAACTAAATCACAGCAAGCCTGAGCTTCTCTTCATCCCTGGAGATACATCCCCATGTCAGGATCTTGTGATATCCTTGGACAACTTTCAGATCTCACCATCTGTCACTGCTCACAACCTTACTGTAGGCTTGGACAACCAACTGTCCTTCTCACTCACATCTCTAAACTGACTTACTTATGGAAATTTCTCCATAACATCAGCAGGATCTGACCATTTCTATCCATAGAGGCCAATAAAGTGCTTGTTCCATCCCTTGTCATTACAAGACTCATTCCTGGCAGGTGTGCCCCTATGCACCTCCACAAGTTCTCACACACCACCCCATTGCTACGCTCCTGGCTCACCTGGTTGATGTAAAACAGTGATGCTTGCATACAAAGTCAAGCATGGCCCACATCCACCTATCTTAAAGCACTTATCACACCCTGCTCTGCGCTATGCTCCCTCTGTGCCTCTAGAACTGCTGAATTGGAAATAAAACATGCATCAAGGCTCTTCTCTGTCCTGGTACCTAGGTGTAGGATTGAATTTCCCCTAGTTTCCACAAGCTGAGTCACCTCCTGTCTTCTAACCCTAAGACTAAACACCCACCTCTTCACCAAGCACTTAAATTAGTACTGCGTTTTAAAAAAAATTTATTGACTTGTTTTTTCAGACTCTACTAACCTCCCCAGTAAGGTTTTTATACTGATGGTACTCTTAGTCCCTGACTTAGTGAACTAGCATGAGGATGTGTTTTTGATAGAGACTACAGAGCACTTCTTTAAATCACTCTGGAAAAGGGCATATGCTAAATGCCATACACGTAAATTGAAATGTGAATTGGTCCTGTGGTGTCACCATGAATTACAACAGACAACCTTACAAAAAGAAAGGGTCCTTAGGAAGTTCAGCACTCTAAAATCTAAAGTTGGACAGAGACTCTTTGGAACAAAGAAGTATGTATATTATAACCCTTTTTTTAAACTTGGGTCTACCTCTTTTATTGCATCTTTGTCCAAAAGAGAATGAACTCAGTCACAAATTTGTTTGTGATCTGATATCGATAAGGCCGGAGCCGTAAAAGATTGGGGGCTGGAAGCAGACCTGGAGTTTGTGTATCCCTGCATAATTGTCATCAAGAACACATTGATCTAATAGTTGCTACGAAGTTTTCCATTGTAAAATTTTCCATCATTAACCCTTCATGCTCCTTGAGACGCTTTGTTTACGTTTGTTGTGAAAGTGGTGGTAGAGGGGCTGCACAAGGCAGACAGTGGACACTTAACTGCCTGAGAGTGTGTTTCTCCCTTCCAAAATCTTTTGGGAGGCAGACAGAGCCTGGTCTGGTCTACGTGGTCACTGGAGCAAGGAAACTGGGCTATGGTGACATTAAATCAGCTTCTGCAGTTTGAAGCAATTCTTCCAGTGCTAGCAGTAAAAAGGCAAAGGTATTGCCACTGCATGCCACACAATATGCAATAGGACACATTCTCATTACTCTTTATTCTGTCTGCATTCAATTCTCAGACAGCATGCGTGTATTCCTTCATCTGTTGTGATCAGCAGTGATGCAATACTGGCATCGATGTCAAGCATGTGGCCCAGCCCAAATTTACTCTTGTTGCATTATACTAGCTAGACTGAAGGCTATGGAGCTTGGGTCGGGTTGAGCTGTGAGTTAATTTATAGGTTTTACATAGAATCCTTTATAGGTTTTATCTAAAATCCTTGCACAGAGGCTTAGGGAATTATGTCACGAATGGTGCCAGTCATTTGACTATTCTTAATTCAGTGAAGTCATGAAGTCTGGTTTGTTGAACCTATCCACTGTCCACTGTCCACTGACGGAGACCTGAGTATGAAAGTGCTCACAGCAACTGCAGCCCCAAAGCCACCACAGCAATTGCAGTTTGACTATAAGATGTCTGAGCCAGTCACTCTTTAGGTGGTCCATACTGAGTTGGTGAGCATGTAGGTGGTGCCTGTCTTGCAATCTGGTTCAGTTAACCACTAGTAAAACCACCCGAGCATGATAGCAGTGCTGGCCAGTTAGATGGTGGAGGATGTGGAATACTCTGAACAGATAACAGCGAGAGAGAACCTGACTCGCAGAGGAGAATGAGAGGTGAAGTGCAATAAGCCTGACTCCAGGTCTAGTATTTTCAGTTAGCGGAATTCTGCTTACTTAACAGGCTCAGTAGTGAAATCAAATGATATGGCAAAGGAAAACCATGCTAACAGCACATGCATAGTTACAGGGCCACTACGTCATTAGCTGCATGAAATACTCAGAGGAGATAGTGCTGAGTACAGAGGAATAACACAATAAGAGCAAGTTTATAGAGATAACTAGCAAACAGCACAAGTAGTAATAACTAATAAGACTTGAAGTGGTAATGAGGGAAATTCAACTCGGAGCTGATGGATGCCACACAGTTCCATAGCATTTAACCAAAAATATATTCACAATATACTATATACTAGCTAGCTTTGGAGGACAGAATACTTATAGCTCTTGTTGTAGTCACTGAAGAGTGAATAGCTCCACATGGTGTACATTTATATCCATATCATTCTCCCCTGGCAGTTAGAAGGGAGGAAATAGAACTATTATTACTAGCCACTTACCACATACTTACTAGCTTTAAAATAACATGCTACCACAAGAGGCTTCACTAGTGAAAAATATATTAAAATTTGTGTAATAATTTTAAAAATGTAAAAATATTTGTTGTGTTTTAGTACATCTCTAACATACTGCAAATGTAATATTAATGCAAATCATAACACTTCTAAAATCTATTTTAATCTCAGTCAAAGTATACTGTATGTGAATCATGGGTTAAAATGCATATTCGTAATTTTACTTAAAATACACCATATGGACAAATGTTTGTGGACACCTAACAGTAATGGTCAGATGTCCATAAACATTTGGCCATATAGTGTAGTGTATCATTGAAGTATTAAATACACCTAATTCAAAGTTTTTACTTGTTAAAGGTTTTTTTTTTAATAAATAAAATTTTTCATTTTAGCACATAATGCAATAGGTATGCATTAGGTGGGCAGCTGTGACATCAAACTGCTCAGAATGGGCCACCCAGAATAATAATCACCCCTAAATAACTTTTCCCATATATCCATTGACATACATTTTGACATAAAATGCTCTGAATACAGCCTAAGTGCCCCTCAAATAGTTACAACAACTTCCTAGCATCCATCATTTTGGCTTAAATTCTTTTCACCCTCTTCTTTCTATCTCTCTCTCGCTCTCTCTTTCTTTTCCTAACTGTGCTTCCTTCCCTCTCCCTTTTAGATGCAGGATGCTATGGGCTATGAGCTTCCCTGGGTCTATTTTGTCAGTCTCGTCATCTTTGGATCCTTTTTCGTTCTAAATCTGGTTCTTGGGGTATTGAGTGGGTAAGCAACATGCATGTGCATGTGCTGTATGTGTATGAATGTGCGTTTATGGACTCTGTTGTCTAGCATCAGAGTAGAACAACACTTCGACTAATGGAGCATCTTTCATCTCACAAGGAGAAAGAACAGAGAGCCAGAGAAAGACAGCTGTTTTATTTATTAAAAAGAAAGGCCCATTGTGTTGTTCTTAGCCAGTCGTATGCTAATCATCCCTCTCTCTTTCCATTTTCTCCATCTCTCCTTTTTGTCCCTATTCCCAGGTGAATGATGCTGTAGGGAACTCCTGGCCATGGCTTTATTTTGTTACTCTAATCATCATTGGCTCATTTTTTGTTCTTAACTTGGTTCTGGGGGTCCTGAGCGGGTAAGAGACAGACGATCATGCAGACAGATAGAAGACAGACAAATAAACAGACTGGAATTCCTGATTAGAGTTTGGAATCCTAACTAAGCCAGAATAAAATAGTACACTAAAAAGATATCAAACTAAAAGAATGCTAAAGAATTATGCCAATACACTCTTTGAAAAGTACAAAGGAATGTACATTAGAATTAGGATTCCTCCATTTAAGGATTGAACTAGAAGATACTACAAACATGAAAACTCTTTGACTCCAACTTTAAAAACCTAAATGGCATGTTAGATTATTAAGTATCCTTATCTTTAAATATGTATATTATCCTTGACACACTTGACATGGTGAAATTTTGACATTTTGTAATATACAGACCTGTATGTTTTCCTAAACTGACAGTAAAGTTAAGACTCCTTAAAATCTGGGTTCCTCCAGAAGTGGAAAGGAAGAAAATTGCATTTAAATACTTCATGCATTTAACATCTCAAGGTTGAGGCAAGTGGATGTAAGCTATTTATTAATAATCCAATTGAGGAGACAAACTTGTGCTCAAAAAGCAGGGAAGAGTCAAACATCAAGCATACAATGCAATGCATGGCAAAAGAACTGGAGCAGCAATGCATGGCAAAATGAAGAGCAGTTACCTTGGTCACAGGTACCTGGAACCAGAGAGGGAAGAAAGAGAGAGGAAGGGGGAGAGAGATCTAGGGAAAGAAAAAGGAGTGCCACTGCAGACACCTCCAGGTATTCTTCTTCCTGGATGGCTTCATCCAGGCACGCCGGTCGGTGGCACAGGACCCACTCTGCTGTTTCTGCCAGGATCCATGTGATTAACTACACCAACCCCACCAGGTCGAGAATTCCCTCAGACAGCTTTCACTGACAGGAGTCCTTGATTTGCTGGACCCGGAAGCATCATCAATGTTTGGCTGGAGTCTGGCCGACCTGTTGCAGCTCAGCTTCCCCTGAGAGCAAGGGCCATTTCCGTACAACTCCTGTAAGCTTGTATGGAGGATATCTTTGTGAGTATCATGGCGGGACTGGCTGGAGCAGCTGCATATGGAGGAATTGCAACTGGAGGTGTGGCTTGTTGCAGCAGCATCTGGAGCACCTTTCAGTTCTCAGCCTGCTCACAGCGCAGATTGAGGAGGTTCTGATGTTGCACCTAGTTGAAACTGATGAGGGACTTAATTACCCCGCTAATCAGAGATGGTTCTCTGAAGGTGTCTTGTACCTCCTCCTAGGTTTTGGCACCTCTGTAGAGCTTGGTGTGTGTGAAGTTGGGTGGCAAGGGAGACAGACGGACTTTGACAGAGCTTCAGGCTCACTTTATTTTTACAGTTAGTGCTTCAGCATGCTTTCAGCACAATATCCAATGGTTAAAAAAAAAAAAAAAAACACCATCCCAGTAATTTAGGGCTTCTGCCTTCGCTCAAGTTCATCAACGCTTTCCTGGGTGTGTTAGTGTGCATGTGTTTCATGTGCGACCTCTGTCAGCTCTGTCCCCCTCTCTATCTGGCTCTTTCTAAAAGACAAAGAAACAACATACGGTAAGTAACCTCACCCAAATTACACACAGGTGAGAATCATTATGTTACCTGCTGGGTCAAGTCTCCGTCCACAGCTGATTCTCTACCACACCTCCACTGCCACAGCTGTCAGCTCATTTGAGTGTTGAAGGTCAGTCACAAAGTTGACTGTCAAGTGCAACCAGGGTTTTTGTGGTATAGGTATTGGCATGAGTTTGCCTACAAGCGGTAGACAAGGAGACCTGGTTTTGGTGTATGTGCTGCATGATCTGACATTGTGTATAATGTAAAGAGGAGAGGGCAATGAAGGTCTTGTAATATTTGATTTGCATGCAACACCAGGTGTCAAATGGCAATAGCAGTAGGTGCCAAAGTCATCTTAACCTTGCTGCAGAACGCATACTTTCCTTTCTGAGAATGTTCTGGGAGTAGGGTTTGTATTTTGTGAATGGTGAATCTCCTTGTCAATGTCCCAGAAGATAGGGGCTTCCCACTCTTGAGAGGAAACAAACTCATTCAGTTACAGACAATTTATAAAAGAAAGATTCCCCCACCCCTCCAAGAACCATATCCAATAAAATGACATGTTCGTGAATTTCTAAGGGAGGACATGTACCTCTGGTCAGCATGATACCTCATAATTCAATTTACACCTGTCATGCAGCAGAAGCAGTTAAAAAAATGCTTTAATGAAAAAAGGGTTTGCAGACAATTTCAAAAAAGGACAAAAACAGATTCGAAAATCTAGCATAAGGTTATGCGATCAATAGACAGAATAAACCAGGATAACGAGAATCTCAAAACCAGTGGACAATAGCAAAGTCAGAAACAAACAGAATATCAATCACTGTGAAAAGACTTGGCACTTCAGGAACAGATACACTGAATGATACATCAAATTTGTGGTGTAGGGGAAACTAGCAGATCAGCTCAGGGGGGAAAATGCATCAATCATGCAATGCATCAATCTAGCTATAACATAGGGCCTTCTAGGAAGAAATTGAGGAACATGCTCAACTTCTTCCTTACCACACTGAGAGGAGATTTCTTTGTCCTGACAGGGGCAACTTTTAATTTTCATTTAGTGCATGTTACCAATAGGGAAGAAAACCGAGTTATCACTTTCCATCTATTCACACAGCAAGCCAGCACAGATTGCATACATCACACATTAACACATCAGACTCGTCTTTTCTGTCTCTGATCAATTATCCGCAATAATAGAAAAGATATACACCTGTGACTTGGACAATGCTTACAATTAAGAGTAAAATGTGGGGTTCTCCAATTTAGATTGAACTGCGCACACTAAATTATGTAGGGAAAACTAGCAGATCAGCTCAGAGGGTGAAATTTTGCAAACTTAATATTGCAACGACTAATCAACTATCAGCTATAAATTGAAATTAGTGTATCTATTAATCCTGTATGGGATATTACCTCCATGGCCACCAGCAATAATAACTATAGTGAAAATACTGTTAAGAGCACAGTAACAAGATCGACAGTTTGGGGTTCCCTGGAAGACTAGTGGTTAGGCCTCTCACCACCATGGCCTGGGTTTGATTCCCAGCCAGGGAACCAACCCCATCCACTGGGGTTACACACAACAGTGCACTCCCAGTGCCGGTCCCAAGCCCAGATAAAATTGGGGAGGGTTGCATAAAATTTGCCATAAAAACTGTGCCGAATCAAATACGTCGACCAGTGATCTGCTGTGGTGACCCTTAACGGGAACAGCTAAAAGAACAACAACATCAGTAGTTTAAGGCAGTAACTTATAAACACAGTGACACAAGACACTTGCCTTTAAAATCAGACAAGACTTTATTAAACTATTCTTGTTATTATTACTGTTTCTTGTTACTGTGGCTTTAAGCTTTCTATTAAAAGCATCAGTTCAGTAAGAATCTGAAAGTACAGTACTTGCACTTACATTGTCTCTTTGGATGGGGATTCCCTCATTGCGTCGTTGTCTAGAGGGGTTTCCCGGGGATGTGGATTCGTCGAAGGTTTGAGCGGGTCTGGAGTGGCATCTTGGGAAGCCAATTGGGAATGGTGAATGGAGCGCTTGTTGAGTGAAGAGTTGGTTCACGGCGGTGCAAAGGCTGGAGTCGGAGGCTTTTGGTTATTAGATTTATGGTTGAGGATCCTTGGGTGTTATCCTGTGGGCCAGCCATCTGGTCTTGGCCAATGGCCTAAATCAGTAGGTTTCACGGGGTTCCTCCTGGGCTGAGATGGTTCATCCTATGGTCAGGGATGTTCTAATGTTTGCTCTATTGTTCACAGGATAGCTGAAATTAGGCAGGCACAAACAGGCATTAATTATAGTAATTAACTCGGCACTTCAGGGTCTGAAAGTGGGGGTCCGTTGTTTTGTGGTTTCTGTGATGGGGTTATTTGTGCTGGTTATGCAACTCATTATCCTACAGTGGAGTGTTTTGTGTGTGTATATATATAAGTGAGATACTGTGGGAACTGGATTTCAAGGCAGCCATGTTTGTAGGCTGTGCAGCAGATTGTGAACTGGAGTTTGAGGTGGCAATGTTTATAGGTTGAGGAGTAGTTTGGGAGTGGAGTTTATAGCCAATTCTGGCATGGACGTGACAGAGCTCCCCTCCAAAAAAACTCTGGGAGCAGATTGTCCTTTGGGTCTACCTCAGACTCGGGTGACAACAATGGAATTTGTTGCAAATAAGGGGATCCAAAACATCTCTGTGCCATAATCTTCCCATTCAGTGAGGTACTGGAGCTTACAGTGTGAGTTGAAAATTTACCTAACAATGTATGCTGGTTGTCCTTCTATGCTGAGGGGTACTGGTGGTGCCGTATGTGGAACATTGTCTGCTAGCGGGCCTGGAGTAACTGGTTTTAATTGGGACACATAGAAAGATGGAGCTATATGACAGTGACTGGGCAATTCCAGCATATCACTTACCTTATTAATGGATTGTAGGATCTTATAGGGGCCTATGTAGTGGTGTGTGAGATTTTTGCAACATTGATTCATACGGAGGTCTCAGATGGACAGCCACACATGATCACCAGGTTCATAATAATAATAATAATAATAATAATAATAATACATAACACTTGTATAGCGCTTTTCAAGATACTCAAAGACGCTTTACATGAAGGGACAAACGAGGGCAACAAAAGAATTAAGACAGTTAATGAAAGGTGGTTTTAAAGAGATGGGTTTTCAAGGCTTTTTTAAACATGGGGAGTGTGGATGAGTCTCTGATGTGTTTGGGCAGGGAGTTCCAAAGGGTGGGGGCAGCAGCGGAGAAGGCCCTGTCCCCCCAGGTCTTGCGTTTAGTCCTGGTGGGGGGAGACAGGAGGTTGGCGTCAGCTGACCTGAGGGCACGGGTGGGGGTGTGGTGGTGGAGAAGCTCAGAGAGGTAGGTGGGGGCCAAGTTATGGAGGGACTTGTACACAATGGTGAGGAGCTTGAATTGGATACGCTGAGGAATGGGGAGCTAGTGGAGATCTGATTGAGGACAGGAGTGATGTGTTCACAGGAGGAGGTGCAGGTGAGGAGGCGGGCAGCAGAGTTCTGAATGTACTGGAGTCTATTGAGGAGTCTGGAGGGTAAACCGTAGAGCAGACTATTGCAGTAGTCGAGACGGGAGGTAACAAATGCGTGGATGAGGGTTTCAGCAGACTGAGGAGAAAGGGAAGGGCGGAGGCGAGCAATGTTCCGAAGATGATAGAAGGCGGTTTTGGTGATGTGTTTGATGTGGTGTTCATAGGAGAGAGTCTGGTCAAAAAAGATGCCGAGGTTACGGAGGTGGGAGGAAGAAGGGACTGAAAAGCCGTCAAAGGTGAGGGTGAGGTTATTGTAGGTTTTGGTGAGTGTTTTGGGGCCGATGATGATTATTTCAGTTTTGTCGCAGTTTAGTTGGAGGAAGTTTGACTGAAGCCAGGACTTTATTTCGGAGATGCAGTTTGTGAGGGCTGGGGTTATGGATTTAGTGGACAGGTAAAGTTGGATGTCATCTGCAAAACAGTGGAATTGAAGGCCATAACAAGGGGTCTCCTTTCTGCTTCGATCTGCAAACTCCTTTGTTTGTTCTACTTATTCGAGTCTCTGGTAAGTGTTCTCCCAAACCTGTTCACTCTGCTTTAACCATTCATCCACAGCTGGTGAGTAAGTTCTGGTCCTCTCCCTCTCTCTCTCTCCCTCTCGCACTCTCTCTCTCTGTTGAGCTACGCATGCTACTCCTGAGATATCAGTGATACTGACCACCTCTGCTCTCCGGATCTGCCTGATCCATCCTGATGCTCCACTTCTGGTTGGAATTCTCATCACTTGGAAATCATTTGCTGTTGCTGAGGATGGCCCCACATGAACAGCCTAAAGATCAAAGAGATTACTGAGGATGGTTCCACTTAAAAACCATGAAGATGGCTTTGGACTGCAATCGATATGAACAGTTTTGCTACTGCTACAATGACTTAGAACTAAAATTTCTATCATCGCTTTAGGACTGTGCAGTCAAGTTTACATCAGTGAACAGTTGATAACAACAAAATAGACTATAATGAATTTCCTGTTTACACAATTACATTTGTTGACTATGTAGTACACAGTTATAGAAGGGAATGATTTATAATCTCACTATCGGGTGTCACCCAGATGAGGATGGGTTCCTTTTGAGTCTGGTTCCTCTCGAGGTTTATTCCTCATATCATCTCAGGGAGTTTTTCCTTGCCACTGTCACATCTGGATCATTCATTAGGGATAAATTTATAAATTTATAAGTTTAAAATTTATATCCTCAATTTATATATTTCTGTAAAGCTGCTTGCGACAATGGCCATTGTTAATGGCCTATACACTATACAAATAAAATTGAATTGAATTGAATTCCAGGGAAACAAGGGGAGTTGGTACCCAAGTACACCCTGGAATGGGGTCAGAAGGGTAGCAGAGTCGCACAGAGAGTTTTAGGTATACTCAGCTCAAGGGAGAAACCAAATCCAGCCCTCCTTGTTGGTAACACAAAAGGTCCTTAGAAACCTGCTGATTTCTTGATTGGACTGTTGCACTTGGCAATTGGACTGAGGGTGATATTCAGAGGTGACACTGACCAAGACCCCCAATTTCTCCATGAAACTGGACCAGACTGTTGATGTGAACTGTGTGCCTCTATCACTGACAGTGTCCTCTGGGATACCAAAGCATCTGACGACATTATGAAAAAGATTCTCAGTATTTGCAAAGGGAGATGGTAGGTTGGATAGTGGAATGATGTGCAGAGAAGTGATCAACGATGATCATTATTACTGTGTTTCTTTGTTATATGGGAAGATCTGTCACGAAATCAGTGGCTAGGTAGGGCCATGGTCATTGGGGAATGGGAAGGGGCATTAATTTACTGGCAGGTAAGGTTCTGGGGACTTTGGCTTGGGTGTACTGGGAGCAGGAGGAGATGAACCTGTTTATGTTGGTGGGTATGCTAGGCCACCACATTACAGGAGCTGTATGTTTTGTGATATGTTTTGTGAACCCCTGGATGTCTGTTAGCAGGGGACATGTGGGCCCAGATCATCAGTTTGTCTCTTGATAGGGATGGTACATATATACATCCTTCCAATGGGGCAAGACTCTGGCATGGCGTGATCTTGAGATTGGGTTATTTCTCTGTCAATATCCCAGGAAACCATGCCTAAAAACAAGACTGGGGGAGAATGCATTCTTCATTGAACATGGATGCAGCAGGTCATCTGGAGTGGCGTCAGGCATTGGCGGCACAGGGCCACCTCATCGAAGAGCAACAGCAGCAGATAGCCATGCATAGTGCATAGCTAGTACAGCTCTGCGCCAGCACACTGGCTCTGCAAATCCAGCAACAACCTCCCTATCTGCTTCCTTGCTCATTGCATCCCCAGAGAAATATGCTGGAGATCCTGCAGGATGGAAGGGTTTCATGCTCCTGTGTTCCCTCTACTTCTTGGGTCAGATTAAAAAGCCAAATATCATCAGGGGCTCAACTTAGAGATACTCATGAAGCTGGCCTGCTCAGATGACCAAGCCACCCTTGAGTCCCTCATCGACATGTCCATTTGTCTCACTCACATGCTCCGGAATCGAGGCAGAGTAAGGACCACAACTCCGGTCCCAGAATTCCACACCACAAAACTCATGCAGCTCAGCCAGATCAAGCTAATCAGTCTGGAATGCATCAAAAGGAAAGATTGTGCCATTACTGTGACAGTCCCCAGCATCAAGTAGCACACTGCTCCTCTAGACCATTGACCAAGATTCCTCATCAAATCATGAGAGAGCGTTCTCCACCCCTTGCTCCCACAGGGTGAGCCCACCCAAAGTTCACCCTCACCAATACTTTGTATTACCAGTTCAGATCACACACTCAGGAAATGTCTGTTACATTGCAACCTTGATTGACTCCAGTGCTGCTGGAAACTTCATAGACCACACCCTTACCAAGAAGCTCCATCTATCTCTTCAGTCCCTGCAACACTCCCTCAATGTTCAGGCACTGTATGGAGCAAATAGCTCTCCTAATCACTGTCACAACCAAGTTGCCCATAGTGGTGGGGTTTCTGTGTATGCAAACCCCCAATCCTCAGATTTCATGGAAGAGAAAAATCACATGCTGGTCAGCTCAGTGTCTCTAAGTCCTGTTTGTCTGCATCACCTTGATGACCATAGAAAATCCTGAAACCCAGTCACACATAGCAATTCCCCTCAAATACCATAAGTTAAAAGAAGTTTTCCACAAAATCAAAGCCAGTGGGCTCCCGCCACACTGCCCCTAAGACTGCGCTATAGAGATCCTGGCAGGAGCTACACACCTTCACAACCGCATCTACCCCTTGCCGCTAAGGAAACCCAAGCCATGAACAAATACATAGAGGAGGCTCCGAAACAGGGGTATATTCACCTCCCAATTTCACCTGCATCGGCAGGCTTTTTGGCTACATCATTGGTCCAGAGGGGTTGCTTATGGACCAAAATAAGGTCACTGCCATCACCAACTGGCCCAAACCAACCACTATCAAGGAATTGGATTCTCTAATTTCTATCAGAGGTTCATCTATGGCTTCAGTATCATAGCATCACCCCTCACAGTTCTGCTGAAGGAAGGATCCAAGAAACTGCAGTGGAATCCTTCAGAAGACCAAGCCTTTGAATGCCTCAAAGCCACATTCACCTCGACCCACATCCATAAGCATCCTGATCCCTCCAAACCCTTCACAGTGGAAATGAATGCCTCCTAGACAGGGGTAGGGGCTGTACTCTCACAGCAGTTTGGGGAGAAACCCAAGCTCCACCTTATGGCCTACTTCTCCAGGATATTGTCTCCAGCCGAATG
This sequence comes from Pangasianodon hypophthalmus, assembly GCF_027358585.1. Taxonomy (NCBI): domain Eukaryota; kingdom Metazoa; phylum Chordata; class Actinopteri; order Siluriformes; family Pangasiidae; genus Pangasianodon; species Pangasianodon hypophthalmus. Next base: position 21,181,447 of record NC_069727.1, on the reverse strand, counting down.
TAACTATGACATCGGCAACTGGGAACTTCTCACTGTCAAACTGGAAGTATGGTAACACTGGCTGGAGGGGACTCATACAATTTGGACCTGTCATGTCATCACCAGAATTAGCATCCAGGTACACTACCCATAACATCATGTGGCCTGCAAACATTGCTGCCAAGGACTCCAACGCCCATCACGCACATTTCAACGCATCTGATTACTAATCACAAACACCTGGACTCAATCACGCCACAGCAGCGTGTAAGGACTCTCAATCATCCCATTCATTTTGAAGTATACCAAGCAGTTCATGTTGTTAAAGTCTCTTTGGGTTTTGATTCTAGTTCTGATTTTGTCGTTACTGCCCTGTTAATGCTGTTTGCGTCTCGCCTGACCATTGCCTGTTTTTTTGACTATGTTTTTCACATATGTTTTGGGTCTGATTGAAGAGAACCTGCTGTAGAGTACATGCATGTCTGTCCGTATCTGCCGCCTGACAGTAGTAATCTTCTTACGTCATTCTTACCTCTTCCCAAAAGGTTTTAATCTTTCTATACTGCCAAACACAGGGATATGTTTTATTCTATACTATTATTATATTTTTATGTAACTTCACAGGAGTTACACGTCTTCACATTAACTGCTTATATTGTGTTAGTATGAGGTGTGTATTTACTGTCTGAGCGTGAGTTAAAGCACGAGCTGATTTCTGATCCTCAGTGGAGATTTCAGTTTCCAAATCCTCATGATTGCAACATCAGCAAACAGCGATAATCTGTGCCCAGTTTGTCAGTTTGTTATTCCATTTATTGTGTGGGTACCACTATTACAAAAGGTTTGATTGCTATTGTAAATAATAATGGGGATAATAGACAACCTTATTAGCAGTCTCTTAATATTAACTGGTTGTGAATTGTTCCTGTTTGTCCAAATTTCTGCCATCAGGGTTGGATGAACCCACTTTCTGAAGCATTTTTCCTAATCCAAACTGTTCCAGAACATTAAAATGTTAGGGCTAATCGACCCTGTTGAAAGCCTTTTCTGCATCCAATGATAGGTGGGCTGTATCTAAAGTTTCTTTACTATTATTTATATAAGGCATAACAAGACACAGGTGAGAGTGAGGCACCTACCCATAGTGAGGCCTATGGGTAGCATGCCCCCCCATAATTTACATAATTATAAATTATATATATACATACATACATACATAGAGCAGAGGGGAAAAAGTAGAGTGCTATATCTTTCAGGTCCCACAAGAAACTGTCATTGTTACCGTGTATATTAGCACAATCATTTTCCTGCCTCACCACATAATTACAACTCATTGCAAATTGCAAAAATTGAGAAATTTCCTCCACTAAGAGTAGTAGATATCTATCCTCCTATGTAATCACCAAGAATATACAAACTTGGACAGACATTGAACTGGGCCTGTAATATCTTTGAGATATAATCATGTGCTTTTCTCCAAAAATACTGAACTTCTGAACATTGCCATAGGGCATGAAACAGGTTGCGCACCTCCCTCTGGATGGTCCCTCAAACCTGCTCTAAACAGCCTACTGGGTGTCCAGTAGAACCTGTTCAAAATTATAAACTGCATAAGACACTTTCTAAAATCTATAGACATAGGTTTTAAATTTCAAGTAATCTTCCCCCATTCTTCATCCTCATGTGTGCACTACATATCTTTTTCCCATATTAATTTTACAGCAGAACTAGTATCATGGTCTGTTCATCTAATGAGCAAGGAATAATATTTAGATGCCTAATGACCTGTACCTATAATACTCAAAATTGTGATTGGCAATCACAAAATTGAGATATTTTTGCCCTGAGGAGCATGTAGGGAAGGGCCCAAGACACTTGTAAACATATGATTCAACTACAGATACATCCAAAACTGATTGTTAGCCAAGCCCAGTTTTTGTTTAAGTCTATCAAAAGATATTAATGCATCATCCTCATAAAGGTCTTCTAAAGTGTTAATATTTTTATCTGTCCACTCCTTCCATAACACAGGCGATCCACATATTAACAAACTTGGATTCGCTCAGATGGCTGATGAAGGGCTTAAAAAGGCTTAACCCCAAGATACAGGAAGATTTCTTCCAGACTGTTTGGAGATAGGAAATAATGGGATGATTACATACTGGTAGGGGTAACTTTGTTATCAGTAGGGACACAAACAGTATGGGTGGGCAAACAGATTTTTCCATAGCTAGCCATGGGGGAGCTCGCTCAGGAGGTAGCATCCATTGCCCCAGATGTCTCAACCTGAATGCATAGTGATACAGAGATAACTTGGGGAGACCAAGTCCCCTTCTCTCAACCTGGAGCTGAAGTTTCCGAAGCCGCATACCTTCCATTCCATAAAAATTGCTTACAGATCTTTTCAAATCTACGGAAATGTTTAGAGTGAACAGCAAGAGGAAGGGATCTTAAAAGATAGTTAATTTCAGGTATGGAATTCATTTTTAAAACATTAACTTTACCCCAGTACAAGAAAAAGAGCAGAGTCAATCTCACTGTGGCTGTAAACCTGTCAGGTCCTAGAGCCTTTCCTGATGGAAGTTTTTTATTTCAACCTCAGAAGAGCTCCTGCAAAGAAGTATAAAAATTCAGGGAGAACTCCCTGAATGCAGCATTGAAATCCATGGCTTTAGTTACAAGGCTTCCCCCAGGGGATTGAACAGCACATATTGAGGCGGAGGATTCTGTGTTTAATATACTGTATCTAGCCAACATCTTCCCTGCCATATCTCTGGACTCAAAGGATTTTTGTTTTATTCTGAACAAATCAAACTCCACCTTCTGAGTAAGGATAGTGTTATACTGATACTGATTTAGCTGTGTTAAATTATTTAATAATTATTAAATAATAATAATTATTTAAATTATTTTCTGCTTCCCTAATGTTGTAGATTTTTCTTAGCTGAGGCATGCTGTATGACCACTCCTCTTATGTAAGCTTTTAGCTCCTCCCAGGCCACTCCTGCTGATGGAGCTGACTGTAGGTTAATAGAAAAATAATTTTATGTAGCAATACAGAATTAAATCTCCATCTGCAGGTTCTTTTGGTAGTGTCAAGACATATAAGATACAAGAATATCTCCAAGCATCCACAAGGCCCAAAGAGGTACACACCTCTTTTAATGTTAAAACTGATCTAGGGGCCTTGAACTGCATGAATGGCTGTGATCCAAAGTAGCATCGATTATGACATTCATATCTCCAGCCCATATGATTTGTCAATATCCTAAATCACTCAGGATGCCTTCTAGTATCACAAAAAAATTATGGTCATCACTATTTGGAGTGTATGTGCTGGCCAAAAGATATAGTCTGCCCTGTATTTCTGCCAATATGACTATAATCCTCCCTTCCCCATCACATACTCCTCTTTCAGACACTCAAACTGCAGGCAGGTAATTACACCCCTACTCTGACTCCAGCTGGTGCTATAAAAGTCATAATTTTTGTGACTAATATACAGATAAGTGGGTTTGTTGCAGGACAACAATGTCAAGTTTTTTGGACTTCACACTGATCAGCACCTTTTTTCTTTTAATAGGATTCCCCAAACCTCTAACATTCCATGCGGCGAGGCATAGAATATGGTTATTTTATAAGCATATATTTTATATTTATTTTATATTTATTTTATATAAGCCTTTATCTATCACATATTCATTAAAACACAGTGAAATTTTTTTCTTCGCATATCCCAGCTTGTTACAAAGCTGGGGTCAGAGCACAGGGTCAGCTATGATAGAACCCCTGGAGCAGAGAGGGTTAAGGGCCTTGCTCAAGGCCCAGACAATGGCAGCTTGGTGGTGCTGGGGCTGAAGGCCAGAGCCATAACCTTTGTGCCACCACTGCCCTATCTTAGCCAGGTAGATAACAAATATTAAAGTTTGTCATAGGAATCTGAATATAAAAACACATGCTAAGCTCAATCAACCCACAAAAAAAGACTAACAACAAGAAGTAAAAAACAAAGCTGCAGAACAGAACACTGGTCCATGACTGCTTATTAAGTGCTGCACAGGTGTCACTACTTGCAACACTACACCACCACAGATAACTGACAACAGAAGTCTAAATGCAGCGATACTAAATTCTTGAGTATTGAAAAAACTTTAAAATGTAAAATAACTCACTAAATGTGAGTTAGAGCAGAACATTGTAATTATAACATGGAGGCCTAACAAGCACATAAATGAAACATAACTTTTTTGCTTAGGCCAAACCTTTAGACAGTAATCCGGTTTTCAGTAGTGATGTATTCAAAACAGTACTACCTTGGCAGACCGGGATAAAGACAGACTCCACAGGATTAACAAATGGCAGAACCTGGCCATTCTTGTTCATGTGGAACTCATCAGAAACACTTGCCCGACATATCTCCCAGCTGTAAGGAAAAATAAGTGTAGTCTACCCCAAAAGGCAGGTCAAAGAAGGAAAGGGACCTGTAACCATTGGGTAGCTGAACACATGTTCACATACTAACAATAAAAGTCGGAGATTTCTTGGGGTTATTAAATCTTTCAGGACCATTCTTTAAATCAATCTTGAGTGTCCCTAGGAAGAACAGAGCAAATTGACATTGACCCTCATATAATGCTTTCTTGCATTCCTTAAATGCATTGTGTTTCTCCTGTGTGGCCTTCAAGAAGTCAGAAAATACCAGTATGGAGTTGCCATCCCATTGAAGCTGTCTCTTCTCCCTGGATGCTTGCAGAATTAGGGAGCGCATGAATCTGGCAATAACTGCTCGCAGTCTTTCATTCAGCTGGGGTCATGGAACAAGAGCTCTAACTCCCGAAATTCAAAATTTTTGATAAAAGTGAACCTTGAATTATTAAGTACCTGCCCATCTTATCCTTTACAAATCTCACTTATAATTGGATTGACTTATTAATAAAAGTGTCATATCTCCTCTGGCCTGTGAATACACCACCCTGCCATCTCCTCCTAATCCTAATATTTTCCTCATCCAACATATGTGTTTCTTGTCTAAATACTATTTTAGAATCCATATCCTTCAACTTGTTCATAACCTGTTTAATTTTTGAAGTTTGAGTAAACCTCTGCAGTTCCAAGATATGCAAATAAGCTTTACTGCTTGAAATATATCTAACAAAAAATACTGGATTACTTTCAAACGCAACTATTTTACTGTCAAAGAGCTTAAAAAATTGGGATGTTGTAACTGACATCCAATACACTGAACTTGTGTAAAATCAAACCCCATTTTCCCACCAACCTGAGAGTTCCTCCCTTAGGCTCTGCCTCCAGTTATCACCACTGACAGTTCCACACACTCTGAGCATCTGTCTGTCCACTCTTTCTTCAAAAATGAACAGAAAGAAGTGCAATTACTGCTACTCTTCATATAGCAAATCTAAACTCCTGTCTGCAGATGTATCATTACTGTAATGCATCACAAAGTGCCCAGAGATATACTGATGCAATCATCTTAAGAATGTTTCAATAGTTCTGCAGGTAAAGACCAGGGGCTAATTAGTCCATACTTTAGATATCAAATGTCCTGTCACTGGAACATTCCTATTTAGCTCTGACTTACTTCTCCCTTGATCATGTCAATGAAATCTTGTACCTCAGTTGGAGCATTGAAGATGTGGTTGCACCAGTAGTCTTACAGGTGAAATCACACCGTGTCGGATCCCCAGGATCCGCAGCTGCTGACAAACTGAGTCAAACACTTTCCACTGCTACTGAATCCCCACAGCCAGATCTGAGTAAAATATCACCTATTGGTTCTTGCACTAAATGTTTTTTTCACCCAGGCGGTGTTGATTACCTTCACTTTATCCTCCTGATTGAGGAACTTTATTATTAGCATTCTCAGTGGGGCATTAGCATCCCTTTTCAGTCTGACTAATTGTGTCCTCTCTAAAAAGATTAGGTTTTCAACCTCAGATGTTTCTGTGACTCATTTTTCCAAAAAAGAGCAAGGATCTGGTCCTTTGACACCCTCTGAAGTTTTGTTCTTCTTTTCCAGTGTGTGTACCTTGTGCAACCACGCCATCTTCAGCTGACGATAATCTTAGCTCTGTTTGTGTCTTTCCTCATTTCTATTATGGCTGTCATAATTACATCCAGTTTAGAGAAAAAACTCAGATTTCATGGCATTCATTGCGTCCAAAATAGTATCGACGACTTCACCTTCCAGCACAACTGTGGCCCCTGCTCCATGTTCCATGTTGTTGTTAGCTTTCTGAGCTACACAGGTAACACCGAAGTTAGTTAGCTTTGACTGTTTCTATGTTTTTCCTCTTTTTTTGCTCGATTTGCTAGAAGACAGCATCATAGTACCCAAAACAGAACACTTAGCTCCCTTACTTTTTGCTGAATCAATTGCAGCCATAACCAGTGCAAAAATATGCTTTAATGAAAAAAGCAGGTTTGCAGACAATTCCAAACGTGTGTGTGTGTGCGCACTCTATTCTGTTCATATTCTATTCTATGTCCATGTTCACTTTTGCTTTAAGCTTATAAAAATGAATAACCATAAACCAAGTGCGTTATGTGGAAATAAACAAGGAGAACAGTAGGGAATAGAAATCTGATGGGGACTTTACAAGACTTGCATGTGGTGATGGCTATCGATAGAAACTGTAAACATATTTCCGATGATAAAACAAGTTCCAAAACAATGTTTTCTAATCTAAAGGGCAGAGTCCCAGGGCCAGTGATGTGGAAGTCAAGTGGCTCTGGATTTGCTGAATACCTTGGCAAGGTCAACATAGGATTAGGGAATCTGGGTGTTGCTCAGGGTCTCTGGGCTCTCAATGTGGTTGGAGTGGCACTGTACAGATAAACAACTGTTAAAACAGATTTTACTCCAAGCAATGAGCTCACCTCATTTCCCGATGTTGTGATCATGAGTGGATAACCAGGGGCAGCCTAAAACAATGGGGTCATGGGGAGACTTTGTGATCATGCAAGAGATGGTTGCACATGCAAAATTCTTGTGTGCTTTTAGAAGGGGGATTGTGCACTTAGAAACTTGCGAGAGGGAGAAGAGGGATATTCAACATCTGAGCCATGTTTTCATCCATAAAGTTACTGGCCACCCTGCAGTCAACAAGAGCATGGAAATAGTGTGCTTCTGAACACTAGGATAACTGGACAAGTAATGTAACAGGTTTACTTTTGATCATGGGTATAAGGGTGTGGCTCACCTGTTTCAAATTCTTGTCTTATCTATTACTGCAAAAGCAAATAATACTGCAGTCGTGTACATATTAATGACCCTTCCTCATCCTGCAGCCATCATACTGAAATATGGTGTGACAATGTTTGAACGAAAGCAGACAAACCCAGAATGGATTTATATATTTAGCAGTTGATTTTTAATACTGGAATGTTTGATTGTTGCCATGCCTTTTTTTATTTGTTCAAAATTATAAATAATAAAATGGTAAATAATGATTTGCTCAAAAAATATCTTACTTAAAGAGAAGAACAATGATCAGGAAGGACCTTTTATTGCTGCATGTCATTACCAGAAACGTCAGTCCCCCCTCTGGGTTCACGGAGGATGTCTCTCCCCTCTTTGGCTCTGCCTTGGACTTCGCTCCCCCTGCCGGCTTTGCGGTGGCTGTCATTTGACTCTTAGGGTCCACTTTGGAAGTCGCGCTACCACTTAGCTATGCAGAAGAGATTGGGCTGCCTCACTGCTCTCTGGATGTCACATCTCCAGCTTGCTACGCTAAGTTTACCACTTCTCATCGACCCAAGAGCCTCTAGAAATGGAGAGACTTTGGGCTTACTTGCCCTGGACCCCATCTTGAGGACATCTCGCTTTGGGAGCTGTGCATTAAAGAGGGGGTTCTGTTCCAAAGAGCGTAGAACTACATTACCCATCAGCCCCAGCACATCACATGACCAAGTCACACACCTCACTATTCACTCTCGCCTGTGTCTCATTATGCCTTATTAGCACCACTATTTATGTTCTAGTTTTTCAGTGTTGCACTGTCAAGCTTTTGTTGTGTTTGCAACATTATTGCTTATAGTCTGTATGTTTCCACAGCCTGTTTCAATTCAATTCAGTTTTATTTGTATAGTGCTTTTAACAATGGACATTTTCACAAAACAGCTTTACAGAAATCTGGATATAAAAATTAAATTTTAATTTACCTCTAATGTAAAAGCCAGAGGTGATGTGGCAAAAAATAAACCTTGAGAGGAACCAAGGTTTATAATAGAGTGATTATAAATCGTTCCACTTCTATAACTATAAAGTCAAGCAGTGCTAAGTGTATTAAAAGGAACTTGAGTATGAGCATCATTTGAGTTTTAAGCTTAACTTTCTTGTATCAAACTGAATTTATCAACTGTTCAATGATGGTGACTTGAGCGTAAACTGTTAGCAATTTCTGTCTTAAGGCTATCAAGTAATAACATCCAGAACCATCTTTAGGGTGTCTGTGTGGGGCCCTTGGTGATCTTTAGGCTGTCCATGTGATTTTCAGATGATGAGAACCTCAAACAGAAGTAGGGCATAAGAAAATGTATATTGTGTGCAGAGTGCAAGCAGGGACTCTGGCAAGACTAGCTATGACAGCATAACTAAAAGGGAGAGCCAGAAGCTAACACAGACATGAAGGCAACCTGGGACATAAAGTTCCAGCCACTCCACCATCAACACACCTGAGTGAACGCGTGAGAGTGGGGGGGCGACAGCATCCAAACATCCCAGTTCACCACAACACTCTATGCCTGTGAAACCCTCCAGACCTGCTCCTGTACCTAAGAAAAAACTATTCACTAAAGGCTTGACTAAACAAATATGTTTTCAGCCTAGACTTAAACACTGAGACTGTGTCTGAGCCCCGAACACTAAGTGGAAGGCTGTTCCATAATTGTGGGGCTGTGTAAGGGAAAGCTCTACCCCCTGCTGTAACCTTCATTTAAAAGAGCCTGCACCTTTTGATTGAAGCAGGCATGGTGGATCATAAAAGCTAAAAGTTCACGCAAGTACTGCAGTGCGAGACCATTCAATGCTTTTTAAGTCAATGGTAGTGTTTTATAATAAATATGACATTTTACTGGGAGCCAATGCAGTGTGGATAAGATAGGGGTGATGTGGTCATATCTTCTGGTTCTAGTAAGGATTCTCGCTGCTGCATTCTGGACTAACTGGAGCTTGTTTATGCATCTACTGGAACATCCAGACAGTAAGGCATTACAATAATCCAACCTAGCGGTAACAAAAGCATGAACTAATTTTTCTGCGTCATGTAGTGACATTATATTTCTTATCTTAGCAATATTTCTGAGATGAAAGAAAGCGATCCTAGTGATATTATCTATATGAGCTTCAAATGAAAGACTGGAGTCAATAATCACACTAAGGTCTTTCACTGCTGCATATTATGAAACAGAAAGACCATCCGGATTACTGTGTAATCAGAAAGCTTGATTCTAGCTGCCCGTGATCAGAGTAGAAGTACTTCTCTCTTGTTGGAATTAAGTAAGAGGAAATTATTCAGCATCCAGTGTCTAATGTCCTTTATACATTCCTCAACTAAGCTGGTGTCTCTCATCTGGCTTTGCTGAAACATACAACTGTGTGTCATCTGCACAAAGGTAAAGCAACACAAGTTCAAGAGACAAAACCCTGCTTGGAGGCCAGTAGTAAGTCATTTACTACTTTAACCAGCACTGCCTCCATGTCATGATGAGGCCTAAATCCTGATTTAATGAACGTTATTCCTATGTAAGTATGAGCATATCTGCTGTTCTACAACATTTTCTAGGATCGTGAAGATAAAAGGGTGGTTTGATATTAGCCTATAGTTGGACAGCTGACTGGGGTTGAGGTCAGGTTTTTAATCAGGAGTTTGATAACTGCTGGTTTAAAGGATTTAGGTACAAAGCCAGGGCTAAAGGAAGAATTGATTATTTTTAGAAGAGGTTTGATTGCTTCTGGTAGTATCTGTTTGAAGAAATGTGTACGTAAGAGATATAGTACACAAGTTGATTATTTTGGTGAGGAAATTAGTGAAATTAGTTTGTTTAGGGATTGAAGCATTCTAATCACTGATCTGATATAGTTATATTGTCATATACATGATCAGTTATCAAATTTAATTTTATAGTCTTAATCATTTGCCTAATATTTTCAATTTTGTCATTGAAAAAGATAAAAAAAAAAAGTCATCCCTACTCCATACTGATGATGTGTATACTTCTGTGGTGGTCTTATTTCTAGTTAATAGAAACTAAATTTACAGTACTAAAGTACTGGGCGATTTTGCTTGAACTATTTCGCAGTACCGTTTAAAGGGCTGCATTCGCACCGACAGCGGGCACTAGGAAGTGACGTAAGCCAGTCGACAGCGACGTCATTTGTGCGCGGCGTTCAACAACGGAAACAAAGAAGAACAACGTGAACAACCGGAGGATGGAGGACGCTGTGATCGGAGCTGTGTGTTTGTTGTGTCTCGTGTCCATCTGTTCTCCATACTTGCGAAATAAGTCGACACTACAGTATGTTTACGCGGCATTTTAAATCATGGCAGATGAGGGCGTTTTCCTACGCGTTTGGCCAATCAACGTCTACTTACGTCACGGATAGTACCAGTCGTGCTGGTTAGACCCTGCTCCGGAGTAGGAGCTCATTTGGTTCTCGAAAAAGGCAGTCGGTACTAAAATCACACCCAGTTCCAGAGGTGCAAAAACGCCAAAAAGTGGGTAGTTCCACAATTAGTTCAGGTACTATGAAAAGGTTCCCGTGGTGCAAAAGGCCCTAATTTTGCTACAGTATTAAATACAAACCTAGGATTAGTTTTGTTGTTAAACAACCAGGTTAGAGATGAAATCCACATGTAATGAATCTATTTTAGTCAAATAAATAAATAAGGGGGATCCATACATCTGAGAGCAGAGCCAAGCGTATTTAAATTTGAGAGTGGAGAACAAAACATACGAATTCAACTATTTCAACAAAACACCACTTTGAGCATTTCAGTCCAACCATAAGTTTGAAACCAAGTCAATTCCTCATCAGTCCAAGATAGTTTGTGAAAGAGACCAACAGTTCATCAATTTGTAGAGTAGAAATCCAATATGAAGTATTTCAAACCATAAAGCATAGTCCAATAAAGAAGCAATGTGATCGATGTTGGATACCAATCATAGTCCAGAGGAAGTGTCCATCTTGTTAGATTAATGAGGCTAACAGTGAACCCCCTAAACAAATATAAAAAACACAAATAAGAATATACAACTCACAATAGTAACAACTACAAAAATCACAGAATATATATAACTTACTATGAGCTGTAGAAGCTCGTCATAATAGGGTTTATAATAGCATAAAGCTGAGACAAGCAAACGCTCAAAGCCACGCCAACACCTCTACCAAACAGTCTTACTTGCCCCTTTTAAAAGAATAGACTTTTCTTCCAACACACTCCCTATTTCCCCCTTGAGGTAGGGAGTGGTATTATAACGAAAGAAAATGGAACAGTTTACCCAGACTGTTACATGCAGATTCACAGAGGAATTCATAATACAGCCCTGGGGGTCTGTAAATAATAATTAGTGGAATTGATTGGTATACATATTTCTTGTGGCTACCTAAGTTATTATCAAGAATTTTAAAAGCGTCAAATTCAAAGAATTCTGTGTGACGGCTAGATTATCATTATAAATGACTGCGTCGCCTCCTCCTCTGCCAGTTAGATGGGGCTGATGTATGTAACTGTACCCGGGAGGACTAGCTTCATTTAATGCTACAAACTCATTTGGTTTAATCCACGTTTCTGTTAAACACAGTACATTAAACTCCTGATCAGTAATGGTTTCATTAACAATAAGCGCTTTAGATGTAAGAGATCTAATATTTCACAGTCCTAGCTTCAGATCAAAAGTGCTGGCTGTGCATTCAGTATGATCTTATTTTATGTTAATTAAATTACTAAAATAAACTTCTGAGTTTTTCTACATTTTTGTTTAGTTCAGGGAACAGACACAGTCTCAATATGGTGGAACCTGAGTGATAACTCAAAGCAGCTAGCAGACGTCAGATCGTCAAGGATGACGATCAATTCGGTGACAATATATGCCTCTCTTTCTCTGTCTTGGATGACAAATATTCTAAATCTTCTTGCTCAGTTTCGTCTGGGGGCATCTCTCCTGTCTGGGGTGTTACTGAGGCTGATTGGGATGCTAACGGCAGCCACTCCTGTAATTCCCCTGGGCCTGCTTCACCCGTGGCCCCTGCAGGTGTGGAACAACAGCCTTCAGTTGGATCCATCCTGTTATCGTCATTGATGGATTGTAGTGACTTGCAGTTGTGTGTGTGCCCTTTGGCAATGGACATCTCTAGCCTTTTTGACAGCAGGCATTCCATTAGGAATTGCTCCTTCTTGTTGGAAGGTGGTAACAACTGATCATCCCTAATGGGTTGGGGAGCAGTTTGGAACCACAGGAGTATCAGTGGCAAATGGTCGAAGGACCGGTCTATGGATCACATCAACCTGGCAGGCAGCCACGTGCTTGTATGCTCAGACAATACATTGACGGTTTTCAATCTGAACCATCAGGGGGCACAAAATGAGAGAGCTTGCTATGGCTCACACACGGTATCCTCACCTGGTCACTTCCACTTCCACTTATTGTGGCTAGTACCACTATCAATATATATCCTGGAATCATCTATTCCCATCTGTCAGGGATTTCCCCCTTGCTCTGAGTCTTGAAGCACTCAGCACATTTAAGCTACCTGTAGCGCGACATCGTTCTCATTCTCATGTTTCGTGTTTCGTGCTTCTTGTCTATGCCTAGTTATGCTTGTTTGCTGATCGCCTGACCCTGTGCTTGTTTTTGAATATGTGTTTTCTCTGTTTTTGGATTTATCTGCCTGCCTTTCAATAAAGCCCTTTACTGCACTTGCATCCCACTCCACCCTCCATTTCATGACAGAACACTTCTCCCCAACAGGAAAGTGCAGCAGGAAGGTGAAATGGGCAGAATGCCATAATAACCAAGCCAAAGCTTAACTCAATTCTTTTTTCTTAATGGACTTCCATGTATCCCCCAGAACCATTGGACGGATTTCCTGTTTATCCTGAAAGTTTAATTTTGCAATGCCAATTTTATTTTGTAAGCTTGGTGGAACCCAAGCCTGATGAGAAGCAGTGGCTGGGATTCATGTTGTTCTGGCTCACTGGCGCAGCCCGCCAGTGGACGGAGCTCCTGATCGCCATGGGATCTAGCAGCCTTAATGACATAGCCCAGTTTGTTGGACTGATATTCAAAGAGTACATTGTCCTTAACCATTACGGGACAAAAGCTTACCTAACAATCTCTCTCTCTCTCTCTCTCTCTCTCTCTCTCTCTCTCTGTCTCTCTCTCTCTGTCAAACTACACATGCTACTCCTGAGATACCAGTGATCCTCACCCCTTCTGCTCTCCGGACTTGCCTGATCCAACCTGATGCCCTACTTCTGGTTGGAGTTCTTATCAGTTGAGTTGCTCGCTGCTGTGTCCCAACATGGACAGCCCGAAGATCATTTGGGTTGCTGGGGATGGTACCACTTGGGGTCCATGGAGATGGCTTGGGGATCTCATATGGGGAGTTGTACTGTGATGGCTTGGGACTGAGATTGCTGTGGTGGCTTTGGGGCTGCAGTTGCAGTGAGCTCAGGACTCAGCCTCCCACACCACTGATGTTACAGCCTCCCAAGCCTAGCCCGAGCATGTCCTAGCCCTGCCACCTGACCCTGGCGAGCCTGTCCTAGCCCTGCCACCTGACCCTGGCGAGCCTGTCCTAGCCCTGCCTCTTGACCCTGGCAAGCCTGTCCTAGGTGGGGGGGGCGGGGGTATTTATTGGCGCTTGGTGGGGGACTCTGTCAGGAATTTCCCCCTCCGACGCTCAGCGCGCTTAAGCTACCCGTAGCACAACAGTGCTCTTCTGGGTTGACTTGACATAGCCATGTGTGTTTTTCTTTTGGTTTCGGTCTTGTCTCCTCCCTTGTCTTGTTATTGGGGTTGTGTTCCTAATGTGTCATCATCATTATCACCTGTTCCTGATTTGCCCTTGATTAGTTTGTCTACTTATATCCTAGTGTTTCATTGTAAAGTCACGAAGTATTGTATCGGTGTTTTGCCGTCTGTATGCTACCGAGCCTTTTGTTTAGTGTTCATGCTTCTTGGTTTTGATCCTGTTCACATTCTTGTATTTCGTGATTCTCGTCTGTCTAGTTATGCCTGTTTGCTGATCGCCTGACCCTGTGCCTGTTTTTGACTACGTGTTTTCTCTTCGTTTTTGGATTTGGCTGCCTGCCTTTCAATAAAGAGTTTTACTGCACTTGCATTCGTCTCTATCCTCCACACCACCATCTGCAGTTCTTACTGATCTGAGCACCAGACTTCCTGCAAACAACTTTGCAGACTTCCACTTACCTGTCGTTAAATCAAACCAGTCCATTATTATGGATACAAAGGATTTAAGGAACATGGATATTAAAGCGTTTGGGATAGGGGGCTGTATGTTAAACAGGGGGTTAAAAATAGTGGTTCTCTGATGCCATATTGTTCACTGCTCATGCTAGATGTTTTAAACAACCCCCAAGCTTTGTACACAGAACTGTAGAAACATGGACAGTTTGTGCTTTCAACAGACTTATCTATTAAAAAAACTCTTTATCCAGTCCAATGCCATCAATATCCTGAAGTATGGCAAGACCATACAGTATCCACTGTACTTTTCCAGACCAGTACATGAGTTTTTGCAGTGTCTGTAACCTCATGGCCATGATCTTTGTGGGAACATGAATAAGGCCCTGCCCTTCTTCTGCCATTGGCAGATATAATGCTCCTGGAGGCAACCAGTGATGACCATCCCAAATAAAATCGATGAAAGCTTTCTGCACCAGTATGATCAAGTTCTTATTAGTGTCCAAGACAGTGAGTCTGTACCACATCACTGAAGCTGCCAGATTAATTAATTGTTAATTACTAGAGTCTGTAGAACAGTTGGGGGAGTAACCTTTAAACAGTCCACCGCAGTTTTTCCTCCATGTACTGGTCATTTCCTAGAAAACCTCCTAGAGCCTTTAAGCCATCTGTGTCCAAACTACATTGGTGTGGGAGCTGGGGCAGGCCTCTGTCCTGCCAGTCACCCATTAGGAATGATGTACACTTGTTCCAGGTGATCTTGCCAGATGTTGCATTGAAGAATGTCTAAGCAAGATGTCAACTTTGCACTGTCCTCTGTATTTTTGATAATAACAGTTATGCAATTCAGATTGAGCTTGGTAGAGGTTCAATAGTGATGGAGTACTTCAGGCTTCAGAGAGGACAGCCTTGTTGTACGCCTTGTTGTACAAAATAAGGAGCATGCTCAGAATTAAGGGCTCATTAACAAGACCAATTAATTCTGAGCATGCTCTTTATTTTGTGATATGAGTCTGATAAAATACAGAAACTGTGGACCAAAACCACAGTCTCCCTGTGGTCGACTCTGTAAAAAGCTTTGTTTGGTCCAGTGATAGAAATCCAATGTTTAGTCTGTGTCATTTCGCTAATGTGATCTTAGAAGAAAAAAATTATCAAAAATGGTCTGTTTTGGAATACAGTATGATTGGTCTTCATGCAGGTTCTTAGTCTGTAGGTTAATGCTTTGAAAATATCTGAAAATATTCTAGCAGTATGTCATATGTCCTGGCCAATTATGTTCTAGAAGCTTTCATATAATTCAGAAGGCCATTCAGACCAGGTGATCTTCCATTGTGCTGTTCCTGCACGACTCTTGTCAGCTAAGCGAATATTAAGGGGTTTTCTAGTTCCAACCAGTGTTTCCCAGGGAGTTATGGTAGGTCATGTAGGACCTCTTTCAGTGCTTCTGAATCATATGAATCACAAGTCTTGGACTGAAAAAAAGTTTCTTGTAGAAGGCAATTGCAAAAGACCAGATCTTATGTTGGTCATTTGTTTCCTTGCCCTCAGGGAGTTTTACAAATGGAGATATTTCCTCTGGCTTGTCTGTTTTTCTAGTTCAAAGAATAAAGGATTATGTGCATTCATATCATTTAGTTGAGCGCAGTGGGCTCTTACAAGTGCTCACTTGCCAGACACTTCAAGCGGATTTCTTAGCAGGATGTTATTCTTCTCATTGTGGCTAGTATCTGAAGTGTTGTTGGAACTGCTTTGTTGAAGTGTTTGTTGTTCTAGTGCTTTTATTTTCTTTTTAAAGCTCTGGTGCTGTGAGTGGTGTACTGCTGACAGAAGACTTTTATGTGCACTTTACCCATATCTCACCACTGACTTAGTGTGAGGTAACTAGATCTCTCCTCTCTCCAAGAATTCCAGAGAAGTTGAAAGCAGTGAATAAAAAAGTGATCCTTTAGTATATTAATATTAATCTGCCAGTGTAATGAAAACTAGTTGATAGAACAAAGAGAGTTGTTGAGATATTTTGATGATCTGATAAAGAATTAGGTGTTATGGAACTTCCACAGAATCTGCTTTTGTTTTGAGCCTCAGCATAAAAATTGTCAAGCCTTGCCCCAGACACACAATTGGAGTTCAGCTCCAACCATGTGTACTGTCTGATGTCAAAAAATCAACCAAGATGTAATAATTTGCAGTGATATTTTGCCATGGATTTAAGTGCCTTTGAAGAGCAAGGATAAGGCTTTTCATGAATCCATGTCCTGGTCTAAGTTGCAGTTAAAATCTCCCCCTACTGCTATGATTCTCCCCTGAGGTTGGTCCGAAAGCACTCCTGAAAGCTTCTCAAAAAAATTGGTCCACCACAAGCAAAAATCACCATCATTGTTATTGCTACAGAGAGATCTAGTGTTTCATACTGAGCATCCAGCACCATGAAGGTCTGATGACTGAATCACATTACGTGCTTTAGCTCTGGACTTTTTAAACCAAGTGGGTTTGTTTTTATCGGACTAAAGAGTTCATCATACTGTGCGAGAACATGCTCAAGTGTATCATCTGACATAAATGGAAGCACATTGCTGAGAGTAACTCTGTTTGAGAGAGACATCCTAATCAATAGCCTTATCATTACTGCACTACAGACAGAGGGAGAATCGGGACCAACTCATCATTAATAAACATTTCCTGCTCTACTAAATGAGTTACTATATGTATGTCTTTAAGGAAGAATGCTATAGCCTTGTTTATTCTGGATGCCAACACAATTGGGTCACTGCCGCAATTAAATACTATTCCACTGACAATGATGCTTCTGGAATTCATTTACAGCCATGCTGTAAATGCTAGATAGAGAGTATAACAACAACAAATAGGCATCAGGTGTGCCACATTGTAATTGGCTCATTCCTCAACACTCCTGCTGCCTACTCTCATTAAAGAATTCGAAAACATCAAATCCGTGATTGCCTTTGCAGCATTCTGTTGATATAGTGATATAGGTGTGCGCCCCCGAGAGCAGCAGGCATTTGACAGCAGGAGATGTAAAATGGCAGAACAAGCTCCAGACTCACTGCCTTTTCCTACCCCTGAGTAGCCCAGATGTTAAAATTGAAATTTTTCATATACAATTTTGCAGCCTGAATTTTATGGGTTGAATTAAACTAAGCAACCTGAACACTGAAAATTGAATATAGATACTTGATTTATTTGAATACATGAATTTTAAAATAAGAATCACTGAACACTGACAAAACTTAATTCAAACTAAATAAATACAGATGTGTGGTTTTCAACCTAATATAGTTCAATGTTCAATGAAATCAAATTTTTCTTTTTCATTATTAAGAATGCATTGGCTTTTAAAATTCAAATATTTCTTTTATTTAAATCTTTGTCACTTTTTTGCTTCCATAGTATCAAAGACATTCAGATGTTTCTTTCTTTTTCCTTCTCCTTTTATATTTATTTGTTTGTCTTTCCCTTGTCGTGACTCAGAGAGTTCTCTAAGGAACGTGAAAAGGCAAAGGCACGTGGAGATTTCCAGAAGTTACGAGAAAAGCAACAACTTGAAGAAGATCTTAAGGGCTACCTGGATTGGATCACTCAGGCTGAGGACATTGACCCAGAGAATGATGAGGGACTGGATGATGCCAAACCCAGAAACTGTGAGTAGAGGATCAGTTAGGACTGGGTCAAAAATGGGTAGTATGTACTCACAGGCAGGAGTGAATGGGCTTAGACACTTTGGGCGATCTTCAGATTTGAGTTAAGTGGGTGTAGTGAGGAGTTAATACAGGCAGTGCACACATTTATACTCATACCTCAGATGTGCCTACAGACAAAAATGCTATTTCATGGCATGAGAGTTGAGCTTGCAGGGCATTTTGACCTTGGGCTTAAATACATAAATATGACATTAATTAATTAATTGATTGATTGATTGATTGTCCCATTAAAGTACATGAAAAAGGTCATACAGGCAGGACAAAAGTGCAAAAAATTAATGTGTGCTTTACTGTGGGCAGTGCATGAATTGTAGTAAAGTATGGTGGAGGTCAAAACAGGCAGACAACATTAAACAGGGATAATCTGTAGTGAGAAAAGAAATTCATGAGCAGGATCAAAACCAGAAAACACTGAAGCTTAAAACAAGGCAAACAAAACTTTGCAATGAGGAATGGAGGCAACAGAATCAGGAAGAGGCGGAGTGATTGTGGCACCCCTGCATTGCCAGGAGGCAGAATTATGGGATGGAGTGATGATTTCCTTCAGCTTCCAGCTGAAACCCATCTTGTCCACCAACATACTCTATATAGAAAAGAACAGCATATTTGCCTCAGAACAGGGAACCTGCAGCTCCTCCTCATAGCCTTGGGCTTTGACTCCGTTGTTATGCCTGGATAGCAAAAACCTCGTCCCGATAGCATAAATCTCATGAACAAATCTCATGCAGTGTCTCTATCATGGGGTACAGAAGACAACTGTAATACACTTAATTTTGTTAAATGAATCCATTTATTATCTTGCAGAGCTTTTTAAACCCTGTGTCATCTGGTCCAGTTAATCAAGTTTAAATCAATAAGTAATTTAAATGCTGTTGAGATATTTCAGGAACATAAGAAATTAGGATTCACACATAGATTTTAACAAGCCACTAATGTGCACTGGTATGCAGGGTTGCCATGCCTCAGCAAAATTTCCACCCCAACTTCATATCAGAAAGTGCACAAAAAGAATGGAAACTAGCCCACAAAACTCTGGAAAATGGAGCTGCATTTTAAATTCTTTTCTCAGTTTTTGCGTTGGAAACTAGTTCACCATGGCATACACACATTCTGATTAGTTGTTTCAAAACTAGCCCAATATAGCATTAAAAAAATGCAGCCCAGCTGGCATGACTCGAGGGAGTGCACTATTTTGCATTCTACTCTTAACTAGCTGTGCTGTGAAAATTATGCAATTCTGTGTAGCTCAGACATATTTTTGAATCTTGCATTCTCCACTTTACTGATGATACAATATGCCTTACATTCCATGTGCCTTGAACCATGACCTGCTCTACTGTTTATTCCTGTGGATTTTCCTTTTGGACAGTGTTTTGCTTTGTGTTTTAACCCTTTTTGCCTGGCCTTTGGATTGTGACTTTGGATTGTGGACCTATTGTTTTAATAACACCTCCAGACGTGGAGCCTCGAGACTTTTTCACATTGTGGGCTGTATTCAGAGTGAGTTGAGTGCACATACTAAGGATTTAATGCCAAAGTTGTGCACATTATTATGAAGGCGTAACTACAGACTTATGTGCTATTCAGAAGTTACGCGAGAGCTACACACTCAGAGCAGAGTCTGCTTAAATCAGAGGCTTGTCTCATTTGTCTGATTCTGACATCAGATATAAGACAATATTTCTTGCAAGATATCAGCTCTAGTGAGGAGAAGTATTAAGTCCAGTACCATTGGTTAACCGTTTCTTGTGTCCATAATATGTCATGCTGAAATTTATGTTTTAAGAGAAAACACACTCAAAAAAACTTGGAATGGCATTTGAGGCCATTATTATATGCATGCATGTGACATTAATTAATAATATTATAATTAATTTATTAGCAGTGTTTTCCCATTAAAGTCCACAAAACCTTTTTTACATGGAGGAGATCTGAGGAGATAGCATCTTGATCTGAGCCATTGCTTATCATAAGAAACAAATTTTAACTACAATTTTTAACTATACTTATATACAGTTATATAGTAGTGCTTGGTCAGCTTAACCTTCAAACCACTGGCACAGAAGAGCTCATTGAATTAACAAAAACATTGACATTATTTTAATAATTCAACTCAAAATAACTAATTAAAAGCCTGATAAATTAGCCTACACCCCACACTCCGTACAATTTCATGATCTCTACAGTGTTTAGTGTCTCGTGGTTCATTAAGTTGCACTGTACCTCCAGAAAGTATTCACACTCTAATGATTATTGCTCTTTTTGCTGTGTTGTCATATATTAAATATATTAGAATGCGCCCATTTGAAGTAACTCTGTACAGAAATAAAAATAAATAAACAATTTAAATCTCCTCAGAATTATTGACAAATAAAAAAAATCTCAACATACTTGATAAGTATTCATCCCACAGAGTCTATACTTAGTGCATTGTCCTTTTAACGATTTTAAGTTGTCTGAGATGTGTCTTTATGAGCTTTTGATTTTTGGTATTTTCTCCCATTCCTCAACGCATATTTTCTCCAACTCTGGACACTCTCCCGTAGCAGCCGGCTCTGTGAAGAGCTGATGATATTGTTGGATTCTGTGCAGGTTTTCCTGTTTCAGCCTGTGAGCTCTGTAACTCCTTCAGTGTTGTAGCTGGCCTCTTGGATACTTCTCTGGCAACTGCCCTTCTTGCCCAAGCACTCAGTTTGGCCTGATCTTGGTAGAGGCTGAGGTGTGGCATATTTTCAGTGCTCCTGAGAAAGTTCAAAGCTTTGCTGATGTTTTATTATCCTTCTCCATCTTGTTTTCCTCCTAACAACTTCATTTCAAAGCTTTGTGGGCATGACAGCAGGACTGATCTGGTCTGAAAGGGGGATTAATACTTTAATACTTTAACTCAGTTAAGCCGTTTTTAGATTATTGAATTTTTAAAATAATTCTGAGGACATCTAAATAATGTATGCAATTTGGTTTTTGTAAAAGAAAATCCATTCTGATATATGGACAGTATACAATACAGCAGAAAATGAGAAGTAATCATTAGGGAGTACTTTCTTTAGGCACACTCAAAAGAAGAGACAAAGGAAGGTATAACACCACAATATGTGTGTGTATATATATATGTATATATATATATATATATATATATATATATGTATATATAATGTACACACACACACACACACACACACTTCATGTTAACTTCTCTCTCTCTCTCTCTCTCTCTCTCTCCCATATATATGTCATCTATACAGTGAGCATTCCAGCAAGTGAGAGTGAGTCCGTGAACACCGATATCCCTCCCACTGGAGATTTAGAGGGAGAACCCTGCTGTACCCACCTAGTGTAAGTCATTTTGCTTCATTTCTGTTCCTTCTTTAACTTAATTTTGTTCTCCCTCCTTTGTCTCCCCTTAAGCACTTAGTGTACTGACCACATCAGTGCTGGTCAGATGCAGGGTAGCATCAAATGAATGATGCCCCAGTTCAAGTGCATATGTACTACTTTAAATGACATAACACCATGGAACGGCAGCATCCAACTAAATAAATATGTTTTAATAGTTTTAATTACTTTGGTATAAAAGAGAGCAAATATGCAATGCATTTGTTTTAACCTTCTGTAAATCAGAGGTAACACGAAATGTAAGTGACGCTAGAAGCATAATGTAGAATACTGTATTTTATTACATTTTAAACTTTTTTTTAAAAAATAATTATTAATTCAATTTAGATCATTAGTCAGATGATTACTATAAACCATGTATGTTATGAGACACGTTTGCTGGTCTTTCATTACAAGAAATTGCTTATTATGATAGCATTTGGTTTGCACATCTTTGGGCATCTTTTTACATCTGGGTCTCAGGCAAGACAAGGCTTACCTTTTCCAAACACTTTAAATTACTTGTTTTATTTCATTTTATCTTAGTTCTCCTTACTTTCTGATTCAACTCCTCCAGTACGTATGATGGTGGGGTGTGCCTTACTCTTTCTGTTTTTATTTTTAATGGTAGTCTGGGGGATGTTCAGAGTTTGGCATTTTTTTTTTAATAACCGAACATTATTTTCTGCTTTTTCAAGTGAAGATTTGTTTTGATAGATGCTGGACAGGGATACCATAAAGCTAATAAAATCAGACATTTTTTTAAATGGGCTCATTTAAGTTTATCAAAGAGCTCACTGAGTTCCACTGTACTGTGCGATCTGTACCAACTAATTTAACATCAATGCATTTTTCCACTGCCGAGCAAGAATTGGTCAGTAAAATCTACAAAAAGATATCATTACTTAAAAAAGTAAACACCTTGAACATTACGCAAGAAAAGGATCAATAACATATTTCTCCAATGTAAAGTCAATGGTCTCAAAACAACACAGAACCTACAACCACCCACACACCCACACACCCACACACACACACACACACACACACACACACACACACACCTACACACACCCACACACACACACACACACCCACACACCCACACACACACCCACACACACACCCACACCCACCCACACCCACACACCCACACACCTACACACACACACACACACGCACCCACACACACACACACCCACACACCCACACACACACACCTACACACACACACACACCCACACACCTACACACACACACACACCCACACCCACACACACACACACACACCCACACACCAGCCACTTTAATAAGAAGGAACACCTGTTCATTCATGCAATTATCCAATCAGCAAATCAAGTGGCAGCAGTGCAGTGCACAAGATCATGCAGTTGCAGGTCAAGAGCTTCAGTTATTATCAATTATAATAAAAACTTAATAAATTAAAATGCAAAATAATCAGATGTGCTGGGGATCACATCACAGGAATGGCACAGGATCTTTTACTAACTGGTTTTGACTGAATGGCCCATTGGGTTGGCTTGTTTAGTCACGGTGATCACAGTTTTCCCATTTTGATGTGATCATTAATCAAAGCTCTTGACCTGTGTCTTTCTGATTTCACGCATTGTGTCGCTGCCACATTGTAGAATTAATCCTTTCTACATTATAAAAATCCACTATAAAGAGGAGTGAACATCAATAAACTAAACAACCCTTTGCCTTTAAAATACTTCAGTAGCCTCTGGGAGTCACTTTGTGTAGTTTTATAGATAAAGGTTTTTCTAAGAATCTTAGAGAATCTGCCACAACTCTTGTGGAGACTTTGCCTGTTGTACGTCACAGTTGTTGCAGATAATCCCTGACTGCCTTCATTCTGTTTTTTTCTATGAACAGTGGTCTATTACATAACATGTTGCTTTCTTTACTGCCATGCAATTTATACAATAACTTTTCATTTTTATTGGAAACCTATTTTAGTGTTTGGAAATCAATTCCTAAACTAGAATATATATATGTCATATAAATTCTGAATTTTTCCTAAATATCATTCATATTAAAAAGTAAATGGATTGCCCATCTGTAGGGATATCAAGAGTAAAAAAGGATAAAACATGATACCTGAAATATAAAAGAAGTCTTCCAAAGTGTTAAGAAAAATAGTTAATTTTTTTGGTGTAAAATATTTAATGATTTAATGCTGATGAGGAAAATTATAGAAAACATATTTTTTTAAAACTAAATATTGCAATAATCTTGACATTGTGCAAACAGTTTAGAATTTTCACGATGTGACTCGTACATAATCAAAATGATTAATGTTGCATTCATTGCGTGTAGTAATTTCATTAATTTTATATCACCCAGGTCTAGGTCTGTTCTATACTGAGCTAATGACTGAAATACATACTGTCCTCATATATGTGAGCTTTCCCTACACAAGAGAAATAGAAAAGAAACATGTTTATTTTGTTTTCTGTTTCTATGAATCCCCTCTTGATCCTGATGAGCTATCTGCTCATTGTTCCTCACTGCTTGTTATTTCTTGCCTTTCTTTGCATTGTCTTCTCTCTGTTTCTTCTGATGATCTGTGGGACTAATCAGCTGCTGGCATGGCCACAAGGGCACTGATTCATAATCACTCCTAGTGAATATGACATTTCGTTTGTGTGCCTATGTGCTGAACTAGGAGCTGCTGATTTTTGTGTTCTGTCTCTCGCCTTGTAGACGATGTCATCCATAATGTTATGTCCTTGTTCTGTTATAATCCATTCTGCTTTTCATTCCAGAAATAGGATCTCCAAATCCAAATTCAGGTTAGTACATGTTCTCACTGTCTGAAGGAATGGTTTGCCATCTAATGGTCATCTTTAAAGCTTCTCATACATGTGTGTTTGTGTGTACATTGTATATTTGTTCTGAATGTTGTGCCCTTTCCACTGTATCATCATAATGTGTCAGTTAGGCTGTGACTAAGGTTCCTCTAACTGCCCATAAGCCATTAACGGAGGGATTGACACATTTAGTACTTAGTACTTTCACTTTAGCAAATTCAGACCTGCTAAAGTTTGCAGTGAGTGCCTGTATACCAGGCTGTCTTTTAGGTCTTTTTGAGTTGAAGTGATTCACATGTTCTACAAGTGATAAGTATAAAATTAAAACTTACATCCTTCAATCAACAAATAGGTTCCTCTATATTCCTGTATATTTCTTAATATTTTCTGTCTGTCTGTCTATCTTTCTGTAGTCGATATTCTCGTCGCTGGAATCGTCTGTGCCGGCGTAAATGTCGGGCTGCTGTGAAGTCGAATGTCTTTTATTGGCTGGTTATTTTTTTTGTGTTCCTGAATACTCTAACCATTGCCTCGGAACACCATAAACAACCACAATGGCTGACTGATGTACAAGGTGATAATGAAATGCACTCATTTATTACAGCTGCACATTGACCACCATAGATGAAACTACATTATGTTTTTAGAAATAAGATAAGATAAGATAAGATAAGATAAGACAATGACAATGCCAGCTTTATTGTATGTAAAGATTTATTCTTGAAGAAAACTCATTATGTAATTTTTTATTGTCTTATGCCTTCGAATTTCCTGTTCCCAGATATCGCCAACAAGGTTCTCCTAGCTCTCTTCACTGGAGAAATGCTTTTGAAGATGTACAGTTTGGGACTGCAGGCGTATTTTGTCTCACTTTTTAATCGCTTTGATGGTTTTGTGGTGTGTGGTGGGATACTAGAGACCATCCTGGTGGAGACGAAGATTATGTCCCCTCTAGGCATCTCAGTGCTGCGTTGTGTACGCCTGCTGCGCATCTTCAAAATCACCAGGTGTGTGTGAGAGTGTGCAAAGTGTGACTCAAGACATAAGCTCAATCAGGGTATTCAGAAGAATTTGAAATCAAATTTAATAAATCAATTTTAAAATTAATCTTTTGTATAAATGTAATAAAATAAAATCATTTCATATCCACAAAACTAGGCAGTTTTAATTTTATTTTATACTGTTATTGGAAATAGCCCATGTAATTGACATACTGTGTACATACACTCACTAACCACTTTATTTATGCACTATTTATAACTGTACACCTGCTCATTCATGCAATTATCCAATCAGACAATCATGTGGCTACAGTGGACACTGGCTTATTGAAACTGGGCAGTTGAAGATTGGAAAAATACCAGGTGATGTTTGTCCAATCTTCAACAGTCCCATTTTGGTGAGCGTGTGCACACCATAGCCCCAGATTACTGTTCTTAGCTGACAGGAGTTGAACCTGATGTGGACTTCTGCTGTTGTAATCAAGGGTCAACACTGAAATGCAGTTGTAAAGAGTGGTACTGTAGTCTTTCTGCCCCAAGAACTGTTTTTTTTTCCCCCATTCTGTGTAAACTCTAGAGACTGTTTTGCATGAAAACCCCAGGAGATCAGCAGTTTATGAAATACTCGAACCATCCTGCCTGGTGCCAACAACTATGCCAAGGTCAAAGACACTGAGGTCATATTAACTGAACATGACTTTATAGATTGCTCCACTGCCACAGGATTGGCTAATTGGATAATTGCATGAATGAGCATGTGTACAGTTGTTCCTAATAAAGGGGTTTATGTATTAATTACATAATTATTATTTCATTTAATTACATAATTATTATATACTTTAACATATAGTATATAATTGTTCATTCTCAAAAGAGAAATTAGAAATGAAGCCAAGCACATGGACTCTTATATTGGAATAATATTTTTGGTGTTGTTTCACCTTTACTATAATAGGTATTTTCACCAGAAGAGAACATAAGGGATAACACATGTATGGTTATGAACTGTTATTCTGAGTGTGGCTGTGTACTAACATTGTTCTGCACTGGAACTCAGGTACTGGAACTCTCTCAGCAACCTGGTAGCATCTTTGCTGAACTCTGTGCGCTCCATCGCCTCCCTGCTGCTGCTACTCTTCCTTTTCATCATTATTTTTAGTTTGCTTGGCATGCAACTGTTTGGTGGGAAATTCAACTTCGATGAGACACGTCGGAGCACATTTGACAACTTCCCCCAGTCATTACTCACAGTCTTCCAGGTACCTTTCATGAAAATTAGCAAATGGTAATATAGAGAATAAATGTCACATGCAATATTTTCATGCAATATTTTGAGCTTGAAACATGTGAGGGTGCTATATAGTAAGAGAGTGAAAGGTCACCTTTATGAGCCCCTGCCTCAACCACCAGTATTTATTGTTTATATACAAGGTGGAGGCTTGTAACAGAGGTGGTCTTTATGCTATGCTAAAGTCTTATCAGTCCCTGCCAAGCATCTTGTTAGCAAAACAGATTTAACTTGTTTTTCAAGTACACAGCTTGTACAAGGTATATGGTATATGACTTGATAATCAATGGTATATACATAAAGAAATAATACAGAGCACAGTAATAGACAATAGAAATGAAATAAACATAAAATACATATAGGCAACAATGTACATAATACCCATGACATAATATTTCAAGATGCACAAAATAGCATAGCATAAGAAGAAGAAGAAAAGTTTTGAGCAGTTAGGGCCAGTTTATGACTGCAACTGCTCTTGCAGATGTCTAGTTTTTATTTTGATTGCCTGAAAACATTTCCCAGAAGACGAGCATTGATATAGGTAGTAGCCAGGGTGTGTAGGGTCAGCTATGATCTTGCTTCTTTACACTGGGCAAACAGAATTCACGGATGGACAGAAGGCTGAACCCAATGGTATTTTTTAGATGTTCAGATGATGTACTGCTGTTGGCCTGTACTGAACCAGCTCCAAACCAGACTGTTATGGATGATGTTAAAATGGACCAATTTTTGGCTGTGTAGAACTGAATCACGATTTTGTAGTTTCCATATATGTTTCTGGAAAAAAAAGTTGATGCTGAGGATTTAGTTTGTCAGACATCCCACATCCCGTCAATATGTGGACTCATCATATTAGACCATTCAGGGTAGTGACATTCACAAAGTTAAGGAGTCGGATGAAATGGTAACCGGAGGTGTAGCTGTTTGTGTAAAGTGAGGAGAGTAGAAGAGAAAGCCCAGATCCCTCTGGTGTTCCAGTGCTAAGAGTTAGAGGGTTGGACAGATGTACTGTAAGAAGTCAGTGATCCAGTAACAAATAGAAACAGGCAGATTGAGTGTTTGGATATATAGTTTGGATCTGTGCTTTGGGTCATTTTCCTGTTTTAGGAGGAAATGTGCTCAAATCAAGCACTGTCCACAGGGTTTTGCAAAATGGTATGGTAGCCTTCCTTGTTCAAGATCCCTTTTATCATGTATGACTCTCCCACTTTAGCACCACCAAAGCACCTCCAAACCATCACCTTTCATCCACCATGCTTGACCAATAGCATCAAGTACTCCTCCAGCATCTTTTCATTTTTTCTGTGTCTCACAATTGTTTTTCTTTGTGTTCCAAACACCTCAAACTTCAAAGATTCATCTGTCCATAACACTTTTTTCCAATCTTCCTCTGTCCAATGTCTGTGCTCTTTGGCATCTTAATCTCTTCCTTTTGTTGGCCATTTTCAGATATGACCTTTTCTTTGCAACTCTACCTAGAAGGCCAGCATCCTGGAGTCGCCTCTTGGCTGTTGACATTGAGACTGGTATTTTGTGGAAGCTGCCAGTTGAGGACCTGTTTCTCAAACTAGAGTCTCTGACATTCTTGTCCCCTTGCCCCCACTTCTCTTTCCTTCCTGGTTAGATCCAGTTTGTGCAGTTCTTTGGAGAGAGTAATACACACCTATATAGTAATGCGACACAATTTTTCACATGGAATCATCTTCCTTTCTTAGAACAAGAATAGACTGATGAGTTTTAGAAGAGAGTTGTTTTTGGATGGAGTAGTCCCTGGGGATGTTGTTGGGGATCTTTGGTCTGGGCACAGGTGTTACAAGCAGCCACAAAACCCTGTGTATCTACTTCTATGCTGGGTCACCAAAAATGCCTCTTGATGAAGTCCAGGGTCCATGTTGCACCTAGATGACCAGTGAGGCATGAACTACACCCCCATTGCGGTACCATTGGAACCAGGATTCTATTGAAGAACAGAGCCCACCTGGCCTGATGGGGGTTTAGTTTCTTTGCCTGCTGGATATATTCGAGATTCTTGTGGTCAGTGCACAGAGTGAATGGCTGTTTTGCCCCCTTCAACCAGTGTTTCCACTCCTCCAAGGCCAACTTGATGGCCAGCAGTTGCAAACATCGTAATTCCATTCTGTGGGGGAGAGACGGTGGGAAAAAAATGTGCATGGATGGAGTTTGTTGTCAGAACACCCCTCCAACACCCACCTCTGAAGGATTCACCTCCACAATGAAGGGGAGGGCTGGGTCAGGCAGGACTTGAGATGAACTGAAGCACCTCTAGAACTTGGGAAAAGTTTACTCTGCTTCGGAGGTCCAGATGAACCGGGAGGAGGACTTCTTAGTCAGGGCTGTGAGAGGAGCCACTACAGAGGTGAAACTGGAAGAACTGCTGGTAATAGTTAGCAAAGCCCAGAAAGTGCTGACCTTCTTTCACAGAAGAGGGTGTAGGCCAGTCTCTGACTGCCTTAGTCTTCTTGGGGTCCATCTGGAGACTTCCCTAAGAGACAATGAACACCAAGAAGGAGACCTCCGTGGAATGGAACTCACACTTCTCTGACTTTATGTTCAAGTGGTTACTCAGGAGGTGTTGCAAGACTCGCCGGACATGACTGACATGTTCATGGAGTGACTTGGAAAATATGAGGATGTCATCTAAGTAAACAAAGACAAAATGGTTGAGCATGTCATGCAGGACATCATTGATGAGGGCCTGGAATACCGCTAGGGCACATGTAGTGACCTTGTGTTGAATGCAGTCTTCCACTCATCTCCATCCTTGATGCGGACCAGGTAGTAGGCAATCCTGAAGTCCAGTTTTGTATACATAGTGGCTCCTTGCAGTAGCTCAAAAGCTTTAGACATGAGTGGAAGAGGGTAGCGGTTCTTGATAGTCACCTTGTTGAGGCCCTGGTAATCTATGCAAGGGCAAAGACCTCCGTCTTTTTTCTGCACAAAAGGAATCCTGCACCTGCCAGGGCAGTGGAAGGGTGAATGATTTCAGCAGCCAAAGAGTCTTTGATGTATTCCTGCATGGCTTTGGCCTTGGGTCCAGAGAGAGAAAAAATTCTTTCCCTAGGGGGCTAGTGCCTGGGAACAGGTCAGTGGAGCAGTGATAGGAGTGGTGAGGAGGGAGACTGGGTGCTTTCTTCTGCTTCAGGTCATGATATTTGGGAGGGACTCAGGCCAACATGGGAAGTTCTAGACACTCCGGAGAAAAAGACAAAGGCATGTGACATGGCATGTGGGACCCCACTGAAGCTCTAACCCTGTGGATCAGTCTATGTGAGGGTTATGGTGGCTTCGCTACTGCAAGCCCAGGACAATGGAAAACTCAAGTGAATGAATAAGCTGGAACTGCAAATTTTCTTGATGGTTATTGATGGACACGTGTACAGGAGCGGTGAGGTAGTGAGCACTACCATTGCTCAGGGGTCTTGAATGCAGGGCAGTAACCAGTAAAGGCAGGTTGTCCAGGGTGAATTAGAGATTTTTGGCAAGGGATAAGTCCATGAAGTTTCTGGCAGCACCGGAGTCCACCAGAGACTGAAGGGTGTGCTGTTGCCCTCCCCAAGCAAGGGAGAAGCTGGAGAAGCTGGAGAAGACTTTGGGGTGAAGGTTTGAGGTTCTCTGGCTTTTCCTGATAGCTCTGGGCAAGTGGACCTGAAGTGACCTGGTTTCCCACAGTAGAGGCAACATTTCTCTTGTATGCGCTGGGTCTGCTCAGTTTGGGAAAATCACATCCCTCCCAACTGCATGGGTTTCTCTGATGAATTGGAGACTTGGGAGCCATCTAGAAGTGAAGTCCAGGACCTGATCTCAAGTCCTGACCTCAAGGACCTACTCTTCTTCTCACTTCCTGGTTAATAATCACACTCGGATAATGTTTTGATAAGATGGGACATAATTTAAAACATGCTAAAAACACAGACAGTGTTATGTTAACTCATATAACTCAGCCAGGTTTATATATTGTGCTCAAACACAGTTTTCAGTTCAGTCCAAAGATTTTCTATGGGGTTCAGGTCAGGGCTTTGTGATGGTCATTCCACTATCTTCACACTGTTGTCTTTAAGCAATGTTGATACAACTTTGAAGGTATGCTTAATCCTGCTGGAACACCCAGTTGTGACCAAATTTTAACTTTCTGATTGATGTCTGGAGGTGTTGCTTTAGTATTTCTAGAGCATCCTCCTTTCATATGATTCCAATTATTTTATGTAGCACGCCAGTCCCTTTTCCAGCAAAACACCCCATAACACATATATATTTAACAGTTGGGATAGTGTCCAAAAAGCCTCACCCTTTCTCCTCCATACATATCTCTGTGTAGATCAGATCAATTTTGGTTTCATCTGACCAGTGAACACTCCTCCAAAAAGTCTTTGTCTTGGTGATCACCTGCAAACTTCAGTCTGGCTTTTTTATTTTGGACTTTGAGTTGGGGCTTCTTCTTTTCAGGCCATGGTGATAAAGGATGCTCTTTATTGTTGATGTACATACTTTTGTACATGATGCCTCCAACTTCTTCAGCAGTTTCTTTGTTGTTGTCTTAGGGTTTAGTTGAACTATAGAGACTGTTCGTTTATCCCTTTGAGATAATTTGTGCCTCTTTCCTGAATGATGCAGTGTCTCTGTGGTCCCAAAATTTTAATATTTACATACAATTGTTTGTACAGATGCTTGGGGTATCAAGGACAAAAAGGCACTGCCCCTCCAAATTAACGCCTAATTATAAGAATTGGCCAAAACTTCTAAAAGCCAGTACATTAATTTCTGAAATGTTACAGATTGTTACAGACAATCAACTTTTATGTAAACCTTTGACCCACTGGAATTCTGATATATTGAATCAAATCTGTCCCTAATTGTTTGTTTTAAAATTACATCTGGTGGGAAGAAAGTAGATGCCCTAATTTGCCTAATTGCCAAAGGTTTGAATGTCTTTAGCCTAGATGTATGTAAACTTTTGGCCTCAACTTTATAAATCATCACAAGGTGAAAAAGAGTCTTAGAGGGTCAGCTGAGGGTCAGGTGGCTTGTTCACCAGGGCCCAAATGTCCACCGTTTTCTATGTTTTCCAGTCTTTGGCTGGGTGTATTTCTTTATTAGAAAAATAACTGCAGAGATATATGAATTTTTAGATATAGTGCCCCCTATTGAGTGATTGTTATGAAATTTGGGGTATGGCCTCAAAGTATCCTATGGCTACTTATTGCTAAGATTATTGTTATTACTTGTTGTTAAGAAATCAGACTTTGCACTCAGAAGACAAAGCTCTTTAGTATGTACATGCAGTGTCCTAAAATTTCATTGACCTGTGGTGGCCAAATATTTTGTCTGATCAAAATTGTTGTTTATCCTATTGTCAGCAAACTCTGGTGCTACACACCAAATTACATGTAGATCAGATGAAGAGCTTAGGATCAGTTAGAAAAAACAAATTTGCCTACACTCCTGAATTTATAAAGATTGCATTATTCATTCATCTTCAGTAACTGCTTTGTCCTAGTAAGGATTGCAGTGGATCTGAAGCCAATTCTGGAAACACTGGGTACAGGTTGGGAGAATTCACCCTGAATGAGATGTCAGTCCATTGTAAAGCACCATGCACAGAGATTCATACGCTCATTCACACCCAGGGATGATTTAGCATAGCCTATCCACCTACCTGCATGTTTTTGGACAGTGGGATGAAACTTGAGAACCAGGAGGAAACTCATAAGAACACAGGGAGAACTTTGTAACCCCATCACAGGCAGTAACCAGAGCTGAGGATTGAACCCGAAGGATTCATGTCAAATTTGTACAAAACCTCATTTTTATCTGACAGAAATAATAATCGATGACTCTGAGGGATTAGTGCTCTGAATAGGTTGGCTTTTTGCAATATCAGGGTAATCACCAAAACAAGGTGATATAATGCTCAATAAAAATGAATTTATTAAAACACAGGGAAATAGAAGAAACCCCAGTTAGCTACTTAACTAACAGCTGCTAGTTCTTAATA
This sequence comes from Pangasianodon hypophthalmus, assembly GCF_027358585.1. Lineage (NCBI taxonomy): Eukaryota > Metazoa > Chordata > Actinopteri > Siluriformes > Pangasiidae > Pangasianodon > Pangasianodon hypophthalmus. The sequence continues at coordinate 21,148,784 of NC_069727.1, read as the reverse complement.
GGGACAGACTACAAAAGAAATGAGTTGTGCATTTGGGTAAGAGAAAGTGAGTAGGGAAAAGAGAGGAGGAAGGAGTTATATCTCTCTTTGTAACTCTTTGTAAAAAATGTTTTTTTTAAAACATGTACTAGTTCTGGAGGAATGTAATGAAGGAATATTTTGTAAGGGTAAAGAAAACATCACACATCTGTATTTGTGTGTTTTTTTTGTTTTGTTTTGTTTTGGTTTTTTTTTTTGCTGTAATGGAAACAGATTTTGACTGGAGAGGACTGGAACTCAGTAATGTATGATGGGATTATGGCCTATGGTGGACCATCATTTCCTGGCATGCTTGTGTGCATCTACTTCATCATTCTCTTCATTTGTGGAAACTGTATCCTTTACAGCAGCGGGGTGCTGACATCGAAAGTATTTATCAGCTACTATTATAAATAAAATCTACTATTTTATAATCCTGAACTCCTGTCCTAAACAGACATCCTCCTGAATGTATTCTTGGCCATTGCTGTAGACAACCTTGCAGATGCAGAGAGTCTGACATCAGCTCAAAAAGAGGAAGAAGAAGAGAAGGAGAGGCGGAAGCTGGCCAGGTAATGTATGCTTCCCTTGGAGAGTTGAATGTAATCAACTAATGAAATCAATAAACTGTGACATCACACATTTAATTTGTGCTAATTATGCTTGTTCTTTTACCGTTCCTTTAGTTTAACCTTTTATTCTAGTGCAATGGGATTTCCTGAGATGGAAGAAATACCGTTATATTCTAGATTGTCTGTATAACTTTGTTATTTTATTAGCATTTTTTTTAAATTACATAACAATGGAAACATTGGGTACAGTATAGAAAGCATAAGATACACAAAGCAACAATGTTCAAGAAAATTAAACCTGTAAATCCTAATTCTACTTCCTTACATTTCCTTTTGAACTAGTGGAATCTGAGGCCTGGGCATTTTGGACAAGTACTTACAGCTTAATATCAACATTAATGTGTAAAGTGCACCTCACAGACTATAGGAATATTGCTGACTATTCATTTCATTCCTCTGACATAACATTGCTGCAGCAGAGAGTGAAGCGAACATCAGGCAAGGTTGAGGTGTCTAGAAAGAAAAAGGTTTCTCTCCTTTGCTGTGTGCTTTCAGCAGGAACAGAAATGGGCAGCAGGCTCAGCTGTTCAGCCATGAGAATGGGAAGAGGGTTTACGTAATGCAGAGTAGAGGAGCTGGCAGTGGGCATGAACCAAATTCAAGAGCTTTTTAGCAACAATGCAACAGTATAATGAAGAACAGAGCCAGCATGAGCTTAGCCACCTCACATACAGAGGATCTCTTGGAGTGAACATGAGAACTGCTGCTTGCTATTACATCTGCTGTATCAAACCTAAACCTTGATGTTGCACCTGACATCAAATGATGATGATGGTGGTGATCAAATGTGTAATGATTACACAGATTTATTTATTAATTTGCAAGTATATATCAGTGTCAGATAAGAGTGGATGCACAGATTCAAAGTTATGCACTAACAGGTGCATGTATATTAATGTCATATAAGACCGGATGGGGAGAGTTCAAGAAGGTGTCCAGTATCAGACTCAGCCTTTGTCTTGCACCTAGGTTACTGAAAGGCTCAGTTAAAGCTTGTGGGTCCTGATGGTTCCATTCATAGCCAGTCTATAGCATGCACATTGTGTTTTTGTTTAATTATGTTCAGGTTGAGGTCTCTGTACAAAGGGCCTGTTGCCATTAATTCCTTTCACCATGGCACAACACAATGTGTGCTATCATGATCTCATCATCTTCTGCATCTTGCCATGATATGACTTCCATAAGCTTTAGCTGTCCACGTTTTAATCCTTGCAACATTCATTGACTTAGACCTTTGGAATTTACAGCAGACCTTTTTGAACACACTAGCTGAAAGATGAGTCATGACTTTATACTGCAGGAAAATGGCCAGCACTGCACTGGAGCATGTCTTCATCCCAGTATTTCGATTTTTTTTCCCCATATGGTCATGTAGTGTACCATAGATAGATAGATAGATAGATAGATAGATAGATAGACTTTATTGATCCCATGAGGGAAATTCTTGTGTTACAGCAGTATGGTCAGTAGCAAGATACAACACGTACACACACAAAATATAAAATATAAAATACAATAAGTTATATAAAATGTAGTAGTGCAGATGTGGAACACAGTTGTAGATTTGGCCAGATTTCCATCAGTATTTACATAAGTACACTTGTGAAAACTGGCAGTGAATAATGAATATGAAGAACCTTGAGAATGTAGAATATAATGACACCTTTCTAAATGATAGCTTTCTTGTAGTGTAATGTGAAAGTGTGATCATCTGCCACACACAGGTGAGCTGTTGTACAACGTTATTGCGAATGGTAAGAATGAACTCCTGTAACGTTCTCTATAACGAGTCTTTTGGAGAATGAGCTCCGCTGACTCTGTAGTGTGTTGTAGAGTGGGTGAGATGGATTGTCCATGATGGAGTGCAGTTTGTTCAGTGACCTCCTGTTCTTCACTGACTCAAACGTCTCTAGTTTGTGTCCAATGATAGATCCAGCCTTGCGAATAAGCTTGTTAATCCTGCTGGTATCCCTGGCACTGATGCTGCCCCCACAGCAGACCACAGCACAGTAAATGGCACTCGCCACCACAGACTGGTAGAAGATCTCCAGCATCTTGTTGCATACATTGAAAGATCTGAGCTTCCTCAGAAAATAGAGTCTGCTCATTCCCTTCTTGTAGCATACACTGCACATCAGCAGCTCTTTACTGTGCTATATCACAATAAAATAGAGTTTAAAACCTGTGCTATTCTACCTTAAATATGTGACCACAAAGGCCTGGGTTTGGCTTTTTTGATAAAGCAGGGCTCAACACTCTCTGCTGTGTCAGAACTTTCAGCAGTGTAAGAATACTCTGCTGCACCTGAGTCTGGGCCAGTATCATCCATTCTTTTCTGACTCTTCTGTGGTGAGAAATTCTTTGCTTCACTTGCTTCACAGCAGCTTCAGCCCGTCCTTTTGCAATGGGACCTCCTGAATCTTGTGTTGCCACCTAGGTTCTATGCAGTACATGCAGTACATCAGGAATACCTGAGATCTTTTTTCTAACTTACATTTGACCATGTTGTGGACCATTTCTTGGTCTCCCGCTGGCTTATCTCTGTGTAGGTCCATCTCCTTTTGCCTGTTCCATGAATCCTTGTTGACTTGTGAAATCCTTTGGCAGAGGCCCTTTAGGTACTTCAGGTGTTCTCAGACAATGATATCTGCAGACAGCCTCATAACATTGCTGCCTTGTTTTCACATACATGTAGATCCCCTTGGCTTATTTCAGGCCACTGTTATATTCCTTCTCTTTGAAGGATTTAAATGTATCACAGATAGTCTTCCTTTTTAAGTATTCCATAGCTACCCTTTTGGCTTCTTAATCAGTCTGCGTTTTTCCTTTTTCTGTCTCTGAAGTGGACTTAGTGGGAGCCAATTATGATTATGAACTTTTATGTCCACTAGCTCTTTGGGTTTTCCAATTATGGTCATGAAGATTTTGATTTCCCCTTGGTGCTCTGTTGATCTCCCAGATGTTGTTAGTAGGCCCCTGTGACTCTGGAGTCATGCACTATTCCAAATGCATATCTGGAACCTATGGATATTTTGGCTTTTTTAGCATACTACAGGGCTGCTGTCAGCATGGAGATCTCTGCTATTTGTGCTCCTGCCTATTTGCTTGCTCCATCTCGGACTACTTTTTACTTGTTTTCCACTACTGTCAATTCAGTACCTTTCATCCCACCTTTTGGGAAGTAGCTGGTGCCATTTGCAGAAAGAGTCAGATTCTGTCCTCCTGGTGTAGTGTGTTTGGGATGCTGTGGTTTCATCCTCTGTTAGGTGCCTCATTTCACTAGTGCTCATACTGGGTTGTATCATCTTCCTTGCCTGGTAATGGTGAGGGTGGCCTGTAGTAAGTGAGTTTATAATATTAGACAAATTAACTTACATTTTAGTGGGCAGAACTAAACAAGAATCAAGAGAAAAAACAAATTTGACTATGCGTCTTATTTTACAAGAAACATAAATTATTTTAATTTTGAAAGGATCAGTAGAATCCTCAGTGGCTAATATATGTTAGATTGCATATGGTACTATACGGTACCTAAATGGACATTTCCATTCCATGGTTTCATGACAATAGATCAATGATAACCCAATCAAGGCATTAAATCCACATCTAATCCTCAGACTAGCACAAAGATGCTGTATACCAAAATTCAGCTTGATCTGACTTAAGGTCCCTGAGAAAACTTTATTTTAATTCAAGTGCATCCCTTATGAAGAACCATCCCTAAATTTTGCACATGTCCATCCAATCCTCAACCCAGATAGGATAATTATTGAGATACAGACTCAGTATTTTGACACCAATTTTGTGAGGATATCTTGCTTTCCTCATTCTGACTGTTGAGGGGGCTGTGGAATTAAGGACCTTCTGACTTTTTCTGAAGTAATCATTGCCCACTAGCTGCCATTTCATGTCAGTTACTTTCTTGCATCTTTCTGCTTTTCCTTCACCTCCCTCATTCTCCAACTTTACATTCTTTTGCATCCACTGTTTCTTCTACAAACATCTTTTATCAGTCCATTTTTTCCCTGGCTGGAGTGGCGGCACCTTTCCATTATTCTTCATCTTGCCATACTCAACTTGTCTTTTAGTTCCAATAGATTCCTCCTCCATGCTCCTCATAATCATCTTCCTTTTTACTTTTATGCATTCTTCTCCACACCCTTCTCTTGCTCAATCCACTTCTTCTCCTACTTGCATTCATCTCCTGCAACTGTCGCTCTCTTTTTTCTTTCTTCCCATTGCCGCTGTGCTCTGATCCTGCTATCTTCTCTTCTATCCACCACCTCTGTTCTTTTTCTTCCTTTTTTTCAATCTTTTTGGAGGGTCATTATCTTCATCTTCATTTATCTCTGCTGCTTTTTTTTCTCTTTTTCCAGTTTACTTCTTTTTGTGACATCTGCATCCTCTGTTCCTGTAGCCTTGACAATCTCTCTCCATGGCTTTGATTTCCTTGATCATGTCTTACTTCTTCAGTCAACATGAATGCTTCTAATTGGGTTACCCAGAGGGTATTGATTTGTTGTTTGCTTTGTATCATTGTCTGGAAGTTTACTCAACCAGGCTACCTGCTTAGTGACTGTAGCGTCTTGAGTCCAGTTCAGATTTCCTATCTGAATTCGGGAGTCCGGAGGTTCAGGGATCTTTTCTGTGAGAAATACTCATTCTCAGCTGAGAACAGGCTCAAAACTGCAGGTTACATAAGCACCCTTAGTTCAACGATTTAGTAGAGGACCAACAGGAAACTTGACAAATTAACTGAAAGGAAAGATAACTACTTTTAATTTTATTCTGCTTGTGGTTTTGGTGGCAACAAGCTGAGTAGGTCAGCCCAGACTCCTCTATCCCCGGGCACAGATTCCAGATCAGGCAGGGGAATGCTCCCACCCCAAATGTGCAATATAATCTCTCCAGTGGGTGCTGGGTCTGCCTTAAAAACAAAAACACATGTACATAAAGAAAAGGTATAATACATATTTGTTTGTGCTTATGTGTTTACATGAAAACTATTCAATTATTATAAAGCAGAAAATGTCATTAAAAACTAATTTCCATCTGTACACTTACTCGACTGTACTATGTTTGGTTGTGCAGTTAAAACCTAGTTTCCATTTGTATACTGCAAATTACTCATCTGTATGAAGGGGTGTAAAGAGATGTTATACTGTGTAATCGAAACCATACTTTGTGTCGCAGAATGGCTAGTCCGGAGAAGTGGCAAGGCAATGAGAAACTTCCAGTTGAGAAAAAAGAGGAAAAGATTGAAATGAAATCAATTACCTCAAATGAAGAAACTCCAAAATCCACCAAGGCAAGTTATTTTCACTCTCACATCTACATAGAGACATAAACAATACTAGTTATTAAGAGAACCAGACCAGTTGAATGCAGTTGCAGTTTAATGAATCTAATGAAAGGCATTTTACAAACTTTGGTCAGAATTCATAGATTCTGTCAGAGTACCAGAACACAAGTTCAATGTATAATAATAATCCAGAGAGTCAGACAGGGAAACACCTACCTCTAGTAACAGCAACAGTATGGAACAAATGTTATTTCTAAATGTATCCAAACTAGCAATCAATCAAAGATCTATTTTGCCAGCTCTGACTTTTCTCAAATTCACATGGGCGCATCATACAAGCATCACGGGCAGCAAAGCGAGTCTCCATTCTAGCTACACTGTTCCACACACCATGACACTGTGTTTTTAGTTTTTATCAAGAAAGCTAATGCCTTAATATACTTTGCTATATAAGAACAGGCACAATCATGACATCTTTGTAGATTTTACTACTTTGGTTTTAATTAAAACCTTCACTGTGTACCCATATAAACTAACAGACATTGTATATATAGCAGATGCCTTTTGAAAATTTCTTAAAAATCTTTCTTTTTTAGAAATAAACAAATTTACAATTAAAAAATACTGTATTTACTATTTATAAATATATTGTTTTGCTCCCACAGTTTGTATTCAAATAGAAATATTACTTTCAATGTAATTAACTGGCACTGTTGAGCCCTTGAGCAAAACCCTTAACCCTCAACTGCTCAGTTGAATAAATGAGATAAATGTAAGTAACTCTGGATAAGGGCAACTGCCAAACGCCTTCAATTTAAGGGCATGTAATTTTTTAATGCAATTAAAAGTCTTCAGCAAAGGTGTCCCTCATGTATTCTCCATTTGCATAGCGAACCATTCAGCCACAGCAGCCCATAGAATAGGCTATAACACTGTGTCTGCTTCTTCAGCTCCTCATTCCCAAGAAGTTGTACTGTGGTGAGTAGGGGAATCACCGGCCCCGCTATTTAATACATTGTGGTATCTTTCTTCAGAGCTGTAAATTTATGTGTTACAGTGAAGAAAGTTACGGTGAACTGCTAAATTGCAATTTCACTATTCATCCAATAAAAACAAAGCATGGGAATGCAGCACTCAAACACATATGTATGTCTGTGCTCGCTAGAACCTGAAGACGGACATGAATATTGTGTCAGAGGCCACTGCATTGTCAGAGAGGCAGAGGTGTCTCAGTTGAAAGCTATGATGCCAAAGCAGAAACAACACAGTGAAAGAGATCAGGACAGTTAGCGGAAGGTCCGGCAGGGATCTGACACTAAATTCACCTCCTATTCCCCTATATGATGAGGATACCATATCAGTGGCTGCATCTGGGAGGTCCTTTGAATCCAAAAGAGAATTGCTGGATAAATCGCAGGCGTTGTCAGCCTGCAGTCTAAGGAAAAAGGTTCTAAGAGAGCCATATTAGTCAAAATAAAGATGGCAGTGGACCTTGTTGGTTTAGACACAGGGAGACGATAAACTCTTTTTCTATGCTGCAGTGCAAAGATTATATTAAGAACATTAAGGAAGCACCTAGCATGACCCAAACGCCTAATTTGCCGATGACTAATTTGCGTCTGACATAGCAGCCTTTTGCACACATTTCACTCAGACCTAAGTGACCTACTCGAGGCCTGAAAAGACGAATGTAATACTAATTTCCACTTCTGTTCTCATTAGTTTTTGGAGCACTTTTGGAGCATGAGCAAAAAGATCTCGCACTCCCAACCAGACTATTTGCACCCGTTGTATTGGCCCATTGATGCGTTGGGCTGACTGATAGATGTGTCGTAGTAATTCATTAGTGCTAGAACTCTAGCATAAGGGCCTTGTACACTGAGAGCTTTAACCTTACAACGTTTCAGAAAGGAGCTAGTTGCCTTTCCTCTGCCACACTCCAAGGGAAACTGACAGTGGTCACTTTGCAGAATGCTCCCTACAATGCCCAGCGCAAACCTTATGGCGCTTTGTGAGCCACACAATGGCTAATTGGTCAGAGAATGTCTGTCTAAGCAGAAATGTTTGGACTACCTGGTGAGGGGGTCATCATCATGGCCTTGAAGCTAAGCATTGTAACACAGAGTTTTCATTCTTATGGACTCTGCTGCCACTCCAGGAGGTCTTCACTGCAGCTACCTGGGCATCACTGTGCACCTCTCCAGATCTTATAAGATCAACATCATCTTCAGCGAAGTGACTATATCCAAGGACACTTCTAATCACTCTGAGTTAGGCTTAGGTTCTGAGTGACAGGGAACCATGGCGGTTATCCACTTTTCATTATTCATACTACCTTCAAAAGGTAGTCACACTTCTTGCATTTCATTAGTAACACCTGGCTGCTCTTACACTGTTAATGATTGTGAAAGTAGAAGGGTGTACTTATTTTTTCCCACCTGGTTTCTGAATGTTGATTTACTTTTTGGGACAAAAAAGCACTATATATATAAATCTGCTGTGTTTTTATTTTGTTGTTGCTATTTGAGGTTATTTGTTTGTTTATAGAAGTTGGTATGGACCACACAATCCAACCAATCAGAATGTCTTTACATAACTTAATTTTAACGTTGGGCCTCCTGTAAACTTTCCTGAATATGTTTCAGTGCCACCGTTTTTAGTATTGCTGTTTGTTTTTTCTTGCAACTGTCAGCTGTCTTAAAAAAATGTGACTTGTGATTTGCAGATCAATATTGATGACAACGATGACAATCCATATCCAGCGAATGACTTCCCAGGTACCACAGCACCTGTTTTAAAATGAAAAATAATGTATCTGATATTTTTGAAATATAATCTGAAGTAATGTAAAAATAATCTGAAAAGTAATGCATCTGTCCATGTCCTGAACAGTAAGGTGAATAAAAATGTGTTGCAGAATCAAATTTCCACTTTATTTTTTCTACTTTGGCAACACAAACAAAAAGCACTGTAATAAATTCTACCATCAGTTTTACTAAACTCTGCATCCACCAAATTTGAATTATTTTTTTACTGTTGAGGTGCACCAGAAATATATTTTCCCCTTACCCTATGTGGAACCAAGTACTACTTATTTGCATTATGGACCATCAGAGTAGTTTCCTTCCAGAATTATTGGAATATTCCCATGGGTTCTTTTCCTAGCCAAGTACTAATAGCAAAATCATCACCTCATTGTGATTGTGATTGATTGTGATCATGACCTTAACTATGTAGTCTATAAAAGACTCCCACTATATAATGCTCATCCTCTTTCCTAATAACATCTTGCTGAGGAGCAGAAGAAATATAATTATTACTAAGGAAGACATGATCCTTTGTGCCAACCGAGGTAGCCAACAGAAGTACTTAAATTAGCACTTTACAAAAAAAAAACAAAAAACCAACAACTTTGAATTGTCTGAGCGCTTGTCACTATATTACCTCCCCAACAGAGTTTTTGGACTGATAGTATTCTTAGATTGTGACCTAGTGAACCAGTATCAGAATGTGTTTATTGATAGAGACTTCAAAGCTGTGGATAAAGTCGTCTGCCAGATGCCATAAATGTAAATATAAATGTAGGAGAGGAGAGAATGAGCACCTTTACTTGAGTTGTATAGCATACTAGAGGGGATGGCATCAGGCATTGGCCAAACGCAAGAGCTGTTTGTGGCAATACAAGCACGCAGTGAAGTGCAGAGTTTATGTGGAGTTTAGTACAGCTGCCACACGTATAGAGATAGAACCTGATGTACTTTCAGTGGTTACGTCTCATTTTCTAATCCTGAGACCCACTTAGGAGTACAGTGCTGATAGTCTCTTAATGGAGAATTCAGAAGGTCATAGTGTAACCTGAGAACATTTAATGTCCTGTAAGCCATCGTTAAGGCCACCTTGGAAAAATATAGTTTAATGCTTCGGACTGGGTATAATGGCTTGATTATTAATAAACAAAGTGCATTACATGCTTGCAAGTGTATTGCTATGACAAGTTGTATTACTAACCCCATGGCGCATTTGCTCTAGGCGTTCAAAGAGATAATGCCCACAAGAGAAGATTCAATGGGCAGAAATATCTAGCGTTCCAAATTATGGGAGCCATAGCAGTGGGGCATGGGAAGTCAGTAGGGCTGTTGGCACAAATGAGAAAGCAAGTTTTCCATGCCATTGCCACAGGCTTTTCTCTCCTTGCCTCTGGTGCCTGGGCAGGTCTCTGCGCACAGATTCAGGAGGCACTGGATTTTTGCCTTTGCTTAATTAAAAATATTAAGTAAGCATATGGATCAGTGGACTACATGTGGGAGCCCTTAGGCACGTTCAATTGTTTTAATTTTTGCAAAGTTGGCTATTCTTTATAGATCTTGCATGTATCAGTATCAGTCTCCATAAAGGGGACTGATTGACGTTTTGTTGCTTGGAGTGCATAAACTAATAAGGACATTTCTTAAAGGTGTGGAATATCTCCAATACCCATGCAGTTGCCCTATAATGGGACCTCATGCTAGGTGATACTGTCATATGAACCAAGAAGACTTGGATATAACTTCACTCAAGACAATTTTTTTCTAAAATAACTACATAGCTATTAACTATTACTAGCTCTCCCTGTGTCTTTAGTCAGAAATGACTTGTCATTCAAATTTGTATAGAACATTCTAATTGTTATTATTTATCTCCCAAGGAAAAAAACTTGGTTCCAAGAAGAGGAGAAAAAAAATCATACTAATTGCCAGGCAGCAAATTTGACTAAGAAACACACTGAATCTTTTACTCTTCAGGGCTTCCTAAGATGGTTGACAAATTAAAAAAAAAAATCTAAACTAGATAACAGATAAAAAATACAGTTAATCCCTGATAGTCTATAGTATCTGTACACTACTCTTAAATAGGTCTTCTCCAGCAGCCTAGCCAATCTAAAAGAAATCCTCCCGCACCAGAGTAAATTAAGTAAACCCAAAATATATCTGGATCATCTAAAACTGTTGGACTGGGTTATTACTTTACTCACCTTCTCTGAACTCAGTCTCAATATACTGCAATAATCACCCCAGCTTCGTGTGAAGTACCTCTTAAAGTGGAGGCCATAGAAAGTGATTTTAAATTCTCCCCTTTTCAAGACTGTTCTTTTTCTCACACCCTAGGAGAGGATGATGATGATGAGGAGCCAGACATGCCAGTGGGTCCGAGGCCAAGGCCGCTTTCAGACATACACCTGAAGGAGAAAGCTATTCCTATGCCTGAAGCTAGAGCCTTCTTCATCTTCAGTCATACAAACAAGTAAAAGAGTCTCTGCCTAGTGTCAGTGTCTCTGACAAACGTACACACTGGTTCTCTCTGTACTGGCACCACAATCATACACTGCAGGATAAAGGTTTGGATATGACATCGACTAAATAAACATGATAACTGTATAAAGAGATAATATGAAGCAGAAGGGTTTGACTAAATATCTGCATCAAATTTGTACATCAGCATGTACAATTGAGTCTTATTATTATTATTATTTTTTTGAGTTTTAAAAAATTTACTTTTTAAAATATTGTAATCCGTATATATGGGTGACCCTCTGCATTATCCACACTAATGTAATGTGTAAAGTTGATTATTATGTTGGCTTGACAGAGCCAACATACTGTTTTTATATTATTATTATTATTATTATTATTATTATTATTACATGCACTTCTCCTTCTTCTTCTTCTTCTTCTTCTTCTATTTCAAAGTTTGTACTGTTTTCATAGGTTACAATTTTTTAGATAGAACCATGAGAATGGCCAGAGACATAACTGCCTAGGAACACTATAGCATCCACCTGGAATAGCATAGTAACCACCTAGCAACACCCCAGCAAACAACTAATAACCACGTAGCACCTCCCTAGCAACCACCTGGAATTACATAGCCACAACCTATTAACACCATAGCAAAAACTTAGCAATACCCTAGCAACCACCTTGAACAACATAGCAACCACCTAGTAACACCTTTTTACCCGCCTAGTTTCCCATTTTTGACCACTAGTTACAATAATGACTCTATGAAAGCTAAGCAGGGCAGTGAGCTTGCTTCTTATATCTGTTAAAAAGCAACATTTTTTAAAAATTGTTAGTCAATCATTAGTATTTAAAATGTGTGGAGTTGTGAATGAAGACTTTATGGGCATTTCTTGAACAGCTGATATAACTACCCCTATCGAAGAGCTGCCACTCATAATATACACCAATCAGCCATAAGATTAAAACCACCTGCCTAATATTGTGTACGTCCCCCTTCTGCCACCAAAACAGCACTGACGCATCGAGGCATGAACTCCACAAGACCTCTGGAGGTGTGTGTGGTTTCTGGCACCAAGATGTTAGCAGCAGATCCTTTAAGTCCTGTAAGGTGCGAGGTGGAGCCTCCATGGTTCGGACTTGTTTGTCCAGCACGTCCCACAGATGCTCAATCAGACTGAGATCTGGGAAATTTGGAGGCCAATTCAATACTTTGAACTCTTTGTCATGTTCCTCGAACCATTCCTGAACAGTTTCTGCAGTGTGTCAGGGAGCATCATCCTGCTGAAAGAGGCCACTGCCATTAGGGAACACTGTTGCCATGAAGGAGTGTAACTTGGTCTGCAGTAATGTTTAGGTAGGTGGTACGTGTCACAGTAACATCCACGTGAAGGCCAGCACCCGAGGTTTCCCAGCAGAACATTGCCCAGACCATCACACTGCCTCCACCAGCTCGCCTTCTTCCCATAGTGCATCCTGGTGCCATCTCTTCCCCAGGTAAGCGACACACACGCACCTGGTCTTCCACATGAAGAAGAAAATGTGATTCATCAGACCAGGCCACCTTCTTCCATTGCTCCATGGTCCAGTTCTGATGCTCAGGTGTCCATTGTAGGAGCTTTGGGTGGTGGACAGGGTCAGCATGGGCTCTCTGACCGCTCTGCAGCTACGCAGCTCCATACGCAGCAAGCTGCACTGCACTGTGTGTTCTGACTCCTTTCAATCAGAGCAGCTTTAACTTTTCAGCAGTTTGTGCTACAGTAGCTCTTCTGTGGGATCGGACCAGATGGGCCTTCACTCCCCACACGCATCAGTGAGCCTTGGGAGCCCATGACCCTGTCGCTGGTTCACCGGTTGTCCTTCCTTGGACCACTTTTGGTAGGTACTAATCACTGCACACCGGGAACACCCCACAAGGCCTGCTGTTCTGGAGATGCTCTGACCCAGTCATCCATCACAGTCTGGCCCTTGTCAAGGTCACTCAGATCCTTACGCTTGCCCATTTTTCCTGCTTCCAACACATCAACTTCAAGAACTGACTGTTCACTTGCTGCCTAATAAATCCCTCACCTTTACAGGTGCCACTGTAACGAGATAATCAACGTTATTCACTTCAACTGTCAGTGGTTTTAATGTTATGGCTCATCGGTGTATAACTCTTCAAAAATTCAGATGCTCCTACTGAATTATCTAAATTAAGTGTGTGTAAAATTAGGGGCTCATACATAATTAATCTTGCCAGTATAAAGGGCTTCTTTTACCATGTAATACATTAGAATATTTATTTATTTATTTATTTTATACATTAACAAACATGTTATGTTGTGTCTGTTGTTGGTAAATTGACTTCTGAATTGAATTGCTTTTCATTTGTATATTTCCCTAAATTCCTAAATGTATTTTTTACTGACAAGACTGTGTAGAATTGCCATTCAAGAAATTAAAGGGAGAGTGAATCATTGAACACTGATACCTTCTTCTTTCCCTTCTCAGGTTTCGAGTTTTGTGTCATAGGATCGTCAACCACAACATCTTCACCAATCTTATCCTCTTCTTTATTCTGCTGAGTAGTATTTCTCTGGCTGCAGAGGACCCAGTAAAAAGTGACTCATTCAGGAATCAGGTACATGGATACTTGTACATGTTCATGCTCAGGCATGTGTTATCTGTTATCTTTCTGAAGAACCGCTGAGATGTGCTTGTGTTTCTTATGCTTACAGATTCTAGGTTATGCAGATCATGTTTTCACGGGTCTCTTCACCATAGAGATCATTTTAAAGGTGAAATAACTTCTTAACTCACTTGCATCAAATTCATGTCTCCCTGATCCTTCCACATTCCCTCTATCTTCTATTTCTCACAACCTTTATTCCTACATTTTATGTACATTTGGTTACTCTAATTCTCACTGGCTCTGGTCTCTCCTGTGTGCAGATGACAGCATACGGAGCATTCCTCCATAAGGGTTCTTTCTGTCGTAACTACTTCAACATTCTGGATCTGGTGGTGGTCAGTGTCTCTCTCATCTCTTCTGGGATTCAGTGAGTAAAACCTAATCTAATTAACCCAATGATGTCTTGACCAAAATGAGCACAAGTTGTAATGTATGGGAGTGAACAACATTGGGTGTACAATATGGCTACCATCTACTATCTGTCTGAATTACCTACCACCTGCTATTTATTTTAAAGCCTTGTATCAACAAAACCTTTTAGTAGAAAAGGAAAGTTTGGATGACAGTGATCCAAATTAATAATTCCTTTACAGGACATTTAAAATACAAATATACAAAGTGCCAATGAAGAAATGCACACCAATCACTAAAGCATCAGTTAGACTAAAAATATGGATAGTCATATTGAATCCACATGCTGTGTACTTTGGGGAAGTTTCCAAATGTTTTTATAGCTCGTTTATACATCTTTATGTGCCCCACAGGTCGAGTGCCATTAACGTTGTGAAGATTTTGAGAGTTCTTAGAGTCCTCAGGCCCCTGAGAGCCATTAACAGAGCCAAGGGTCTCAAAGTGAGTCAGTCTCTCTCTCTCTCTCTCTCTCTCTCTCTCTCCCTCACTCACACACACACACACACACACACACACACACTTTATTCCATGATTTCTTAGTGCTAGCTCTTAGGATCTCTGAGCTGTCTTTATTAATTTGCATGAAACTCTAAACAACTGTTCACTTATATTCAATATATTCAATTTCATACCATCGTTTATGTTTTCTGTATCTCTGTAAATTCACAGCATGTAGTGCAGTGTGTATTTGTAGCAATCCGCACCATCGGGAATATTGTTATTGTCACCAGTCTGCTGCAGTTTATGTTCGCTTGCATTGGAGTGCAACTCTTTAAGGTGAGAATACACATACACACATGAACCATTCTGTATACAGATTAAATAGATGGTTAATCACAGTACTTTATAATTAGTGAAACTTAATGCATCTCATGGAAATCTTTACTTTGAATAAAGACAAGTGATTTTCCTGTTGTGTCTTTCAGGGCAAGTTCTACTATTGCACAGACTCTTCTAAGCAGACCCAGACAGAATGCAGGTAACAATCGGGAATCAATGAACAGCAGGGGTTCAGCTTAAAACTTTATAAGTCCAGTTACATAAAATTCCTCACTTACAAAGATCTGAATAACCAACTACCATGATTGAATGGTGACAACAGTTACCCTTTAATGCTTCACCATTAGTTATTAGTTTATGGCTGTAGATAAGACAATTTGAGGTTGTTCTGTGTTATTGTGCACTGGCACTGGACGTTACCACATTTGGCTAGCACGACTCTGAAAGCGAGTGTGTGTGACTGACTTTTTTTATCTCACAGAAAATCTGATCAATTCCACCCATTCCTGCTATTTTTATTTTTGAATGTGACTGCCTGCTTTATATTTTTTTAACACATTGACTTGTTTCTAGTCCCCAGTATAGTATGAACAATTAGTAATTTAAAACAAGGTGGCTCTGCACGAGAGCATCAATAATCAATAACTCCACATCAATAACTGAGTCGCAAGAAGCATCTTTGTTATAACTTGAGTGATAATAGGTACTAATCCAGGGTTTTTTTGGGCAAATGACCCCAAATTGCCATTATGAATTTTCTTCAACCCCAAACCTTGACCATCGTACGTTTTTTTAAATTCCATATTCACTATTTAGGACAATGATAACATTTAAACATTTTATTTTATCAGTAACTTATGTGTACAGTAAGTGACTAAAAACCAAAGAAATATTCCTTGCACTGGCTTCCCAGTCTAGTGGGAGGAGTTAACTTGCATTTCTTGACACGTCCAGCTTTGAACAATACATAACAATACAATGTGACGTGTTGTTACATGAAAATAATATACACCAGAGTGGTATGACATGGCAGAGGAGCCAGGTTTATACTCGACACATGACTTTGTGTGCATGTACAGAAGCAGTGGCAGTGTGCATGGCATTACTCACCTGTGTGGTTTATGTTCATCTTAAGGAATAAAAAAGCTACATCCACTATAGTTGGCACGTCAAAACCTACACATCCACATCTGTCTTGTTTTTAAGTCAAACTGTAAAATGCATGCACAGTGATGTTGAACAGGCTGACAAGCTTCATTTCTCTTTAAAGCTCTTCTGCCATGTCATGAGTACATGAGTAAAATAATCAAAATAAAAACATACATTTTAAAATTTAATAGGAATAATAGAGTGTAATTGTCATGTCAGTGCCAGAATCGGCATCCAACTACAACTTCCAAGAGACATTGTGGCCTAAAAAGATGGCCACGAAGGACTGCACCTCCTGATACTCATTCTCCAACTCACCTGATTACTGATGAAGTACACCTGGACTCAATCACACACAGACGCACACGCTATAAATAGCACACTCAATCACTCAGTAAATGCAAAGTATTGCTTAGTGTAGCCTTGTCTCCTGGTATGCCAAGCCTTGTTCATGATTTCTTATCTGGTTTCGATCTTTATTTGTCCCCTGGTTTCTGAATCTAACCTTCCCTTGTTTCGCTCATCGTCTGACCACTGCCTGTGCATATCTACTTCGACTTTGCTTCACAATTTGGATTTGTTTGCCTGTTTTAAAAATAAAGCCTTTTACCTGCACCTGTAACCATCTCTGCCACCTTACAGTAATAACGTAGATGTGGTTTTTCACGTGTATCTCAATTTACAATTTCATCTACAATGAAAAATTATTAAATATATTTTTTCCAAAATAAAAAAAAATATTAAAATGAAAACACTTAACAAATAATGTCAGGTTCTAGTTGCTATGGTTGATAGGAATAATAGGCTATACTGTAATGCATTTGATTTTACATGTGTAATGCCTACAATCAAAAAGTTATAGATTTTTTCCCTTTTCTTTGACGAAATAAACAAAAAATTCTTTAAAATAAAAAAGACACTAAGGAATTAGGAATAATCCAGTATACTGTAGTACATTTGGATTTGTATAGGCTATGTGATTCATTAAACAATTCATTTCTATTTATTTGCATGAAAATATTTAACCAATAAAAAAGCACAACGCATTTGTAGTTTCTAAGAATTACAAAATGTCATATGGTGAATTGGGTTTTATACTGTATGTGTAATTCACTTATTTTAAAAAAAAATCATCAAAATTCATTCAAACTTGGATTTTAATGTATTTTAATGTAGTGTTTTATACGTGTTATTTAAAAAAATTATTCTTGTTCTTAAAAGGTATAAAAACAAAAGTATGAAAAAACAAGAATACCATTTTTTGCTGTTGCCATACTGTAATTCTTATATAATATTGTAGCGAGTCTTATATCACACTAACATCCCACTGAACTGAAGCCTAATATTACAATATGTCAGATATCCTGCAAAGTAGACTACAGTCTTGGTGGAATCCTACATTGTTGCCATGTCATGCATGTTCCCTGGCTCTGTTAATATAAAGTGCTGGTGACCTGCATTTCAGAAAGATTAGCCTCAATGAGCTTTAACTGGAGAATTTAAAAATGTCAAATATATATTCTAGTTGGTCCTCTGTCTACTCCAGAGTAAAATATACAGTATATACGTTTTTTTCATTTTTGTATGTTTATTTCTTGAGAAATACAAGTGAGAACCTAGAGTAGATGTGTAGATGTCCACTATACAACCAACTTAACTGTGGTGATACTAAATGCTTGGCGGTGATACCAAATGCATCTCTCTCTCTCTCTCTCTCTCTCTCTCTCTCTCTCTGTGGTTTACAGGGGGACTTATATTCTGTATAAAGATGGTAATGTTGGGAAGCCGGAAAGAGCTGTTCGTAACTGGGACAACAGTGACTTCAACTTTGATGATGTTCTTCAAGGCATGATGGCCTTGTTTGCTGTGTCCACTTTTGAAGGATGGCCTGGGTATGTCAGACACATAATGAAAATTCAAACACACACCCTTCCCCCCACACAGTGAACCACTATGAGGTCTTATTAAGAATTGTTGTGTATGCTTTTATGTAATGCATATATATATATTACCTTCTCTTTCCCTTTGCCCTTCAGCCTCCTGTACAGAGCCATAGACTCCCATGCAGAAGATGCTGGCCCCATCTACAACTACCGTGTGGTCATCTCTGTCTTCTTTATCATCTATATCATCATCATCGCCTTCTTCATGATGAACATCTTTGTCGGTTTTGTCATTGTTACATTCCAGGAGCAAGGAGAGCAGGAGTACAAGAACTGCGAGCTGGACAAGAACCAGGTACTGATACTGACAAGTATAGTAAGGAGTAAGAAAACACCTCAGATTTAACTGGCAATATATAATATATAAAAATCAATTGATAGGAAATGCATACTGATAAAGCAGATGATAATAGTTGTGAACGGCAATAACATTAAAGCAATATATACAGTATACACTCACCAGCAATGTTATTATTAACACCTAATACTAGGGGCTAATACTGGGGACTAGGACCCTCTAACCCCCCGCTCTCAGAACAGCCTCAATTCTTTGTGGCATGAATTCCACAAGGTGATAAAAACATTTCTTTGAGATTGGTCTAGTTTGACATGATTACATCACATAATTGCTGCAGATTTGTCAGCTACATATTCACGCCGTCAATCTCTCATTCTATCACACACCAGAGGTGCTCTATTGGATTCAGTTCTGGTGACTGGGAAGGCCACTGAAGAACACTGAATTGCATGTTCATGGAACCAGTTTGAGATGACTCGGTTCTGAGTGACGGTGGACCCGGTCAGTTAACCAGTGTTCACAGAACAGGGTTATTGCTCCTAACCACCAGGGGTACTGTTTTTGACACACCTTTATAACAATGGGTCACTAGGAACTGAGACTCATGCTCAAACTGAGTGGTGGGGCATTTGGATATGCTCACTGCACTCAAAGTTGACCTTATAAGATCTGTGAGAATCTTCAATCGTCAGTCCTGCCGCTTAGGCTATAAGCCTTCCTGAGCTGTGGCAGTCGCTCATCTCTGACTCTCAGTAGGGTCTAGATTCTCTATGCAAACATGCTGGGAATGTCCAACAACTACTTTGGTATGATCAACACCTATATACATTTCCTTCTTCCCTCCTTTCCTGGAGATACTCAGTGCAGTTGGCTATGAGTGATTAAAGCCCGAACTGGCAATGTGGAAGTATGCGGGCAATGTGGAATCTTTGCTTAAAGACACCTTTGCTGAAAGACTCAAAACAGAAGGCTACCCATTCCAATCCTCAAAATGGGAGTTAGCAAGATTACTAATTTAGCGACTCAGTGATATGATCTTGAAATTATGAGGGAAACACCAGTCCACCATGCTTCATGAGTCTCCTCACACACAATGTCTGGCACACCAAGGAAGGCCCCCACTGGCCATAATTATGAGCTTAGTGTTGTGAAGATCAATCAAATGCTCCAGCTGAAGAGCTATTAGCCTACAAAACTGAAAGAAAACAGACACTGCTCATTAGAAACAATGTAATAAAGCTACTATATGAAGATAATATGAAGCTAATCCTTATTGTTACAGTTCAGTCACTACTATTGCCACAGTCCATACAAATTGATACAGAACAGCATTTACATAAGGAAACCTATAACTCTGTGAAACATAATAACTGGCCAATCTCAGATCTTACCAGGACTCTAAATTAGTGCTTAGGCAGGCACATTCAAACAGTAAATCCATGGATTCATAAACAGTGCTAGTATTAACTGTAAAATGTAAATATGTGATCTGTACATTTGGGCCATATTTGGAATTGGAGAGATAAGTTCAAAAGTTCTGTCAATATTTATGCGGAGAAACATATTCAGAGTTGATTTTCTGGGCAGAGATTCAGGTTGCTACGATTACCTGCATGTAGTTCACTCCTCCAAGGTCGCCAGGTTTTTTTAGTAGATGTGTCTGAGATGGGATTTTTCAGTAATGTCGAGACCACTGCCTTTAAATACAAGCACTTGCCATTTAAGAAAAAAAATCAGAGAATAGAAAATGTTGCCTAAAGAAGCAGATCACATTTTTTCACATTTTGCTGTCAACCATAATACAATGTACCATAAAACAAGAGACAAATTTAAATACCAAATAAAGCACATTTAAATAACAAAAATAACAACAACAACAACAACAACAATAATAATAATAATATATAGAAATATATAATACAAAGACTAATAGAAATATAAATGAGAAGATGGCAAGTGTTAAAATAAACATTTAATAGGAGTCTATTATGTTGCCAATATCTTGCTGCATTTGATTTAATTAAACAATATGGCTTCCATCCTCATTATTTAGCAACTTATAAAATAGCTTATATAAAATATAAAATATGCTTTTGCATGATGAACTATAATTACAGCTGTAGAGAGCATGAAGCTTATACAAGGTTGAATAATCCTTTATCTACAATTGAGAATTGTACCAAGTAACTTGATAGGCTACAAGAAAATATTTATTGAATTATTATAAATTATGTATTATTAATGCTATTATTAGTGTCATATGTATGTATTTAGTGTTAACCTTGAACTGCATCCCATTGTTTTTGAATGTGTCCACAATGCAGAAAACATGAATTTGAGTGTGACATATTGTGATTACACCAAACAGTAAGGCTCGACTCGTTTGAGCCAATATCACAGAAAAAATCAAGGTCAGAATTGCATATAACTGAGAGACACCTCTGTTTTCAGCTAATTCAGATCCACAAGCACAAGGCCAGAGCTTCCTGGTGCCCCTTGTATCTTGTATGCAAATGAACCTATTACTATAATGAAAGAGTAATGAGCTGATAATGATCTATGGCTGCTCATTCTGGCACTAAACCCATTCACCTATATTTTGGTACAAAGTTCCTGCATGCACAGTTGTGATCACTGTTATTTGCATTACATCAGTAATGTGTTTACACATTGTCCATTTATAAATCAGAAATCAGAGTTATGTGTCTAACGAGTGCCAAGGTGGTTTCCTTCCAAACTAGTCGAGTCTTTCTGTTTGCTCATTTCCCGCTGAGTACGTTGACGTCACTTGAGTCACTTGTCATGTTTGTCTGCTGGCCATTTCAGACCACCATGGCAGTTTCCTTCAGAAATTGTGGAGGCCACATACTCATCAGGATGGTTTGTAATTAGTCCTGATAGTGCACCCCATCAGAAAGCAACAGGCAGCAATTATGAATAGTGCTAATACCATACTACATTGAGAATGAGGATTTCTCAAACTCGCCACAGAGCACTTTGTAATGGTTGAAGTTTGGGTTGGAGTGCCAGCCAGGTTTACGCCTGACAAAATAGCTTTTTTTGTTTTTGTTTGTTCCTTTTTTGTGTTTGTGGTCAAAAGTTGAGTGACTGTACAAAGAAAGACCTTCATATGGCCCCTTTTTTCTGTGTAAGAACGTCCCTAGGTTACGTCTGTAACCATGGTTCCCCGAGGGAATGAGACGCTGAACAATGCTTTGGGAACGCATCTGCGTGACCACACTCTGAGTCACATGTGTAATCCATCCAATGGAATCGCGTGATGTCACTTGCGGGATGACGTAGTGACCCGAAAGTAAAAAAGCGCATGAGGTGGAGGTGGCACCAGCTTCATACCCCAGGAACATACCCCAGTCTGGGGTAAAGAAAGGCTCTGGCCATGCCAGAGCCAAACTCTAGACAAGAGGGGGCCACAGAAAGAGCCTGAAGGTCAACCACTCTCTTCAGGGAAGAGATGGCTACTAGAAATACAGTCTTGACTGTAAGAAATCTCAAAGACACCTCCTACAAAGGTTCAAAGGGAGGTTTAGAAAGGGCCTCTAAAACCACGGCCAAATCCCAAGAAGGCACCCTAGGTCATACCGGGGGCAGTCTACAGCCTCCATAACTCCGGACGAGGGTGAAATAGGGTACCACCCACCTGAGAGAGGAGATCCCGCCTGACGGGAATCTCCCAAGGAGAGTCTTCGAAAAGGGCTACCAGGTTCGCAAACCATGGCTGGCCCGGCCAGTAAGGGGCTACTAATAGACAGACTCCGTCTCAGCGGACCCTCTCCAGAACTCCCGGGAGCAGAGCAATCGGGGGGAAAGCATACAGGCACAGCCTCGGCCACGTCTGTACCATAGCGTCCAGTCCAAGAGGAGCTGGGTGAGTGAGGGAAAACCAGAGGCGCTCAGGTCTGGGAGAAAATGTTTCACTGCTCAAAACACGGCCAGCATCTCCAGACAGTTTATGTGCCACTAGAGATGGGGCCCTTTCCACATGCCACCCTGGGCAGAGCGGGCACTCATGACTGCCCCCCAGCCCGTGAGGGAGGCATCCGTCGTTAGCGCTATGCAACGAAAAGGAGCCCCCATCACGGGGCCTTGTAACAGGAACCATGGTTTCTTCCACATGTCTAAGGCCCGTAAGCCTCGCCGTGTGACCTTCATCATGCAAAACGGGTTGCCCCTCAGGGAAAACCCTTTGGTCCTGAGCCACCACTGCAAGGGTCTCATGTACAACAGGCCAAAAGGTATCACGTTGGATGCAGCTGCCATCAGACCCAACAGTCTCTGAAACTGTATAGCAGTGAGTGACTGGCCTTCTCTCACTCTCTTGACCACCGTGAGGATCGACTCGATCCAAGCAGGAGACAGACGTGCCTGCATTGTGGTCGAATCCCACACTACGCCTTGATAAGTGGTCCTCTATACTGGAGAAAGCACACTTTTCTTTGGATTTAGTCTTTCATAGTCTTTCTTTGGGTTTAATTCTCTCATTTGGGCGAGAACGACTTCTCGATGTCGAACCACCATCTGCTCTGATTGAGCTAAAATCAAGCAGTCTTCAATGTAATTGAGTATGCGGATGCCCTGGAGTCGCAGTGGAACCAGAGCAGCATCTACACACTTGGCGAAAGTGTGGGGTGAGAGTGCAAGACTGAACGGAAGAACCCAATATTGGTAAGCTTTGCCCCCAAAAGCAAACCTCAGGTACCTCCTGTGCTGAGGAAGAATGGAAATGTGGAAGTACGCGTCTTTCAGATCTATCGTGACAAACCAGTCCTCAGACCTGATTTGAGACACGACTTGTTTGAGCGTGAGCATTTTGCACTTGAGCCTCATGACTGAGTGGTTCAGCAGACCCAGATCTAAAATGGGACGCAACCCTCCATCCTTCTTCGAAACTATGAAGTACCAGCTGTAGCACCAGGACTCTCTTTTGAGAGGAGGGACCACCTCGATGGCCTCCTTCCTCAAGAGAGTATCTACTTCTCATTCCATGACCAGAGCCTGCTCAGGGCCCACCAGAGTGGGAAACACCCCATTGAATAGAGGAGGACGAGACCCAAACTGAATCTTGTAACCTTTTTCTACGGTATGCCGGACCCATTGAGAAACATTTGGCAGAAGCTTCCACGCTGCCAGAAAGTCTACTAAGGGACTGACCTCTGGTGTACTTAGAGTGGATAGATCGGTGCCCTGAAGCGGAGAACCGGCAGGTAACGGGTGATTTAGCTGTTCTAGAGACCTCCTTGGAGGTAGCGAGCACCCCAGAACCACTACGTTTCTGGGCGGAAGCTGAGAGAAGTGCTCGCTGGAGACTGCTGTGCCCTGAAGCACCGGGGGTGGCAGGGTTGACAAAACGATCTCCTGAGGGCACTGAGTAGAGAAGGGAACCATACGATGTGGTGTACATCTCCCTTCCCCAGAGGGGCCTGCCCTCAGAGAAAACGAAGCCCTCTTATTGAGAATGACAGTCCTCAGATCCGTCATCTCCCTTAGCCTCAACCTGGAGCGCCACCCTGACTCCCTCTTTTCAGGGGGAGTGCGATTGGCGACGCTCCATTTCTTGACGGTGGACCGCCGAACAGATCTGTGAGAGTGGCGAGGGAGAAATCGCTGGAATGCTGCTGACTGTTTCTTGGCCTCCTGGAACCTGTCGATGATTGTATTTACAGTGTCGCCGAACAGGCCAGTCGGCACTATCGGGGCATCCAGGAGAAAGACCCTGTCTTTTTCTTTTAAATTAGATAGGGTCAGCCACAAATGTCTCTCCGTAGCCACCAGGGCTGCCATAGACCGCCCAATTGCCCTGGCAGTCTCTTTAATGGGCCGGAGAGACAAGTCTGTGGCACGACACAGTCCTGCAATGTTGTCATTCTTTATTTCATCTCCCTCATCCAACTCTTTAAACAGGTCAGCCTGGTATGCCTGCAACACCGCCATTGTGTGCAGGCAAGCACCAGCCTGACCCGCTGCCATGTACGCTGTGCCCACCAAAGCCGAGGAAGTCTGAATCGGCTTGTAGGGCAATACTGGAGCCTTAAGGGATGATGCACCACCGGGAGAGAGATAGCCCGCATGCGTCTCTTCAACCCGGGGAATCGCCCTGTAACCGAGCTCCTTCAGTCCCACCACATTAGAGTAGTGAGAGACATTGGGACTGAAGAGGCGGGCTGAGTATGGATTATTCCACGATCTGGACACCTCGGTGTGCAAATCAGGAAAGAAAGGCAGGCCTCGGCGTGGAGGCAGTGACTTAGATCCCAGAAAATGCTCATCTAACTTGCTGTGCAGACGTGCTTCCTGCTTTTCGGTTGGCCAGTCAATATTTAATTTAGCCACAGCTCAAGTCACCACCTCGAATAGCTCCTCAAACTGGACAGACTGTGGTGGCAAGTCCACAGACTCATCCTCTGTGGCGCTCCCCTCACCTCCCTCTTTGGAGGAAGATAAGAGAAGCATCTAGCTCTCTCCGGGGGGGAAGAAACCATTTCAAAATGTGCTTCCGTTCCCTGAGAGTGAGCACTGGATCTGGCAGGTGAGGAAGAAGAAAGGGCTCTGCCCGTCTCCATTCCCTCTGCCAAATCCATCTGCGAAACCCACAATCTGAGTCGCCGCTCTGCCTCGGCAGAAGTGGGACTCAAACCGCGAGGAAAGCTGGAGAGAGAGAGCCCTCCTCAAAGAGCGCCCTCTGGGAGCAGAGCGTACGCATCGAAAGCCGGGGTCCACTCCCAAACAAGCTACATACTTACTGTGAGTATCCCCACCCGTAATGAAACGGGGGCAGGGAGAAACAAACAGTCTAAATGACCGGTGATGTCACGCATTTCCGTTTGATGGATTACACGTGATTCAGAGAGTGGTCATGAGGAGGCATTCCCAAAGCGTTGTTTGATGCAGCTCGAGTTCCCAAAGGGGAAACTTAATTTCTTTATCACAATAAATATTTTAAATCAACAAAGACAAAAAATGTATTCTTAAAGCATGTGCTTAATTGAAAAAAGAGCATACAGGCAAAATCATATTCAGTTTTCAAAATTTCAAATTAATTGGCTGTTCTATAACAAAAGTTCATTCCCCACAGCAAGTGCAGTTCTGGTTTTTGCACTTTCAGTGTTCATTCATAAATTCTGATGATCTCAACAGTCACACTGTTGTCAATCACACTGTCATTCACTCACTTCCATGTTAATTGCCTCAGACACCAGACAAGTTTCTGATCTTTGCAACAAGACCAGGCTCTTTTGAATCACCCATGAACTATAGAAAGCACACAGAAGAGGAATAAATAGAAGAAAGAGACTCTTGACCTGCATTTAAGCATGCTTGTGCAAATATTTCCAAGTACCCAGTGGCCTTTCTACAAACCAGACAGCGTGGGCTGACAGATAATGTAAGCACTTTGCTGACTCCTCTGGCAGTAGTGATGAGAACCAAAAAAAGCTGTCTTAAGCAAAAACACTTTACATCTCCATCATTTATATGGTTATCTGGCAAGTTGCACAAACTGCTTAGCATCACATCTCTCTGTGGGATGTGTTTTGCATGGAAGTCAGAGATGTTAGGTTAAAAATATTAAAATAAATGAGTAGTTTATTTGCTCCCACCAATGGTTGCCTAGTTCACAGACAATGCTGCCATATCTAGGGCTTCTAGAAGAACTATGAAAACATCATGGTTCACGGTGCCGGATAAAGGGTTTCACACCATAGAGAGAAAATGTTCCACTTGCCTGCATGCAGCTGGTAGATGGGTTTGACTCTTTAGAACAGAAGTATTCAAACTGTGGGAAGCGCCCCAATAGTGAAACATGCAGGAATTCCTTTGGAGATTTTTTGAGTTCATTTTGAATGTGAAATAAAATCTATCACTGTGTGGTAGACTTAACTATCATTAAATAAGTGGGATATATAGATTATAATATCAGCTTCATTAAATATATATGTTGCCAGTAGGATTTCTGTACCCTTCACATCTCCTGCTGGATGTGGATCTCATTAAGGGCCAGTAGCAACAAGAGACACAATTTACATTTGTCAGATCAGTGGTGGAAAAAGTACAGAGATATTATACTTAAGTGAAAGCAGAGATAACGTGTCAAAATCTTAATCAATTAGAAGTATTGAGTTTGCCTTACTGCCTAGCCCGTTGCATTAGCTACTGGAATCAATGCTAGTCTGGCCTGGCATTAGCAAACAGACCTCGATTCATGATAGTTTTTACTGCATTGTTGAAATTGACTGGATGCTAAACCAAAATGTAAATAAAATGAATGGGAGCCCATTTGACTAATATTTAGAGCACAGTCACTGGATGAGAGAAGAACAGATATTCAATGTACAGAATTAAAAACTAAGGTTTTTTTTTTCTTGGACATGTAATTCCCCAAAATAATACTTATAGTAATGAAATACAATTATGCAAGTATTTTCCTCCCTACATTTGATCATCTGTGTGGACTGGAAGATCCAGCTTTAGTTTTTCTAAGGTAGCCTTAACACTAGCGTGCAGCGTGTTCTCTGCTGCACTCTCACATTACGCATTGCTATCAGCATTATACTGCAGTCAAGGCAAAGATTTGTACGTGCTTGTTGAAGACTTAATTTTGAAATTACAAATGAAATTTGCAGTTACATGCCAACACAAACAATGGGCCACATGTCTGTCCTAATGACACAAATATGGCAGCAATAGTAATAAATCTAACACCAGAATTAACGTTACCCAAAGTGTGGGCCAGTGTACACTCATTTGATGGTGCAGATTTAACAACAATAAGAACATGCTTATAGCAATAAACAAATAATTAGATTGCTATATTTTACATCATTGAATTAACTTTCTCAAATCCTTGACAAGTCAAAACAGGAAAGATGATGTACATGACATAGGTTGGAACTTTTATAGGGGGGTCACCCACATGGGGTCACAGTCACAAGGTAATGACTTTCTTATTTGAACTCAGGCACATGGGGAAAAAAAACACTAGTTCTGAAGGAAACCACTCTAGTAGTTCCAAATATAAGGAAGTAGAACTGATGATTTTTCTAATGTGTGTGTGTTCATGTGTGTTCGTGTGTGTGTGTGTTTGTCTGTCTGTCTGTTGGTCCCTGACTGTGTGTGAACCTGTTTGTATGTTATTCTCATGGTACAGCGGCAGTGTGTGGAGTATGCTCTAAAGGCACGGCCTCTACGCAGGTACATTCCAAAGAATCCATACCAGTATAAGGTGTGGTATGTGGTCAACTCCACCTACTTTGAGTATCTGATGTTCACTCTAATCCTACTCAACACCATCTGCTTGGCAATGCAGGTCAGTATAACCCCTTATGGACTGCTAGAAGCTAACAGTTTAAAATAACAAAATATCTGCTTAGTAATTACAATTGGTGAAAGGTGTGTTTTACACTGTGTTTCCCTGCAGCACCATGGTCAGTCACCATCCTTCCACAGTGCCATGAACATCCTCAACATGCTCTTCACTGGTCTGTTCACTGTGGAGATGATCCTCAAACTTATAGCCTTCAAACCCAGGGTATGGCCTGCTTCCTACTCACAACTATATATTAAAAATGAGCTATAGAAAGTTATTCTGATAAATAGTCAATCATAATGAAAGGGCAAAACAATAACATATATAAAAAAGTTTTAGAAAGAGTAAGTGCAGTTCCTTATTTTCTATTTGAGGAAAACATAAATTGTTTTGTGTTATATCTGTCAAATAAAAGGTGGAGGTAAATGCAGTTCAGTTATTTTAGAGTAATTGTTGGAAACCACAGAAACTGAATTAAAGAGGCTTCTGGTTAGTATTTCAAAAAAAGGTGCCTGTGCTACTTCAGGGAACCAGCAGACAGTTTTAAAAACAGGCTTACCTTTTTAATGGTTTGAGCTCATGCCTATTAAATAATAAGATGTAGGAGTGTGTTGGATGTAGGATATGTTTCTTTATGTAGCCTTTATTCTTTGTTAGCTTAAAAGTATTAACAATATGGCTTTTATTTAAACAACAGCAATTTACAGCAAAACAATTCAAATTTTGCCAATTTTTTGGGTAATATTTTTGGGTAATTCTGAAGATAATCCAAGAATTCAAGAAGTTTCCTAATAGATACCATAAAAAGGAGATCCTTTACACACACACATACACACACAAATATATATATATATATATATATATATATATATATATTTATACAGTGAGATACTGCCCTTAGCTTAGTTGAACACCTTATTAGGGTTCATTTCTTTCCATGTTTAGGGTTTGGTTAACCAAATGTTCTTGTATTATGATATCCTAACTATAGGATAAAGAGAAATTGTTTTTGTTCATGTGTGCTGTTAGATTATGGATACCGGGATTGTTTCTGATGACTTAAAGTCTTTCTTCTGAGCGGAGGGGCAGGGTTGATTGCACTTGGCCAGCTGTCTCAGTGCCATGTGCCTGAACACAAAGGGGGTTAGTCATTAGTTAGGGGGTTAGTCTTTAGTCTCTTTTTCATGTTAATTGAGGTTTCACTGATTGTTTTTAAAGTCTATGGTGACCAGGGAAATGGGTGTGTAAAATTTCATTTACCTTTATCTTTTGAATTATAAATTTTTTTTAAATACTTTTTTGTAACACTGAACTCAATCATTAGACACTCTTTCCAGGCAGTTCTTATGGCTTCATCATGACTTCGCTACAGATGGCTAGTTTTAATGTTAACGGCCTTAACTGGCCAATTATATGAACAGCATGCTAGGACACCAATTTAAAGAGCAATGATTTCCTTCTCTTCTGTAACAGGGATTATTATGTATCTGCACAATAATTTTGCATTTGCATCCTTAGATTCAAAGGCTAGAGGATGTTTAATTTTAAAGTTCCTTGACATTAACTATATTGGAAAACTGTGATTGCACTGGTGGTTATATTTCTTATATCAAAACAATTATTGCAAGAAAGAAAGAAAGTGACTTTCATATCAGTCATTTCTTATCAGTCTGTTGGCTCTCTTGCGAGTCTCTTAACAGGAATACAGGACAATACACTGATACTGGGGCATAAATGAATGCTTCTTTGAAACCAATCCTGGACTGTTCAGCTTCTCATGAACTACTGCTGTACACGAGATTATATCAGATTTCAGTCTTAGCAATGTTTTTTGCACCATTAATCCCTCAATAAAACAACATAGCTAACTTTTATTCTCACAGACACAGAACTTCATTATAGATTATATTTTGATTTCTACTTTCTTAATGCAGTAATGTTAACTATTATCAGATCAGATCTAAAATTACTCTCAGCGATACCCCCAAAAATGCTACTCGTTGGTGGTTCGATACAATACTGAATAATGAGGAATTCTGCATATACTTTAAAACACAGTTAGCTAAATTTGTTGCTGAAAACATAGATTTGGTTAATCATCCTCATATATTTTGGTATGGGTCAAGGGTTGCCTAAGAAATACCTCAACAGCCTTCTCATCTCATTTAAGTAGATCAAGACTCTGCAGAATAAACTCTTGAAAAAAACCTAAAGGCATTAGAATTATAATACAATTTCTCAAACAATAGGAAAATAGTAGAATTTCTAATGCATGAAACAAGGAGAAACTGTTATTTTAATGGTTTTCGACTGCCACCTTCTACCTTTACAACTCAGACAAAAAGAAAAATTTTACAACATAACAGCCATAAAGTCAGCCCTCAGACTTATAACTTCACCTAACAAAATTAATTCAGAATTCTGCAAAATTTTATTCCAATCTTTACTTTTCAGAGGTGACTCGGGATGCAGGCTGGTATTGCAATTTTCTTGATAACTAAGATTTTTTGGATAACTAAGATAACAACAACAACAAAAAAATTAGGCAGCACCCCTTAATTGACCCCATCATATTTTGCAACACATGCCACCATACTGTATATCACTATTTGCAGACAATGTTGTGCTTTATGTTAATAATTCCCTATTGACTACCCCACAAATTTTGGATGTTTTTGAAGAATTTAAAACTATCTGGGTACAGAATCAACTGGACAAAATCCCAGTTGATGCCACTTAACTCTTCATTAACCCCTTCCTCATTGATGTCACGTATTCTAGTTGTTCAATTTTAAAAAAGTATCTTGGTATCGATATCTATCCCTTATTACAGTCAATAACCATGTATAACTTTCAGAATATATTTGAACAAGTAGTCAAATTTGATCACACGTACACATCTCCAAATTTCCCTGCAGGCCCATGTTTCAACTGTTGAAATGGACATTCTCTCAAGAGTAAAAGGGCTATTGGAACAAGCTTCATAAATTTGTTTCAAGTTTCTTGTGGAAAGAGAAACAACCACGTATGAAACTACATATGCTACAGTGGGGCAAACGGTCTTGGAATTCCAAATTTTAAATTAAATTTTTGGTTGTTTGTGTTGCATCCAGTTACTACCTGGCTTGACACTACAACTTTAGTTTCAGTCAGTAACAAACTTTAGCAGCAACCAGTTGAGACAAAATCTCAAAAGACTCTAAAATAGCATACGCAGCCCCATTTTTGAAAATGTTAACCTTCTCACAGGTGGGACCCCTTTTTATTTTCCTCAGTGGAGCACAAGAGCTCATGCATTCTCTGATATAGGTGATGCGATGTGCACT
Source organism: Pangasianodon hypophthalmus (assembly GCF_027358585.1). NCBI lineage: Eukaryota > Metazoa > Chordata > Actinopteri > Siluriformes > Pangasiidae > Pangasianodon > Pangasianodon hypophthalmus. The sequence continues at coordinate 21,117,656 of NC_069727.1, read as the reverse complement.
GTCTACAGCTTATCACAAAGTTAATTTTTCTTCTATCTTTGGCTTAAACAAGCTATGCGAACCTACAGTGTCCCTTGGGATGGGCCTCTTCCTTCACCAGACAGAAAAGAGGCTTGGTGTCCTTCTTATAAATTTTGTCAGTGGACCTCTTGCTGTCCAGTGAGCTTGGAGTCGAGATCCTAACGTTACCAGTGATAGAACTGATTGGTCAGTCGTTTGGGAAAATCTGGACATTACCTCTAAAATCCCAGATCATACATTAATTTTACATTTATATCTATACATAGGGCTTACCTAACTCCAAGAAAACACAAACTTTTAAACTTTTAAACCATCCTTAATCTATGATCTCCTAGTCCTAGTGGCCAAATTGGTTCTTTTATGCACGTGTATTGGGACTGTTCTGATGTTTCAAGGTTTTGGAGTGTGGTTTTTTCCTCTCTATCTGATCTGTTAATGCAGTTACACCATGTTGTACTGAACTAAATTCAAATACAAATTTTATTTGTTACACACATAAACATACACAGTACGATGTACAGTGAAATGCTTCTTATGACTGTCCATGACATAAAAATAGAATTTACATAAACCAGAATTTAATATTATACAGGTAGAAGAGAAAAATGTAAAAATATAATATAAAGGTGTGACATGCGAGACCACGAGGAGGCTGAACACAAGCACCCAGAGGCAGGGATGTGGGGGAACATGCACTTTATTGGTGGAATTGTGAAAGCTGATAGATGGAAGTAGAAGTGAGGGAGTGAGGAGTGGAGGCTGGAGTGTGGCATCGTCCCGGGGTTGGGTGCGGCGAGCAGGCAGCAGCAGCGCGTTGGTGGTACAGAGGGTGCACAGCAGGCGCTTTCAGCAGGCAGGGCTGTCGATGTGCAAAGGGTTAGACTTGTCTTCCTCGCTGACCTCTCCGTCTAATAGAAACAAAGAGACATGTGTTAGAGGGCTCATAAACCTCTCCTACCTTCCCTTGAGAGCGACCCCGGGCTCCTTTTATATCCTTCCGTCTTCTAGGGTAGATTGCCGCCGCGGTCTTTATTGGCTGCCAGACACGCTGCATTAGATCGCTCCTCACTCCAGCTGTCCAAAACAATGGGGGTGCTGAAGCGGCGCTGTCCTTTCAGCACCCCGCCGGCAGGTGTGTGAGGAGCGATGAATGAATCTCTTGCGCGGGCTGCCAGCCCACCGTCACAAAAGGATAAAGATAAAGGTAGGTGGAATAAAGTGCAGAAATTTGCAGTTGTATGTGCAATACAATGAACTGTGCAACATTGGGTAGTAGCTGTAGTGAATTTATAGTAGTTGTAGTGAATTTGCCAACATGTAATAAATATTTATAAATAAAAACTCCTCCTTATTTTCTCTGTGTTGGTCTTCAGAGAGCAGAAGTGCTTTCCTGACAACAACAGAGAGAAGAGTCCCTTGTTGGGACCTTCACTATCTTCCAGGCCTTGGTCCAGCACCTCGTGCTGTAGATAGACTGTAGGTCAGGGAGCTCAGTGTGGAGAGCCCACCAATCTTTCATGGTGCTGTTCCCTAATCAGTCTGTGATGCTTTCTGTCAGGATGCTCTCAGTGGTGCAAGTGTAGAAGTTCCTTAGCATCTTAGAGGGCAGATTAAAATCCCTTTAGCATCTACGGTATTAAAGACGCTGAGGGCCCTTCTTCACCAGGGTGTTAATGTGACAGGACCATCAGAGGTCCTGCGTGAAGTGAAGCGCCTCTCCTGCTTTGTGCTGAAGTCCACCAGCACCATTGATGAGGGAGGGTGAGAAGTGTCTGCCCACTTGTACTGCTAGTGTCTGCCTGTCAGGAAGTTGGAGAACCATGGGGAGAGAGCAGGTCGATTCATGTACACACATGATCGGCTGCTGGTGCTCTGAAGATCTTCACCATGCTCAGAGGTGGATCCAAAATGAAGACAACAAGGAGTTGCCCTTCAATCCCTCCATCATCATGGGAAACATTCTGTCACTTGGCAATAGGATGGACAAGCCCAGCGCAGTGATTAGGACTATCGGGTGTGCAGTGTGCTTTGTTTCACGGAGACATGGCTTCATGAGGATATTCCAGACTCAGATGCTTCTATCCCCAGCTTTCAGACAGTGAGGGCAGACAGAGACACTAGAATGAGTGGTAAGACGAGAGGTGGAGGGGTCACACTGTTTGTAAACAACAGATGGTGTAATCCAGGACATGTTACTGTGAAGGAGCATCACTGTTGCCCAAACATTGAATGATTGGCTGTTAGTTTACATCCATTTTATCTGCTGAGGGAATTCATGGTCGTCATTGTGGTTATTGTTTACAACCCACTGGCAGCTGATGCAGAAGTGACATCATACTCTTGGCTATCAGGAGACTCCAAACTCGGCATCTGAACTAAGGCATCTGAACTTTATTGTCATTTCTGTTGATTTTAATCATGTGTCACTCTCCATCACATGACCAAAGTTCCACCAGTATATCAATTGTGTTACTTCTGTACACAAGTGTGAAGGGTGCATATACTTCATCTGCTTTGCCCCCACTGAGAAGGTCTGACCACAGCCTGGTTCCATAAGGAGATGGTCACAAGAGGCAGAGGAGACTCTGCAGGTCTGCTTTGAGACTACAGACTGGGAAGTGTTATGTGAACCAGCTGGGGAAGACATTAACAACATGATAGACTGCATAATGGACTACATAAATTTCTGCATGGACACTATAGTTCCAGCGAGGAGGTTGCAACAAACCCTGGATCACCAAGGACCTGAAGGAACTACTGAACAAAAAGAAGCAGGCTTTCAGGCAGAAGGACAAGGAACAGATGAGCAGGAGTTGAAGGTGAGACTGAGGGAGAACAAAGAAACCTACAGAAAGAAAGCAAAACAACAAACTGTGGCGGACAGTCTAGAAAGAGCTAATGAGTTGATCCTCTACACTCACTCACCACCACTATCCCCCCAAGATCCTCCAGCACCTCTTCAACCTGAGGAGAAGGTGCCAGAGCTGTGGAAAACATCCTGCCTGAAGGCAACTCCCTCCTCCCTGAAGGATTAAAGACCAGTAGCCTGCATATCATACGTCATAAAGGTACTGGACAGGCCAGTGCTGTTCTATCTCAGACCTCAGGTCAGCTCTTTTATGGACCCCCTGCAGTTTGGATGATGCAGTCATATTTCTGCTGCAAAAGGCCCACTCCCATCTGGACAACAACATCACAGTGAGAATCAATTTCTTTGATTTCTTCACCCTGTACACCACAGACTTTCAGTACAAGTCAGATCAAGTCAGCCACCTTCAGAAATTTTCTGATGACTCTGTGTTGGTGGGGTGCATCAGGCATGGACAGGAAGAGGAGTACAGGGAATTGGTCAACAACTTTGTGGAGTGGTGTGGGAAGAACCGTCTGCTCCTCAGTGTGGCCAAGACCAAGTGGATGGTGGTGGAGTTCATGAGGAAGAGGACCACAACCAGCCCCATTACCATCATTGGTCAGGGCATTCAGCTGCTTGACACCTACAAATAACTTGGTGGCCATCTTGACAACAAGCTGGATTGGAAGGTCAACTCAGAAGCTGTGTACAGGAAAGGGGTGAGCAGACTGAGGAAGCTCAGTTTGAAGCAAGATGTTAAAGTTCCTCTACCAGTCTGTGGTATCCAGTGTGGTCTTCTTTGTAGCAGTATGCTGGAGATGCAAAAAACTCAACAAAATGATCCTGAAGGCTGGCTTGGTCTTGGCCTGCTCGCTGGATTCATTATCGAGGTCTAAATCAAATGACCAGGAAATACAAATATCCACTACCTCTTGTCCAAAATGCTCTGAAACAACACAGAAATTACAAAATATTTACAAATCTGGACTTGAGTGCCTACAACCTTACCAAACAGGTAACTGTGTGCATTGATGACTTTTTCATACACTCTGCCACTTTGTCTGAACACATACAGCATGTTCATAAAGTTCTGAGATGATTGGATCTCATATGGGGAGTTGTACTGTGGTGGCTTTGGGGCTGCAGTTGCCACAAGTCGCTTTGTACTCAGGACTCCATCAGTGGACAGTGGATAGGTTTAACAAACCGGACCTCAACTGAATTTACTGGTTGCATAATTGCACTATTTGTCAATTTGGTACACAGCTATAGAAAGGAATGATTTATAATCGCACTATCCGGTGTCACCCAGATGAGGATGGGTTCCGTTTTGAGTCTGTTTCTTCTCAAAGTTTCTTCCCTATATTGTCTCAGGGAGTTTTTCCTTGCCACCGTCGCCTCTGGCTTCTCATTATGGATAAATTCACACATTTACAATTTATTTTGGTTTAATTTAATTTGAATCTATTTATTTCTGTAAAGTTGCTTTGTGACAATGTCCATTGTTAAAAGTTCTACATGAATAAAATTGAACTGAAAGTGAATAGAATGATTGCTTGAAACTAACCTGTTTGTAAATGTAGAAAAATGTCTCTTTCACCGGTCTAAAATAACTTTTATAGAATATGTGATCAGCAATGGAGGAATACAACTGGATGAGGAGAAAGTAAAAGCTGTGAGAAGGTGGCCCAGACCTCAGATGGTTAAGTAGCTCCAGAGATTCCTGGGGTTTGCAAATTTTACTGTTGCTTTATCCACAACTTCATTATGGAGGCTGCACCATTAATTTCATTGTTGAAGGGTGGACCACATAAACTACACTGAACACGTGTTGCAGAGAGAGCATTTGGAGCTCTGAAAGAAAAATTCACCACTGCACCACTGCTCATGTGGTGTAATCAAGAACTCCTAATCATCAAACTGGGTGTGAAGGAGTGGAAACACTGGCAGAAGGGAGGCAGTCATCCATTTGCAGTTCTCAGCAGCCACTGCAATCTGGAGTACATCACATCAGCCAAAAGACTCAACCCCAAATAAGGCAGGTGGGCACCACTTCTCAAGATTTCTCTTGAATCTATCTTACAGACCTTACAGAAACTTAAACAGGAGTTTAACCATTCTCATTCAGATCATCCTGCTCTTCACCCCAGGGGTCTCCCTCATCACTGCCAATTGATCGCTTCTAGGAGCGAGTGTCAGGAGAGGGGTACTGTCACACCCTGTCCCTTGTCAAACCACAGCAGGAACAGTAGAACCGGATTCAATCCAATCCAGATATTATGATGTTCCAGATCACCTACCTACCAGTTTCAGCTGTGACTTATTTAGGACTCTCATTAGAAGGACTATAAATTCAAACATTGTTACAAACTAAGAAGAGTATTCTTCTCTCTTGAAAATTCTATTCAATTTTATTTGTATAGCACTTTTAACAATGGACATTGTCACAAAGCAGCTTTACAGAAATAAATGGATTCACAAAAATATATTGTAAATATTTAAATTTATCACTGTGAATTTATCCCTAATGAGCAAGCCAGTGGCGATGGTGGCAAGGAAAAACTCCCCGAGATGATATGAGGAAGAAACCTTGAGAGGAACCAGGCTCAAAAGGGAACCCATCCTCATCTGGGTGCAATGGATAGTGCGATTATGAATAAATCCCTTCTATTATTGTGTACTATAAGGACAAATAGTACAATTGTGCAACCAATAAATTCATCACAGTTTGGTCCAGTTGGTTAAAATCTATCCACTGTCCTCTGATGGAGTCCTGAGTATGAAGCTGCTCGTGGCAACTGCAGCCCCAAAGCCACTACAGCAATCGCAGTCCCAGGCCATTACAGTACAGCTCCCCATATGTGATCCCCAAGCCATCTCCACAGCCCCCAGGTGGCACCATCCCCAGCAATCCAAACAGTTCTTCAGGCCGTCCATATGGGGCCCCAGCAGCAGCGAGCAACTCAACCGATGAGAACTCCAACCAGAAGTAGGGCATCAGGATGGGTCAGGCAGCGAGGAGGAGCAGAAGGGGTCAGGATCACTGGCATCTCTGGCATCTCAGGAGTAGCATGTGTAGCTCGACAGAGAGTGAGGGAGAGAGAGAGATGGAGAGAAAGGAAGAGATTGTTAGGTGAGCTTTTGTCCTCTAATGGTTAAGCACGATGTACTTTGCATGCAGAGCGCAAGCAGGGACTTCGGCAAGACTAGCTATGACAGCATAACTAAAAGGGAGAGCCAGAAGCTAACACAGACATGGGGGCTCCTGGGACATAAAGCAGCCAGCCACTCCACCGTCGCTCTGGCTCTGGCCCCTTGTTTTAAATGATGGTGTGTGAGGTTGTGGAGGAAGACTCAAGAGACAGGTGGAATCTTAACTGAGCTCCAGGCTCATGTTTATTCAGACTGCACTTTTCAGTCCATTTTCAAAACTCAGCAGAAAACAACAAAAAACTTGCAGCTTTCACTCTGTCAGGTTCAAGATCACACTTCTTGGTGTGTGTATGTGTGTGTCTCACAAGCTCTGCCAAGCAGTTTCGCACTCTGTCTATCTTTCACAGGTGAGAATCACCATGTTACCTGCCGGTTCGACCTGCCTCCCCTCCTTCCACAGCTGATGCTCGACCATGGCCCCGTCGCCACAGATGGTTATCTGAGATGTCCCATGTTGTGCATATGGAACATGACATTTTCCTTGTTCCTTAATTTTTCACTTGTTGAAAAAATGTTGGAGATTTAAACAAATTTGAGGACAAGCCTATAAAGCTGGTCTCATTATGACTGCCATCTGAAGAGTGATGAAGGGAGGATAAGATTTGGTCTTTGCCAGTACTGTGAAGAGGCAGATAATCTCCTGGAAGAATGCACCAAATATCCTGCTACCCAGAAGCATAATGCAAAACAGGCCATCTTCTGTTTTCTATTACTAAATGACAAACATTGCTTGTTCCTTCACTTCCATAGGGGATCCTGAGTCAGCTCAGGAGGTCATAATTCCCTAGTGTTTTCCAATCTCAGTAAGGTTTTCACCAAGAGCAGAGCCATCAACCTTCCACCACACCATGCATGTGATTGTGTTGTTAAGTTTCAAGATCCACATCTCTGCACAGCCATATTTATTCCCTCTCCTATGAAGAGACCAACTGTGGAGGCATTGGTTGGAGGGAGCTCTGCTTCCTCTTGTGGTCTTAACTAACAATGGCAACCTCAAATACATGGGACAGCCAAGAGGATTAATCTTATTTTAATTTTATTCAAAAGTTTATTGTCGTTGTGTTTCAAACAATAAAATTCCACTAGTGACTTCCTAAGCTGAAGTCTAAAAAATTGCAAAATTGCACAAAGTCCCAAAATACTTCAATATAAAAATAAAAATAAATAAACAATATATGCAAATACAACAGTACAAGAATACAAAAGCTACACAAGTGCAAAGTACAACACGAACAGATTTCACACATAAGACAAATACAACTGAATATTGCACTTGGCAAATATTGTACATATGAAGAATTCCATGGATTGTAAGTAAAAAATGAGCCTTAGCGTTCGCAGACTAGATTTAACGGGTGATTCTCAGATAAAATGGGCTCAAATTTAGTATGGTAACACACTGTATTAGTGTGTGACACCTATGAACTTTGGAATATTTCATAACTAGATCCACCCATAGTCATAAAGGCAAAGTGGAAAGTAGATTTTGCAGTGGAAATGCTTATGGCTATACAGAAAGCACTGGAAATGCAAGGTACATACCAGCAATATGTAGGTGCTTCACTATACATTTAATTAATCACTCTCAATAAAATGGTCTCATTAGTTAATCAGTCTCATATAATATCTTTTTAAGTTTAGAAATTTAATTAGAAATTAAAATGACCAACCTTTCAATAAGTCAAAAAATATTAAGACCTCAATTTTAGTCAGAGACTTGGTTTCTGAAGGTTTTGTTGTGAATAGCTTGGCTTCTTGCAATATCAGAGTAATAACCATGATGAGGCAATAAGATGTTACGACTCAGTCTGGAGTCAGGCCACACAGCGTATGTTAAGGCAAGGGGTTATATATGTAAGGTGGAGAGGAATGAGTATCTGGTGCCCTAAGGATATTCATGTTTTAGTGAGGTTCTGTATACCACAAAGGAACCGGCGAAAACATCAGGGTGAACCAAGGCCACACTTAGAGCGTTATCGTACCGCATATTGCATATCTCATTATTTAACAAATTATCGCATTTTTCTTCAATATTGTGCAGCCCTAATTGTAAATAGGGACAGACAAAGAAGAGTTGTGTGTGTGAGAGAGAGGAATTGAATGTGTGTTGGTGTGCATGACCATGAGAGATGAAAAGAGAGATCACGCGTGTTTGGATGCTGTCTGCTCTAGAGCTCGCGTGTCTGTGTGAACGCTAAGCTTATAAAAATTAACAGCCACATGTGATACCCCTCTAAAAGTAATGAAACATTAAGGCCAATTCTTTTGTTTTTGCTATACACTGAAGACAATTGGGTTTAATATCAAAAAATGAATATGAGACGATAGATCAGAATTTCAACTTTCAGTTCCTGATATTTATATCTAGATGTGTTAAACCCACTCATTTTTCAAGTGATCAAAATGATTAGAACATGTGACTGACCACTGTTTCTTGTTCCCCAGGTGTGTCCTCTTAGATTGTTTAAACATTTAATTGCTCTGAATGTCCACTGGGTTTTTTCCCCTGTGAAGACTGCATTTTTTGTTAATAAGGATGAATAAACATGCAGACCACAGAGCTGTCTATGGGAGAAAAAACAAGCCATTTTGAAGCTGAGAAAAGAGAAAATTAATCAGAGCCATTGCACAAGCATTGGGCATAGCCAATACAACCATTTGGAATATACAGAGATACAGAGATGAGCTGCAGTTCCGGAGCAGCATTTTGTGGACTGATGAGACCAAGTTGAACCTCTACCAAAGTGATAGAAAGGCCAAAGTCTAGAGAAAGAAAGGATCTGCTCATGATTCAAAACATATGAGCTCATGGGTGAAGCCCGGTGGAGGTAGTGTCATGGCTTGGGCTTGCATGGCTGCTTCTGGAACAGACTCACTAATCCTTACTGATGATGGAGCTCATGATGGTAGCAGCAGAATGAAGTCAGAAGTCTACAGAAACATTCTGTCTGCCAATTTACAGAGAAATACATCCAATCTACTTGGTAGGAACTTCATCATGCAGCAAGACAACGACCCAAAACACACTGCAACACAACAAAGCACTTCATCAGGGGAAAAGTGGAAGGTTTTAGACTGGCCAAGTCCATCAGCAGACCTTAACCCAACTGAGCAGCATTTCACCTCCTGAAGAGGAGACTGAAGGGAGAAACCCCCCAAAACTAACAACAACTGAAAGAAGCTGCTGCTACAAGCCTTGCAGTTTTTGCAAGCAAGGAATTTTAAACTAAAAATGAAGTGTTATTTCCTTTAATTTACTTTAATACTATCTGTTCCAATACATTTGCTCATCTAGAATTGTGTGTTCTGCCACCAAAGGTGTATTGTTTAACACGTCTAGATGTACATATCAGGAAATGAAAGTTGAAATTCTGATCTATTGTCATATAGTCATATTTTGATCTCAAATCCAAATGTCTTCAGTGTATAGCAAAGAACAATAGAATAGGGCCTTACGGTTCCAATACTTTTGGAGGGGACTGTATGTAGCCATGCCTCCTGGTGTGTGAAACAAGGAGAGAGCAATAGGTAATAGAAATAAAAGGACTTTAAAAGACTTGCACATGTTGGATGACCAGCAATAGAAACTATAAGAATGAGTTAGTTTTCCATTGTTTATGCAGTAACGTTAATGGGAATAACGCTGGAGTTTGGATCTTATTTTTCCTCGACATAATCGGAGATCACTGACTGAGTGACTGTGTTAGTGACCACAGAATGAGATTACATGCAAAGATAAGTCAGAGAAGAAACAAGATTCATGGAGGTGCACGTGATTCCCTTTGTTTAAATGAATGCTGGTTTTAGTGAACAGTTTGTAGCTTCAACACAGTAAAACCTAGAAAGAAATAATAGTGAACACTAGCTTTTCCTGCCCAGATGTACAGTTACTTGTACAGTTTTACATGGGGAAAAAGAAAGACGAAAACATGTGCGATGCTACTGGGTAGCGTTGGTTGATTTTACACCATTGGGAGATGTAAGCATTTCTCTCATTAGGCTATATTTCATGTAGATTATGTATATTGAGGTAAATTGGGATGCATCATATGCATATGCATAAGTGATTAGTGGACGGTAACATTCGTGAACACAGATTCAATTCTGACTAATTAATTGGGCTTTAATCCTTTCTCATTTCAATGTTGTATGACACTTCAGATGTATACTCATGCATACATTATTCCATTCACTCAGTTTTCTACTGGTTTCTACACAACATTGAATTAGACCAGTAAGAGTTGTGACATAATCTGAGTATCAGAGAGAAAAAACATGTAGCATTCCCATAGGTTTATATTTGAAATAATCTCTTATTACTTGTGTTATTCATTTTAAATAGTTAATGCTGCACTTTTTCACGTAGGGTGCTAATAATACTATAGTTAACTAAGTGCTGATAATAGACATCTCTTGGCTAAAATTAATTAGTTAATTATTTTATGTTATTTGGGCTGCTAATTTTCTACAGAAATCTTGTTACATTTATTCATTCAGTATATCAGGTGTGTATAGGTATAACATTCCCTAAATACGAGCCTTATTCCAAGCCATCACAAATTTTTCCAACACAATTACCCCTATTTAAATTAAAGACATTTATTTAAATATAAAAAAAATTACAGGACTAGATTTGTTTACAGTACTAGAATTTTTTTATGGTTTTGCCACTTGTTGAAGATAATTCATGAGGATTTGTGTTTGTTGTATGAGTGTGAGACTTTTTTACTATAATAATCTGTTCAAGGCCAGTCTGCTAGTCTTATGCATGGTTGATGCTACCTGTCTAACTAACTCTTTATCCTGTATAGGGTTACTTTAGTGATCCTTGGAATGTTTTTGACTTCCTCATCGTAATTGGCAGCATTATAGACGTCATTCTGAGTGAAATAAATGTAAGTACACCACCATCTTTCTCTTTCTTTCTTGTGTTCAATCTTTCTGTATTCCATTTACCAGTATCTTCCTCTCTCAACCTTTTATTTTAGTATATACCATACTATCATTTTTCATTCAGTTCATACCCTGAATTTGGTTTCTCAAGCTGTACCTGTCCTGAAGGCTAGAAGGCCACTGAGAGGTTTGTTGTACACTGTCAGCAGCTTGTGGATGGAGGCAAATCAGGAAAAAAATGATCAAGTTGTAGTAAATTAGCTTTTCAGAAAATGAATGAAACAAGCTATGAGAGAGACAAATTTATTATGTCATACATGTTTTTCCCTGTGTCTAACAGAATGGAAACTAACTCACACTTACCTTTTAATGCAGTTATGACAAGTTGACTTTTTTAACCACTCCTCCTCTCATCTCTTGAATTGTTATATATCTACATGAAATAATCCATAAAGCAAAAACACATTTTTAGATGTTTTTGTAAATGTATTAAAAAATCAAAAACTGAAATCTCTCATTTAGATAAGTATTCATACCTTTGTCTGAAGGCACACTGAGTTGAGCTCAGGCACAGATTTAAAACACTGATGCTCGCCTACAAAGCCAAAAACGGACCAGCACCCACTTACCTTAAAACATTTATCACACCTCGCGTGGCATCACGCTCCCTCCGATCCTCTAGCTCTGCTCGACTGATCCCTCCATCTCTCAGGGTACACGGAAGACCTGCATCAACACTCTTCTCTGTTCTGGCACCAAGGTGTTGGAATAAATTTCCTCTAGATGTCAGAACAGCTGAATCACTGCCCTCTTCATGAAATGCTTAAATTAGCATTTTATTAAAACAAATAAATACATTAATAATAATAATAATAATAATAATAAACAACTTGTGTTGTCTGTGTGCTTACTATATTACCTCCCCAACAGAGTTTTTTAGACTGATAGTATTCTTAGTCCCTGCACTTTTGTAAGTCGCTCTGGATAAGGGCGTTGAGGGCATTTCATCCAGACAAAGTCCATAAATGTAGATGTAAATGTATAAGGTCCCACAGTTCACAATGCATGTCAGACCAAAAACCAAGCCATGAAGTCCAAGGAACTTCCTCTGCAATCATATTGTGATGGGATATAGATGTGGGTGAGGGTTTAAAACCATTTCTAAAGCTTTGAATGCTCCAAACAGCACAGTGGGCTCCATCGTTGTGAAATGAGTTTAGAACCATTACGTTTCATCTCTCTAGTCTCTACCATGACCAAGCCTGCTTTCTGAGTTTGGCCGGACAGCAGGCTTGGTCATGGTAGAGACTAGAGAGATGAAACGTAATTAGTAAAAGGCATTTAGCAGCCACTTTAAAGGACTCCGAGAGCATGAGGAAAAAGTTCTCTGGTCTGATGAGACAAAAAAAATGTAACTCTCTGGGATGAACTCCAAGCACTGGCACTTTCATGTCTCATGAAAACCAGGTACAACTGGCTAACACCATCTCTACGGTAAAGCAAGGTGGTAGTAGCAACAATGTTTGGTTGTAGTTTTCAGCAGGGATGAGGGATGAGGAGGCTATTCAGAATTGTGGGAAGAATGAATGCAGCTCCACGTCCAATCTGATCTGCCAAGAAGAATGGGAGAAACTGCCCAAATCAAAGTGTTCAAAGTTTTACAGTCTTCCAAAAAGACTCAAAGCTTGTAATTACTGCCAAAGGTGCTTCCACAAAGTCCTGAATGACCATCAGAATGTGTCTAAATGAGAGATTTCAGTTTTTGATTTTTTAATAACGTGCCAAAATATCCAAAAATATGTTTTTGCATTGCCAGAAAAGGTCAGTTTCATCCATTTTAAATGTAATCTATCTGTCTATCTATCTATCTATCTATCTATCTATACAGTACTGTGCAAAAAAGTCTTAGGCACATGCAAAGAAATGCTGTAGAGCAAAGATTTTAAAAATAATGAAACTAAATGTTTTTACATTAAAAAAAAACACTATAAAGAGCAGTAAACAGTAATAAATGAAACAAAGTCAGTATTTAATGTGACGATCCTTCGCTTTAAATAAATAAAGCAGTATCTGAGGTGCAGTGTGTGCAGTTTTATAAGGAAATGAGCTGGAAGTGTTACTGAGCATCTTGCAGAAGCAGCCACAGTTCTTCTGGAGACTTTGACTGTCGACTCGCTTCTTATTTCTGCAGCGAAACCCAGCAGCCTTCATTATGTTTTTATCTGAAAAGTGTCTCTTATGGAATCTGCTGCTTTCTTTACTGACATACAAACATTTTTCTGTAACATTTCATTTTGTGCTGGAAAACTAATGTTTGGAATCTAAAATGTTTTTGTACTGAATCAATAATGTAGAAGTCAGAAAATAAACATCTATAACAAAGTTTGTACTTTAAAAAAAAAAATAGGGTGCCAAGACTTTTGCACAGTACTGTATGTGTATATACATATGTATATATATAGAATATGCGTGTGTGTGTGTGTGAAGTTAGAACGTGGCACCTTTGGTGGCAGTCCACACAATATTTAGGTGAGCAAAAATACTGGAACAGATAGTCTTAAAGTAAATTAAAGGAAATAACACTTCATTTTTAGTTTAACATTCCTTGATTGCAATAACTGCATGAAGCTGGTGATCCACTGACATCACCAAACTCTTACGTTCTTCTTGGGTGAAGCTTCTCCAGGCTTGTAGCGCAGCTTCTTTCAGTTGTTGTTAGTTTTGGGGGGTTTCTCCCTTCAGTCTCCTCTTCAGGAGGTGAAATGCTGCTCAGTTGGGTTAAGGTCTGCTGATGGACTTGGCCAGTCTAAAACCTTCCACTTTTCCCCTGATGAAGTGCTTTGTTGTGTTGCAGTGTGTTTTGGGTCGCTGTGTTGCTGAAGTGTCTTGATGAAGTTCCTCCCAAGTAGATTGGATGCATTTCTCTGTAAATTGGCAGACAGAATGTTTCTGTAGACTTCTGACTTCATTCTGCTGCTACCATCATGAGCTCCATCATCAATAAAGATTAGTGAGTCTGTTCCAGAAGCAGCCATGCAAGCCCAAGCCATGACACTACCTCCACCGGGCTTCACCCATGAGCTCGTATGTTTTGGATCACGAGCAGATCCTTTCTTTCTCCACACTTTGGCCTTTCCATAACTTTGGTAGAGTTTAATCTTGGTTCCAGAACTTTTATGGCCTCTATATTTCAGCTCTCGAAGTCTTCTTCAAGCGGTGCATTGTGGTACCTTCACCGCTGCCCTGTGGAGGTTGTTGGTGATGTCACTCACTGTTGTTTTGGGGTTTTTCTTCACCGCTCTCACAATGTTTCCGTCATCAGCTGGTGTGTTGTTTCCATGGCAGACATGTTGATGTCTGGTTTTTAGTACACCAGTGGGTTCTTTCTTTTTCAGGACATTGTAAATTGTTGTATTGGCTATGCCTGATGCCTCTGGAATGGATCTGATCAATTTTCTCTCTTTTCTCAGCTTCATAATGACTTGCTTTTCTCACATAGACAGCACTCTGGTCTTCATGTTGGTTTATTTTTTTTAACAACAAATGCTGTCTTCACAAGTGAAAACCCAGGGCTGAAACCAAGAATAGACATTAAGAGCTAATAACTGTTTAAACAGGGCAAATCTGGCCAACAAGAAACACCTGTCAGTCACATTCCGATAGATTTGATCACTTGAAAAATGTGTGGGTTCAAACAAAAGGTGCCACGTTCTAAATTGTTTAACACACACACACACACACACACACACATATATATATATATATATATATATATATATATATATATATATATAATGAAATGAAAACTGAAATTCTGATCTATCATTTCATATTAATCTTTTGATCTCAAAATGAAATGTTTTCTGTGTATACCAAAAACAAAAGAATTGGCCTTGCTGTCCCAATACTTTCGAAGGGGATTGAATGCCTGGATTTAGATCATGCTTCTCTTGCATTCTCAGAAAGTACATTGTGAGTTACTTGATCAACCATGCAGTGTGTGTGTGGAACATGCATGGAGAGGGCTGTACAGTGTATTTTCGTGTCTTTATACCATGTAGATACTCGGTGTGCATCCCTTATGCCTCCACACACCAACATAATCACACGCATGTAGAAAATACGTAACATGTAGTTTCCCATTTTGATACATATCCAATACACTTGAATGACAGTTCACACTGGAACTATCCTAGTGGTCAGACTGCAATAATGAGCTTTCTGGTGAAAGTAATGCGTCACAGACTTTCTCCAGTTTGGGGTTGCAGATCCAGACTTGGATAGTATGCACTTTTGTTTGTGCATTCTAGTGCCTTCAGGTGCAGACAAAGATAATGCTATGAGGCATGTTGTCTTTACTGGCCACTGCAGATGTAATCACACACACACACACACACACACACACACACACACACACACATGCAGAATACAACAACTAGTACAGTGAAAAACTTATACATACACTTACATAACTTAAAACTCTTTTGTGGCAGCTGTGTGATATGAGGTCAGCAATGCAATAGCTTTGATCTGTCTTCCTTTCTTTAAAGCCAGCTGACCCTTCTTCCTCTACTCCTTCCTCTGTGGTAAGACCAATGGTAAGCACTGGTGGTAATCAAACCCCACCTCACAGTCTATCCCCTTCATTAAACTTGGCCTTCCTGTCATTAAAGCCATCCAGGCTCCAGCATGTCATACTCACGCACCTCCATAGAAACACAAACTCACAAAACGTGTGATTATTAGATTACTGGGCAGATATGTATCAACAAAAATATGCAATGTGTCTGTTGTGTTGTTTTGGCCCACATCATGCCCACCCCATCTGTTGGCATCACCATCTGTCATGGTGCACAGTGGTCACATGACCATTGCTCTCTGTGTGGTATAGTGCCAGGCTTCTCCTGATTTGTTTTGGTATTGGCATTTACCAGAGTGCAATATTACAAAGGACAGAAATCAACTGGTAAAAATACATTTGTCATGGAATTAATGTATTATCTGTTGATTCTCATTTTTTAATTGGGCTATATGTCCATGTGTCTGTACATACATATACATATACATACACATACATACATGAGTTTTTATCTAAAATATTTCCACTGCATATGTCCAATTCAAATTTACTGACTTTGTGCTTATAAATATGAACAAAAAAGTATTTATTAGACATTAAAAATATGTAAAAAAAAAAAAAAAAAAAAGAAGACATTGATATGGAAAATCAGAAAATACTACTGAAGCCTGTGGAATGACTTGATGTGGGCTGAGTACGGAGATCCACTCTCAGTTTGATAGATCTGGAAGGAAGAGTGGAATACAATTGCCAAATCAAGACGTGATAAGTTGGTAGACACTTACTTATAAAGACTGACTGCTATATTACCAGCAAAAGGTTTTATAACAAGCTAGAAGTTAAGAGCTGGGCACACTTATATAAGTTTTCTTTTTCTTTTTTTCCAAAAATATTTCAGGCATTTTTCATGTTTCTCACTTGAATTTTGTTGGTTGCATCACATTAAAGGTAGAAAAAGATCTGATATGATATACTGTATCTTGCTTTCATTTTTTTTACATCACAAAAAAGAATCAAGAGCGAGGCTGGTTTGATGAGCTCTTTATTGGAAGTGGTAGCACTGTGGGCCGGTGAGGAACGAGTGGAGAAGCACAGGCCAGAGACAGAGCACGAGGAAATTAGAAGCTCTTCAGAGTGGCTCGAGTGAAGCGGGGTATGGCAGCAGCGAGAGTAGCATCGTTGTCTTCTGAATCTGCGAACAAAACATATGATTGAGTCAGAATTAGAATGGTTCCGGCAGCTAACCTCTTTCCACACCGTCCTTTATACAGCCACACGCCAGCCGTGCTTCATTTCTGCGCTCCACCCCCGAGCTACGGGCTTCTCTGTCCACAAAACCAGTGCTGAAGGGGTGCTGAAGGGGTGCTGTCCATTCAGGGAGCGTGCGGTGGATTTGGCGTGTGGTGCAGCAGCCCACCGTCACAATATGTATGCTGCAAAAAAAGATTTTATGCACCTGTTGACATTATAAAAGATGTTGCCATTGTCTGAGAAGATTTCACACAACAAAAACCAATCAAGGTGAAGGTCAAGGAGCATCCTAAAGTTCTCAGAAGATTATTAAGCAACACTCAAATGGAAAAAGCTACAGAGCCACAACAAAGACCTTAAACATCCCTGTCAGTACAATTGGTTTCATAAAGTGAAGGTGGAAAGTTCATGGAACCAGAGCTCATCATTCCTGGACAGGTGTGCCACACACGATTTCACAAGCACTCTAATGATAAGGAAAGTAAGACAGTCAGTCTCTTCATGTTTGGAGAAAGAAGGGTTATGCATATGATCTCAGTAAAACCCACAGTACCCACAATGAAGTATGAAGGTTTTTCTCTGCGAATAATACTCGGGCATTACACATCATCAAAGAAACATGAATGGAGTGATGTACTGGGACATGTTAGAGGAGACTTTAATTTCAGAGGAATGAACCAATATTGAACCACAATGCTGTAAAAAGCTAATTACATCTTACTGTAGATGTCTCAATGCTGTAATTGCCAACAACAACATTGCAACAAATTTCTAATGTTGGTGATTTGTGGTGCCTGAATACTTTTTTTCATATCAGTTTCATTTTTTTAAACATTGTTCATACTTATGAGTACATACCTTTTTTGTTTATATTTATAAGTACAAAGTCAAAAGACATTGGGCCTCATTTATCAAGCTGGATATGAACAGATTTATTCGAAAATCCAGTGTAGGAGCATTTACACATGAAATTTGGCATTCATGAAAATCCCGTTTTGGGGGAAAAAAACATTCATATTGTACATGAGCTCCTTAGTGTGTATAAATTGACACATAAGAAGAATAACGAATGCACCTCAATTGATCAGTTTCAGTAATATAATTGTGATGAGTGATCGCCAGGACTTGATTCAAGCGGGAAACTCGAGACTGCCAAATCAGATCTATGTCTCTGTTGGCTCATCTTTTATTAGAGAAGAAAGAAGCCTGCTTTTGTCATGTATGTATGAATGATAACTTGTACCAGTGTACTTTGATGTGAAAATTCGGAGCTCCTATGCAAAATGCGTAAAGGTTGGCAGGTCATATACATTATATGGCCAAATGTCTGTGGACAGCTGATCATCACACCCATACATGGGCCTGTCAGGTTAACGCAAACTGTTGCCACAAAGTTGTAAGCACACAATAGTTCAGAATGTCTTTGTATGCTGTAGCAGTAAGATTTCCCTTCACTGGAACGAAAGGGTCCAAACCTGTTTCAGCATGTATACATATCTGGTTCAGTAGTTGATTAAAGTTATGTTCTGCAAATTGGTATTTGTTGGTATTGGTATTTGTTCTTCTTGAGCACTAAATAGATACAGATCAGATGAAGATAACTGCATTGTGCTGCACCCCAGTATGCTTTTTGTTGTGTATTAGAACGGGATTTTATTCTGCTCCTTTTGAATTGACTCTCCACAGAAATAAAATTAAATAAATTTAGATGTCCTCTGAGTTATTTTTTTTTTAAATCTAAAAACTGCTTAATAAGTACCTAACCCCCTTCCTTTTAACAGTCTAAATTAGGACTAATATTTATTTATTAATTCAAAATTTTCTTGAGCATGCACACTGGATATGTTAAACAGGGTGTAGCTGGAGAAGGTTATAAAAAGATGGGCAAAGTTTGAACCTTCCTAGGAGCACTATAACTAAATGGAAAAATGGCACAACCCAGAAACTACCGAGAACACCAGAGGTCTAATCTGTGCCACAACAGAGTTAAAATATATAGAGAGCACACTGGTCACATGATCACATTCTTTCATGGAGAGCCTGCGGAATCTACAGTGAAGTGTGATAGCCTGATCGCTCCAGATCACAACAAGCAGCACGGATTATATGTTATATGGTTACATGACCATGTTATAACAGTTAAAAAGGGCTCCTCAGTAGCTTAGAAACAATACCAGAGGCAATGGAAATCAGGAGTTTCTGCCATGGAGCTCATTATGTTTCAGTCCATCAATTTCAAAGTCCCAAGGTCAGACACTTTGTTTATTCAATCAAAATTTTTGGGAGAACTTATAAATTTATTGATTTATTTTTAGGATATGGCGAATCTGTAGTATATTTTGTTTACAATATTAAACCTCTGTTCATAGCAATTTTTGATTTATTTAGTTTTACACAGACAAAAATGCACATTCTTTTGCATTGTTTATGATTCAGAAATAAACAAGAAGTCTTTTCAGTCATAAATTTTCTTCATTCAGATTTTGTTCAAAATATAGGAGTTAAACTGAATTGAATTGAAATTGTGAAGCCAGTATTGTGCATCAAATCGAATCGTGACTGGAGCACATCGTTACACCACTAATAGAGACACATCTCAAACAGATCAAATCAGTAATTGCTGCAAAAGGACAAGGCTCACTCTGGAGAGTGAATACTTATTAATTAAGGAATGTTTAGATTTTTTTTTATATATATATTTCTCAGGACATCAACATTATTTACTGAATTTTATTTCTGTAGAGAGTCACTTCAAAAGGAGCAGAAAAAAAATCACATTCTGAAATACTTACATTTGATGTTGCAACACAGCAAAAAGAAAAATAATCACTAGGGTGTGAATACTTTCTGGACACCTGGCCATCACAACCAGATGTGCTTGAACATCCCTTTCCAAAACCATGGGAATGCAAAAGGTTCCCCCTTTGCATCTATTACAGCCTCCACTGTTCCAGCTTTCCACTAGATGTTGGAGCGTGGCTGTGGGGATTTGTGTTCATTCAGCTACAAGAGCATTAGTGAGGTCAGGCGCTGATGTTGGGTAAGGAGTCTCCAGTTCCAGTTCATCCCAAAGGTGTTCAGTGGGGTTGAGGTCAGGGCTCTGTGCAGGACACTCGAGTTCTTCCACTCCAACCTTCACACACCATGTCTTCATGGAGCTTGCTTTGTGCATGGGGCAAATTGTAATGCTACAACATACAAAGATATTCTAGCTAATTATGTGCACACACACACACACACACACACACACTATATATATACATACACAGAGATCAGCCATAACATTAAAACCACTGACAAATGAATAACGTTGATTATCTCAGTACAGTGGCACCTGTAAAGGTGAGGGATTTATTAGGCAGCAAGTGAACAGTCAGTTCTTGAAGTTGATGTGTTGGAAGCAGGAAAAATGGGCAAGCGTAAGGATCTGAGTGACTTTGACAACGGTCACATTTTGATATCTAGACGACTGGGTCAGAGCATCTCCAGAACAGCAGGTGTTGTGGGGTGTTCCCGGTGTGCAGTGGTTAGAACCTACCAAAAGTGGTCCAAGGAAGGACAACCGGTGAACCAGCGACAGGGTCATGGGCTCCCAAGGCTCACTGATGCACGTGGGGAGTGAAGGTCCGTCTGGTCCGATCCCACAGAAGATCTACTGTAGCACAAACTGCTGAAAAAGTTAAAGCTGCTCTGATAGAAAGGAGTCAGAACACACAGTGCAGTGCAGCTTGCTGCGTATGGAGCTGCGTAGCTGCAGAGCGGTCAGAGAGCCCATGCTGACCCTGTCCACCACCCAAAGCTCCTACAATGGACACGTGAGCATCAGAACTGGACCATGGAGCAATGGAAGAAGGTGGCCTGGTCTGATGAATCACATTTTCTTTTACATCATGTGGAAGGCCGGGTGCTTGTGTGTCGCTTACCTGGGGAAGAGATGGCACCAGGATGCACTATGGGAAGAAGGCAAGCTGGCAGAGGCAGTGTGATGCTCTGGGCAATGTTCTGCTGGGAAACCTCGGGTCCTGGCCTTCATGTGGATGTTACTTTGACATGTAGGAATGATTTGAGGAACATGACAAAGAGTTCAAAGTGTTGAATTGGCCCCCAAATTTCCCAGATCTCAATCTGATCGAGCATCTGTGGGACGTGCTGGACAAACAAGTCCGAACCATGGAGGCTCCACCTCACAAGTTACAGGACTTAAAGGATCTGCTGCTAACGTCTTGGTGCCAGATACCACAGCACACCTTCAGAGGTCTTGTGGAGTTCATGCCTCGACGGGTCAGAGCTGTTTTGTGGCACAAGTGGAACCTACACAATAATAGGCAGGTGGTTTTAATGTTATGGCTGATTGGTGTATATTCTCTGGAGCCTGGATTTACTGAATTTACTGGATGAGTGGAAAATATCTTCCAAAAATAATCCCTAAAGTGGAGTTTTCATGATGATGAACACTGTATAACATGTCAATCCAAAGTCTAGATTTAGATCATTTCCATTAAACCATTCAGTAAGCCCTTGTTCCGTGTAGATGGGGACATTGTCTTCCTGGAAGAGACATCTATAATCAGAATAGACATGTTTCATCAGAGGATAAACATGATCAGTCAGAATAATTTTGTATTGATTTGCAATGACATTTCATATCCACATTCTTGACATTGTTTGGACCAAAACAATGCCAGCAAGATTGGTGTATGCCACACACATTCACCCAATTATCATGAATATGCTGAAAGATGACTAATTTGACCAGTCTACATCTCTGTAGACCAGTATATATGGTTTTTCCACTAATGAACTCCAAAATGTGTATTCATTTTTGTAATATGGTGATTTATGGCCCGCACCTTACTATAATAACCCTCTCTATATAGTTATTGGTGAATATTTTTTTTTTTACAAATCGACCAGATACTGTAATTTACACTATCTTGCCTTGAGCTCACTGTAGGCTGTAATAGATAAAAATGCATATCATTATATCCATTATATCATTATTAAAAATATATATTTGTGTTTTTTGTGTCTGTATGTGTTGGGATTGGGTGGTTCCTGTGTATGTGTGTTCATGCTTTCTTGTCTGTCTGTGAAATGCTGAAAGGGGTCCCAGAATACAGAAGATAATGCCAGGATTTCCATTACCTTCTTTCGACTCTTTCGAGTTATGAGACTGGTAAAGCTGCTTTCACGTGGAGAGGGAATTCGGACCTTGCTGTGGACCTTTATCAAATCTTTCCAAGTGAGAAGTGACTTAGATTTTATTTTAGAAATAAATTCAAAAATGAAATAAATAATGAAAAAAATACACAAATAATCCTTTTTGATTTTGTTTGTTTTCTCTGTATCTCTTCAGGCACTTCCTTATGTAGCATTGCTCATAGTAATGCTTTTCTTCATCTACGCTGTTATTGGAATGCAGGCAAGTCTTCAGTCAATATCCTCTGTCTCTAATTTGCTTTCTCTCTATTCAATACAGATGTCTTTATTTCTTACAACGTAGTCACCCTGTTTATTAATAAGAATGCCACGTAACTTAATGAATTTACACATTAATGTGGAATTAAAATGGGGAAAGTGTCACTATTCCACATAAAGATCCTCTATAATGTTGAATTGGAGAAAAAAATCTACATTATCTGCTCTGTCTACACAACACTACACTACACTCCCTGGTCATTTATGCAGTTTTCAGCCAATCATGTGCCGTAAATGCATAAAATCATGCAGATACAGATCAAGAGCTTCAGTCAAGGTTTATAACAAACATCAGAATGAGGAAAAAGTGTGATCTCTGTGACTTTAACCGTGGCCTGGTTGTTGATGCCAGATGGCTAGTCTGAGTTTTTCAGAAACTGTTGATCTCCTGCTGGGATTTTCACACACAGCAGTTTCTAGAGTTTACACAGAATGGTGCGAAAAACAAAAAACACTGAGTGAGAGACAGACTATAGTTTATTTTTTAATGTGAGGTTATTTCTTTGTTTCATAGAAGTTGATGAGGACTGCAAAATTGTTATTTTTAGGCCCTGATAAATAAAAACATAGAATTGAAGGAGGGTGTACGTTCCTTTTCCCCCTGATTGTAGTATAGTATGAAAAACACACAGCACTTTAAAAAATAAAATAAATAAAGTGGTAATTTAAGTACTTCATGAAGAGGTAGGTCTTTAGCCTTCCTTGTAACCTGAGAATGGTGTACTTGCATCTTGTTGGTGAGTGTTGTCAGCCATGCTCCATGGTGTAGGGGTGGCTATAGAAATATAGAACAACATCTGGCAACTTTCTCTGGTGAGCTTTCTCACCAAAACTGAACAGTAGAAGATTGGTTTCAGCTGTACAGTTTCACTGAGCCTGTGCTTACAGTAGCCTTATTTTCCTGGGCTATAGTTTCCTGTAGCCCAAGGTTAGATATTTAGTACATTCTGAGATGCTTTTTTTGTTCACCATGGCTGTAAACAGTGGTTAGTTGAGTCACTATATTCTTCCTGTCAGGTCAAACTAGTCTGGCCACTCTGTATATACTATATATATATTAGGGCTGTAGCAACACAATGTCTTGTATGCATCAGTATATAGAACAATACATTCCACAGAGTGCATAATAAAGTAGGCTATTCATCATAAAAATTACTGATTATATTATGTCAGGTATAATAAACATTTAAACTTAATCAAGCTCCGTAACTTTCCCTTTATCTCTAATTGGGAGGAGCTACAGGGTGTTTTTTTTTTTTTTTAAAAAGTTTCTCTGAAGCATGCTGATTTCATGAGAAAATAAGCTAAAATACTAATATACTAGCATATCAGCGACAACTTTCAGCTGCACACAGGAGCCAGAAGATTCCCCCAATTCTGTAAGGTGTGGTATAAGGCAGCACTTCAACTTCCCAGGAAGTTACAACACTGACAGCCAGTGAGTCGTGGGCCAAAACTTGATAGTGTGTGGAATCCACTGAATGTGTGTATAATACACTCGCGATAATACTGAAAACAAACAGCTACTACAGCAGGCACATAATCAACAGAAGATGGAAACCTGAGGCACATATTCAGGTGTTGCTTATTCTTGCTCTATGGAAAATGTGTCATATTGAAGCACCACTGTACAGGTGAGGCCAAAGGTTTACATACACCTACCCTAAAGATATTCAGTATTATTTCTATATATTTCCTCCACATATTTGATGTTACACCATACATTTCTTTTATTAAGTGAATTAGGACATATATTTTGTTCACATCAGAGGAAATTTTAAAGCAAGCCATTAGAGATTTCAATTTTAAAGCAATTCATTAGAGGTTTATTTCAGCTTTAATTCACTCTCTAGCAGGTCTAAGGTCTGGAAATCTAAGGCAGATATTTTTGCATTATTTTTGTGTATCAAAAATGTATCATATAGAGACACCACCATAAGTTATCTTATCAAATTTGAATTTTGTATATCATTACACTCCTTTAATTTAAAAAGGATCAAATTTACTTTTTTGGTCATCAAACTACACACAATAACCCATAATGACGAAGTGAATTCAGATTATTTTTGCAAATCTAAAGTATCTGCTTTGTACCTTAGGTACATTGACAATCATTTTGGAATCACTACCGGCGCACTTTCAGAACTTTCTACTTATTCCACATTTCACTCAGCCCTGGAATATACATGGAGTACTGCACTCCTTGGGTCGAGCATAACATTTTTGGACATGGCCCTGAAATCAGAAGATTCTTCCTTGAAAACCACAATCCATTATAAGGCTACAGACTTCCCATCCCAAAAAAATCCATTCCTCATTTTCACATAATGCGACTTAATCACATTTGCTCTGAGAATGGAGTGAGTGAGATTTTTAAAAAAGTGAGGAAATGTGTGATTATTTTTATAACACTGGATTCCCTGAGAAAGTCATAGACCATGCAATGGACCATATTACATCTACTGAGAGAAATTATGCAATAAACTCTTTGGTGCTCTCTTATCATTCCACTCATATAACAGCAGGATGATCAGGGGAATGCTTTCCTTTTAAAGAAACCATCACTCATCTCCTACAGATGGGAAAAAAACATGCATGTCGGAAATTAACTAAATGTGTAACTATGGTGCTTCTGAATGCAACTGTCCTAGACGTTCCACTTGTAATTTTTTAACACAGCCACTAAAATCAAAGGCCCTAAACAGTATTTGTCATTCATCTCTCATTGTCTCATCATGCAGCACCATAAGAGTTGTCTGAAACTGAGACTGATTGTTTTGTTGAGCAAATTCATACCATCAGAATGAAGGAGTTTTCCTTTGGAGTGGCACTTAACATTAATGACATCTCTGTTTGCATAGCTAGCTGTTGTTAGGGACACAATAAAGTAAGGAAACATGGAGAGAAGGAGCTAATCTACATCTCACAACTTGAGCCTCATGGAATGAATGTCATGATTTGACAACAGCTATTACATCATCAAGCATTTTGAATATCCACGTTCTTCACCTCCTACAGACTCAGAAGCACTGCTGATGATCTTTAGTTTTTTTCTTGTAGAACCTACAGACTTTATAGAACACAGTTTAATTAATACTTTTTTTTTTCAAACATACAACTATGAATTGCAGTGCACATACACATATCTTTTTTGTTTGCAAGATGAATTTGGCAAATGGACACAAATTCTACTTGCTGTTTGCTAAAGAATATGAATCTGGCACTAAAAACTAAAATATAGCATATAACATCACATAGTATGGAAGGGTAATAAAACAATGAAAAATAGCCAAACTGTACCAAAATGACAGTTTATCAGACAGCAACTATCAGTGCTACTGCTCAGCATACACCATACACTTGATATTGTACCTTAGGCATGTGTATTTTTCCAACTTACTAATACATGCAACATAATAATGACATTTCACCTTTGATATTTGATCACGAGTGACTCTCTATGAAATGCCATTACATTTTCCCCCTTTTAAGTTTCTCCCAATGTTTTCAGAACCTTACAACTGGAGCTGTCTCCTTTGCCTGCCCCTTTTGTGAAACTCTATGAGATCTGTCTACATAATGTAGCACCCATACCTGTGCTGTCTTGATACAGTTCATCATGCAAATTATTTTTTGGATTGGAGTAAACTGGCAAGTTGTAGATTCCATCAGGGATAAGCTGATGAAGATGGTGTACCATCCCTACTGCTTGTGTTCTGCTTACAGACTCCCATTCATTGTGTGGCTGAAAAATTTGCTGACACATCTTCCATAGACATGGACTGAGACAGTATGTGAACTGGCTGGTTATGAACTGACTGAATGTGTCTGACTAAAGCCCACCTCTGCTAAACTCATGCTAATGTTGGCTCTACCCTCGCAGCTTGATCATTTGACATACAAAATGCTTCTTAAACTGAGATCTCCAACACTTCTCTAACATCTCTGAGGAGCTTGTTTGTTGGGTCATAACAATTATGTAGCCCAAATCTGAGAAAAAGTACACAGCTCAAGACTTCAGATACCATGTTTCTGGAGCCTGGGACGTAAAGTATTTGATGTCACTGGTATAGCAGGCCAATTTAGACACAGATTGCTGCTTGCAACAAACAAACTTTGGCCTAGTCATTAGTTGAGTAAACATATTGTCATCCTTCCAGGTGGTCAACTTTTAGCCAGTGACTGAATTTGTGCCAGGAACTCCAAATGGTGAGCTTGGTAATTCTTTTGAGATGGGGTTAACGACATGTTAGCAAAAGCTACCTGTCTGATTCTGGGGTCTCCTTCCTGGACCTGTGCAGCACTGCACCAAGTCCATGTAAAGAGAGTATAAATCAAGTGAGGCCTGTTCAAATCTGGATGAGCCAAAACAACAGGGTCAGTAATTGCTGTCTTAAACTTTTCATCAATTTGGTCTTGTTCAGCAGTCCACTTAATTCCTGGTCTTTTACAGCAGTTTTACTTGGTCTACCACTCCTTTCCTTTGCGTGTATATCTTTGCCAGCCAGAAGAAATCTGTGTACTCACGCAGTTCTCCTGTGTTCTTCCCATATGAGTACCAGGGGAGAAGCATACTTGCTGGACTTCTATATAATTTTATTTTCCTCCAATTAATTTTGAATACTTTTCTTATTTTTTGGTACTGACTCAGTGGAACATGCAGGAATGGCAGTCTGAATGGCTTGTGGTCAGTTAGGTGAATTCTGGGGACAAAGCCCTTAGCTTTCCCACAGTCAAGGTGATGTTGTGAGATGTCATTATAACAAACAATTCAGTCATCCAGCTCACTTCTACATTTCTCTCATAAGTCATAAAGTCTGACACTCATGTAACTCTTGGTGTAGTCAATGTCACAGTCAGTGGTGGTACCATGAGAACAACCAACTCTAAATAGACAACACATGGAAAGAGGTCAGTGAGTTTTGCATGGTGTCTGATTCACAGAGGTTTGTCAGAGATCTTTACCATCTGTCCTCTCACAAGTGTGCTACTACTCTAGTGCCCATGGTGTGGGGTCAGTTAGAACTGCGCTGCCTGGTGACAGAGGAGTTGTCTTTGGTAGTTTACCCCACATAGTCTACTCACAACTAGGCTCAAGGTACAGTGGACATAAAAAGGCCACACACTCCTGTTAACATTGCAGGTTTTGTGATTTGAAAAAATAAAACCAAGATAAATCATGTCAGATCTTTTTTTTCTAATGTTATAGAATTATAGCAACCAACAAAATGCGAGTGAAAATTTTTTTTAAACTTTTAGGGCAAATAAAAGAAAGAAAACACTTACAGTAATCTGGTTGCACAAGTGTGCACATTATCATACACCTTTCATCAGTGAAGTGATTCTGAGTAACAATCAGCTGAGTAAAGATCAGCAGTTTCTGTAGGAGTTTCTTGACATCTTGGTTTCATCCAAACTGCTGAAGCCATCGTCCACAAAGAGCTTACAAACGAGATCTCATTGTTGAAAGGTATTGATCCAGAGAGGGGCACAAAAGAATTTCCAAAACATTAGATGTTTCGTAACATTATAATTAACATTAACGTCTAGTGCATCTAACATTTCACAGTGTTCCATGATACATCTAATGTTTTGGAAATTCTTTTGTACCCCTCTCCTGATCAATACTTTTTACAATGAGATTCAGTACATCATTCCGTACTTCAGCAGTCAGATGAAACCAAGAAGATGTCAAAAAAAGTCCTAAAGAAACATCTGATTTTTATTTGGGGTTAAACAGAATAACTTCATTGATGACGTGTATGATAATTACTTTTGTACATGAGTTTGAATGTAATTGATTAATTCTGAGCACATGATTCATTATAAAAGGGTGTGTGTGCACACTTGTGCAACCTGTTTACTGTTTCCTCACCTAGCTATAAAGTTAAACTATACTGAATGTATTATTATTAGTATTATTAGTAGTAGGAAAATTATTGCCTTATTGCATTATAAATTTAATTCAATATGCTTTAACTGGTAAAGTTTGTTTATGGGCAGAACATGCACTTATGCAGGGACACCGGGGACTAACAGTGCTAGAGCTAAGAGCGAGCCTCCCCTAGATATTTTTTGGGGGGCTATACTGCTCGCAGCTGGGGCAGAATCAGCTGCAGCTCTGCGTAATGTCAGCACCAAAGCCTCTCCAGCCCTGCATGAGCTTAGCACAGATGCACATACAGCCCTGAATGCAGGCTTCATCCAGTATGTCGCTCCAGCCCAGTCTCCACCTATCCCATCCCATCTTCTCAGAGGATGTCGCTCTGCCTCCAGGCTTCACCAAGGTTATCGGTCTGCGTCTGGACTCTGCCAGGGATGATGTTCTGCCCCAGTATTCACCGCGGTCATCTCTCTGTGTCCTGGCTCCGCCGAGGTCTTCTTTCCACTCCCAAGCTCCATCGAGGATGTGGCTCCACCGAAGTAGTCTCTCCAATGTAATGATCACTCTGCCTCCTGGCTTTGTCAAAGTTGTTGCTCCCCTGCCTTCTGGCTTCACAGACATCATCTCCTCTCCGCCTCCTGGCTTTGCAGATATCATGTTTTCTTCACCTCCTAATTTTACTGACACTGGCTTCTCTCTTCCTCCTGGCTTTGCAGACGTTGTGTTTTCTCTGCCTCCTGGCTTTGTCGGCGTCGTCTCCCCTTTGCCTCCTGGCTTCACTGACTTTGTCTTCTCTCTGCTTCCTGGCTTCTCTGTCTTCTCTGCTTGACATCAGCTCCTCTCTGTCTCCACGCATTGCTCAAGACCCGCCTCAAGGTCCTTGGCAGCTGGAGCACATTGGAACAAAGGTTCCAGGACCTCCTATATTGACTTTGTGGCACTTCTGGAGCCTAGCATTAAAGGAAGGGGGCTCTGTCATCAATCCCAGCAGAGCACAGTGCTTTAGCCATGCTCTTATTATGACATTCTTATTATGACATTTTCATCTCTTGGCCCTGTCTCCATTTCTTTGTGTTGTCATCCTGATTGTTCTCACATGATACCTATTTAGTTTCTTATTGTCTTCACAAAGTTTTGTCCATGTAAATGTGTGTCACCAAACCCCACATTTCCTTTTTTCGGTTTCCAGCTCCCTAGCTTCCCAGATTTGACCTTGCACCTGTTTCTCCTTTTTGATATGGATTATCTATTTTTGATGATGTAACAACCTTTGTGACAAACCCTGACAATGATTTCCTGTTTTGCCAACAATAAAAGCAACGTTGATTATACTCTTTTGTGTGTTACGCTGTTTATAAACACATTACAGAAAACTTTGATGATTAAGGATGCAGCAGTGTAAAATACATTGTCCCTCAGATAAAGTGGTTACTGAGAGTGAGTGAGCTGTTTTATTTTTAACACAGCTTTATAAACAAAAGAGCATTTCAAAATGTATTTAATTAGTAGATTTAAGTAAGTGTAACAAAGATTATGTAAACTCAAATCTTGTTAACTGTACTCAAAGCAATCAGTTTAACTGGTTTAAGGCAGTCCATTTCCTTAACTGATTTGAGTATACTTGTCAGGTTTTACAGTATATTATTATTATTATTATTATTATTATTATTATTATCTCCACAGATGTTTGGTAAAATAGCACTGAGAGACAATAGCCAGATCAACCGAAACAACAATTTTCAGACGTTTCCGCAGGCTGTGCTGCTGCTTTTCAGGCGAGTTCTGTCTTTCTGTCTGTCAATCTTTTACTGATCACAAGACCAAGCATAGTGTAACCATGTGTATACTGTTGTGTGCCGTGTTCAGATGTGCAACAGGTGAGGCCTGGCAGGAGATAATGCTGGCTTGCTCCCCTAACCGCCCATGTGAAAAGGGTTCTGAAGAGGCCCCTACCAGTGAGGAGTGTGGCAGTCATTTTGCCATCATTTACTTTGTCAGTTTCTACATGCTCTGTGCCTTTCTGGTGAGTGCCTCCTGCTCATATTTCTCCAATAGAGCTGATTCAAAGTCCTTCAGTCATAGGTCTCAGTAACTATATGCAATGAAACATGCCTTAATCTTTCTGCTAATTTTGTCTGGTTTCAAATAATGATGCAAATCTTCTCATACCAAATTAGTTCCTAATTTTTTGTAAGGTGATCTTGAAAAAGCTGTTGGAAGATGATAGAGCTGAATTTTTGAAAACAGCTAACCTTGCTTGCAAAGTGTGCCTTTTTCACAAATTTGATAAAGTTTTTGTGTAGTTGCACACGGTAGCATAACAGAGTCTAGTCCAAATGTCTGCAGTGCACCTACTCTGTCATATCTTCAAGTTTTAAAGTGTTTAAATGTTCCATAAGTTAAAGGGAACTATGCAGAAACAAATGAGTAGTTCATAGTTGTGTTTCTGTGCAGAACTACTAGCTAACTATGGCTCTTTCATACTAACTCGTGATTAATTACTGGCATTCATTTCCAATAGCTAAGCCTTACCTTCCTTGTGGAGATCTAGTACCTAACATATCTCAATCTATTCCAATACCTCGTTATGTAAATATCTATGAGTTATTATTGTACACACAGACAGATCTCCTCAGACTAACACATGGTCACTGTTTCGTTTTTAATTAGTAAGTCAAGGTTTAAAGAGAGAAATGGGCAAAATAACCTATAAAAGTACAAGGTTGTAATGCAGTAATGAGTAATAAATTGCAGAACCCTGGTGTGGGAGAGTGTAGAGGAAGACTTGGGAGACAGGCGGAATATTAGTGGAGCTCTTGGCTCATGTTTATTCAGTCCAAGCTTTTCAGCACACTTTCAACAAACTCAACAAATTCAAAACCCTCAACAGAAACTGGTCCTGAACTCGCAGCTTTCACTCCGTCAAGTTCAATTTCACGCTGTGTGTGTGTGTGTGTGTGTGTGTGTGTGTGTGTGGTGCATGTCTCGCAAGCCCTGCCAGCTATCTTCCACTCTCTTCTCTCTCATGCTGGTTACGGGAGACACTGAAAGCACAAAGCGTCACAACTAAGTAAACTGGCGGTAATAAAACACAGGAGAAATATTCATGCATTACCTGCCGGTTCGACCCGCCGCCTCTCTGCCCACAGCTGACGCTCGACTACGCCCCCGCAGACGCACAAATATTATCCATTAACTTACTTTGAACAGTGTTACAAAACACTAACATCTTCAGTAATTAATGAATTACCATGTGTTCTTAAGCAGTTAATGATCAAGTGGAACAGTATTATTAATTGAAACATGGTATTCATTCCTAATTACTGACATACTGGAATAGGTTGAGGTATAATAGGTAGATCTCTATGACGAAGATAAAGCTTAACTATTGGGAATTAATGTTGATATGAGCAGTACTTAATCAATAGTTATTATAAAAGAACCATAGTTACATACTAGTTTTCCAGGAGAATTTCAGGGTTAATTTCAGGGTTATCAGACTTGCTATGCTTTAATAAAGGCTATACCTTTACCTCTGATTAAGAGATGTGCAAAAGAGAAAAATACTCAGTTAAGGATAAATTATAATTTTCAAAACTATGTTAAAATTTATGAAGGGTCTTCACAGGCCACCACACAATGAAGCTACACTCTGTCTGCTTTTCTATTCTCAGATTATCAACCTGTTTGTGGCTGTTATAATGGACAACTTTGACTACCTGACACGGGATTGGTCCATACTAGGACCACATCATCTCGATGAGTTCAAGAGGATATGGGCAGAGTATGACCCTGAGGCAAAGTTAGTCACGACTGTTCTTTCGTTTACTATTAAATGTACGGTAAATTTTTAGTTGTACCTGGGACAGTTTATGATGAATACTCCAACAATGTGCCATTTCAGTATTAAACAGAAAGGTGTTCAGGGATGAAATTTAGAATTGGGAAATTAGAGTCTATGGTCTTTATCTTGGGAGCCAGTAATTAAGCCAAGCTTCTTGTGTGTTACTGTAGGGGAAGGATTAAGCATCTGGATGTGGTGACATTGCTTAGAAGAATTCAGCCACCCCTGGGGTTTGGCAAACTCTGTCCCCACAGGGTGGCCTGCAAGGTACATGAGAAACCACCATCTTTTACACATGCAGTGCATATAAAATGTCCACACACGCCTGTTAAAATCGGAGTGTTTTGTGACATAAAAAACAAAGATAAATCATGTGAGATCACGTTCCATCTTTAATGTGATACAGCAACAGAATTTAAGTGAAAAACAGAGAAAAACTTATGCAACCAGGCCATTGCAAGTGTGCACACCCCTTAACTAATATTTTATTAAAGCACCTTTTGCTTGTAATTCAGCACTCAGTGCTTTTGGGTAAGAGTCTACTAACTGAGCACGACTTGATTTGCAAAAACGCTTCAGATCTATCAGATTGTGAGCAGATCTCTTGTGCACAGCCCTCTTCAACTCGTTCCACCAGTTTTTGAGGATTTACATCTGAGCTCTGACTGGACCGTTCCAAAACACTGACCTTCTTCTTCTGAAGCCGATCCTTTGTTGACTTGGATTTGTGCTTCGGGTCGTTATCGTGCTGGAAGGTGAATTTTTTCTTCATCTTCAGCTGTCTAACAGAGGCCTGCAGGTTCTGTGCTGAAATAGATTGGTATTTGGAGCTAGCCATGATTCCCTCTATCTTGACTAGAGCTCCAGTCCCAGCTGAAGAGAAGCAGCCTCATAGCATGATGCTGCCACCACCATGCTTCACTGTGGGTATGGTGTTCTTTGAGTGATAAGTCTTGTTTTTGCACCAAATATATATTTTAAAATTATGACCAAAAAGTTCTAAATTGGTCTCATGATTGCTGCATCACATTAAAGGTGGAAAAAGATCTGACATAATTTCACTAAAGCCTGCAATTTTAACAGGAGTGTGTAGACTTTTTATACCCACTGTACACACATGCATACATTATTAAAAAATCACAGCATATGTGTCCACCCTTACATGTATGTATGTATGTGATTTTTTTTTATTTCAGCGACTGGTATCCATGAACATGCCTCTGAACAGTGACGGCACAGTAATGTTTAATGCTACTCTGTTTGCCCTCGTGCGCACCGCCCTTCGCATTAAAACTGAAGGTACAATATGCGCCATTCAAGTGGTATCATTTTTAGAATGTTGGCTAAGCTATCGTTAGCTCCTATAGTGCTGAGACAACATACATGCTATATGTATATATGTATATATACATATCAAGGAACATTAACACTTTATGTGTGGCGTTAGGTAATCTGGAGCAGGCAAATGAAGAACTGAGGGCAATAATAAAAAAAATCTGGAAGAGGACCAGTATGAAGTTGCTGGACCAGGTTGTGCCCCCAGCAGGAGGTCAGTAATGATCTTGGGTATTGGCTCTTCCTTAATGAAATGTACTACAACAAACAAACAAACAATAAAATAAATGTAGGAGATTTGAGTAAATTATTACTATTAAATGAAATGTTAGAAATTATTCTTATTAATATACGCATGCAGTGAATATAACTGATATATAAGACAATTTATCAAAAAAGCTGAGAAAAGCTAAATGGCAGACCTGTGTGAGAGATTTAGGATAACATTAAGTGAGCAAACAGCACTGGATCTACTTAACAAACTAATTAAAGCTAAACTTCCATGCCTGCATTGAGCAAGTATATCGAAGTTCATAAGATGTTAAACTCATTAAACTGATGTTCCCAGCATGATTTTGCATTTAACCCTTATTTTCTGTCAGCTTGATTTAAAAATGATCTATCTTTCTATCTATGACTCCTAATTTTATGGGAATTGCTAATAATCAGTGAGTTTGTACTGATATTATATTCCAGTCACCACTACAGATATGTATACACAACTTCTGTTTGGGGTCTCAGAGACCCCAGATAAAATTATGATTGTATGCAATACATTTCCATGGTAATTTAGTTCATTTCTGGAGTTGAGGGTAAAGCTGTTGAAAAGAAAGCTCACAATGTTGGAGGCTATAAGAAAAAAAAAAAAACAAGCCAGAGCTTCCAAAAGTGTTCACTGAAATGAAAACCAGAAACATTACTTTATCTGTCTTTGCTCCACTGTGCTTTTGTCCTGCTGTCCCAAGAAAAACAAAATGTCCTCTTGATGAGTACAATGCATAAAGATGCAGCTGTGAGCAGCAGGGAACAAAAAAAAAACCTGCAATGGCCTTGGATTGCAGTGAGACCAAATGCAGGGTAGCAAAGTTGCCACCACATACTGTATTCCTGCTAAGGAAACATTGCCTGTTGGCCCATGCTGTTTTTTAAATTTTCAACATCACTGACAAACACAATGACTAAACATTGACTGGAAGAGTGGCAAAATTAGTCAAAGGAAAATCCTTGGAGCAGCTTGAGTAGGCCTTTTGCAAAACTTCAAATAGAGAGGAAATCTCATCCAGCCATGGCCATTGTGCGGGAGATCCAGTGCCAGCCTGAACCCTCTGAAACTCCAGCAGCACTGGGAAGGTGGAAGAACCGTGGCTGGTTCTGCAAGACGCTTAGTAAAACCTACCACCTAATTTCCTTATAAAACTGCACAAATTGTACCCGAGACTTCAATTATTTTTAAAGCGAAATATTATCACACCAAATATTGACTTTGTTTCATTTATTACTGTTTACTCCTCTTTATAGTATTTTTTTAAATATAGAAACATTTAATTTCATTATTTTTGAAGACATCTTTGTGCTACCACATTTCTAGAAGGAGTCTTAGATTCTAGCCTATTTGTAAAGATGTAAATATGGCCTCTTTTAGGACACGTGGACTCAGAAGGAAAAGAAATTAGCAATTTGCTGTTACTGGGCCTTAAGTTTCAATCTTTTAGTAAAATAGTGTGTCAATGTTTGCATGAGCCAAACTTACCTAAAAAGTTCCGCTGGATTTATAAACGTTTCGGAAACACTGATTTTTCTTGGTATTTACATGCATATGTGGATAAATCACCGGTAAATTACGAGGTACGCGTGTAATGTTTACTGACACCCACAAAACTCCATAAAATGCAAAGCGCACAGAGTGGAAAGCACAAAACAGCTACTAAGGCAGGAGTATTTTTGACTCTGAAAAGTGCCTAAGTGCCTAAAAAGGCCAAATTATAAAGATAAACGTAGAGTCCTCCCCAAACTTTAGGGTTGACATGAGTTCAAGTTTAAAGCAGATATGCCAATCACAAAATGTGAAAAGATTTTAAAAAATTTAAAAAAGCTTGCTTTGTAAATGAGATGGATGGCTGAATTTGTCCTGTTTATGCCAGGAGGTTTCGATATACAGATGCATGATGCAGCGCTGATATGTGGAAACTGCGTCCTCACTAGGTTCTTTGTTTAGGGCTGGAGGAGAAATGCACTCTGATGTATTCAGGAACAAACCTGATGTTATCATGCAGCACACTAGAGAGTATACAGCACATTGCATCGAGACATACCAGATCAGTCACTTATCTCTCTTTGAAATGTGCCAGTAGCAAGAAATCCACGCATGGACATGCACAGGAATGGCACAGGATCTTGTCAGTTCTGCCATTTGCACTACCTCAGCATACTGCATATGCACAGACCAGCCTGCCCTCCTTTCATGTGGAGGCACTTCTGCTTAATTGGAGGACAAGTCTTATTCATCTTAAAATGCATTTGGGCTGGCTTGCTGTCTTTATCTTTTTTTAATATGCAATATTTCTTTAATGCCATTAATATGAAATGATGGGTTTAAAAATATTACACTTGTGTGTAATTGAAATTAATAAATGATTAAAAATGGCAATGTAATTGACAATGTAATCTGTATATTAAAATGCTTTGCAATATTACATTTTCATTAATATTAAAGTCCTTTGCAAATTTTTTGATTTGAATTGAGCTTTACATTAGTTATTCTTCTTATGAGTAAATTTACATACACGCAGGAGCACAAGTAGGCTACGAATGTTCTTCCAAAATTACAGGATTTACAGATAAATCTCTTTGCATCCAGCTTGATGAATGAGGCCCAATGTGTGTGTTGTATGTTTTCTTTTTCAATGTTTGCCTTTTTCTTCAATCATCTATCTATCTATGTAGGATCCTACAATATTTTTATGTAGCAGGTGTTCTGGTCTTATTATCCAAGAATCCTTACACTCCTTATTCTTGAAATGTCCTTCCAATGTGTAATCTTTTTTGTTGTGTATTTTACCTGATTTTTGGCCAAATTTGCCAACCTGTGAGACATGTGCAAGTCTGCCAGCACATGTATTTAGACCACTGCTTAAGAAGAAATGCTAACTGCCAGATACCTCACTATACTCCACAGGGAAGAGTGTAATGCCATCCTTCCCCCACAGAAAATGATTGTGGGTGGCTGTGGTGAGACTCAAGCTTGTAATCAATTGATAACAGGGCAAACACTTCAGGAGTCCATCTGACACTGATACTGCTATATCTCTATCAGATTACTGTTCAAAGTGATTTTTTTCCTAATTATATTGAATTCTGTGCTATTTCTTGTTCCATGAACAGATTAAAACTACAATACCAGCATTCTTTATAAAACACCGCTTTCTGAATTGACTGAGAATGTAATCATGCTTATCAATATTTGTATCCATGCTGTTCTGTTTCCAGATGATGAGGTGACGGTTGGGAAGTTCTATGCCACATTCCTCATCCAGGAATACTTCAGGAAGTTCAAAAAGCGGAAAGAGCAGGGTTTAGTGGCTAAAGTGCCTCCAAAAACAGCTCTCTCTCTGCAGGTGGGTCAAACACTGACACTGTATATACTGTATATGGCATAAATATTTTACAGAGATATATTACTTATCTATTGGAAGAATTCCCTCCAGTACAATTACAGAGATATAGAGGCCCAGCACCATGTCTTTAGAAGACCATATAGGGTACAACTCCTTTCAGCCCAGAACAGGAATCTGAGGCTACAGTAGGAACAGGCTCACTGAAACTGGACAGTTGATGGATGGAAAAAGACCAGATGACATTTTTCTAATCTTCAACTGTCCAGTTTCAGTGAGCCTGTGCCTACTGTAGCCTCATATTCCTGTGCTTGGCTGACAGAGAGTGGAACCTTATGGTCTGCTGTTGTAGCTCATCCACCTCAAGGTTCATGTTATGCAGCAGCTGTACAGAGTTACCATAGTTTTCCTGTCAGCTCGAACCAGTCTCGCCATTCCCCTCTGACCTCTCACATCAGCAGAACTGCCGCAAACTGGATGTTTTTTTCTTCGCCCCATTCTGTGTAAACTCTAGTGACTGTTGCATGTGAAATTCCCAGAAGATCAGCAGTTTCTGAAATACCAGCCTTTCTGGCACCAACAACCATGCCACGGTTAAAGTCACTGAGAGCACATTTTTCACCATTGTGTGTGGTGTGAACATTAACTGAAGCTCTTTACTAGTATATGCAGGATTTTATGTATTTCACTGTTACCATTTCAACAGCTTATTAGATAATTGCACGAATGAACAGGTGTATATTCAAACTCAATTTTTCATAGCTCCACACATTTCAAGTTATCAAACAATGAGAGACAGATTTATTTCAAATTTAATTCACTATATCAGAAATCCAGTGGGTTAAAAGTTTACATACCCCAAGTTAATCTCTTTAAAAAGTCTGGAAGATTCCAGAAATTGATGTAATGACTTTTAGAAGCTTCTGATTGGCCAATTGTCATAATTAGGAGTTGTTCATAGAAATGAATTCAATTCATTTTTATTTGTATAGCGCTTTTTTACAAAGGTCATTGTCTCAAAGCAGCTAAACAAAAGTAAAGTGAAGTGTGTGTGTGTGCCGTCTCTGATGAGCAAGCAGGGCGACGGTGGCAAGGAAAAACTCCCTGAGATGGTGATAGGAAGAAACCTTGAGAGGAACCAGGCTCAACAGAGAACCCATCCTCATATGGGTTTACACTGTAGTGCGCGCGTGTGTGTGTGTACAATGTGCGTTTGTGTAGTCCATAGAAAACAGCTGAAGCGTCTTCATGGCAGTATGAAGCATTGCCGGTGGACAGGTCCAGAGTGAAGGGGGGGAGGTCTGGATCACCAGCAGCTCAAGAGTGATGCTCATCTGGTCCAGAGCGTAGGGGGATCTGGGTCACCGGCAGCTCAGGAGTGTAGCTCGGCAGAAAGAGAAGGAAAGTGGTTAGGTACACTCACAGTCACCGTGTGGAGATAAAACTTAATGAGGAGTGCAGGGGACTCCGGCAGGACTAGCTCTAACAGCAGAACTAAAAGGAGAACCAGGGGGAAACACAGACGTGAGAGATCCCTGATATGTAAGGCATACAGTCACTCTGCCGTTTTGGGTATGTACCCATAACTGTATTTAAAGGGAAGTGCCTTTTTGCCTTTGATACCTTGGGAAATTCCAAGCAAATCAGCTAAGACCTTAGAAAAAACTGTGGACCTCCACAAGTCTGGTTCCTCGTTATGAGCAATTTCCAAACAACTGCGGGTACAATGAGCATCTGTACAAACAATTGTACGCAAATATAAAAGTTTTGGGACTACACAGACACTGCATCGTTCAGGATGTAGGCACACCTTAACTACCAGGGATGAACAAACTTTGGTCCCAACAGCTCAACTGAACCCCAAGACAACAACAAAGGAACTGGTGAAGAAGTTGGAGGCATCCAGTACCAATGCTGTCATGCAAGGAATAAACCCCACTCCAAGACTGAAATAAAAAGCCAGACTGAAATTTGAAGGTGATCACCAAGATGAAGACCTAGCCTTTTGAAGGAGTGTACTGTGGTCAGATAACAAAAATGAACTATTTGGCCATAATCATCAGAACCCCAAGTATGGAGGAAAAAAGGAGATGCTTTTAATCCGAAGAACACCATCCCAACTGTGAAGCATGGGGGTGGTAGCATTTTGCTGGAAGACAGACTGGTGCACTCAAGAAAATAGGTAGCATCATGAGGAAGGAGGATTGTCTAGAATACTGAAGCAAAACCTCAAGAAATGAGCAAGAAAGTTAAAACTTGGTCATAAGTATACCTCCAAATTTGTAACAAAATGGCTTAAAGACAACAAAGTGAAAGTACTGAAGTGGCCATCACAAAGTCCTGACCTGACTCCCACAGAAAACTGATGGACTGAACTGAAATAGAAATCTGAGCAATGCAACCCACAAACCTGACTGAGTTACACCAGCTCTGTAAGGAGCAAAAATTCCAGCAAAGTATTGTAAGAAGCTTATAGGCTATAGGCTGTGATTCAAGTTAAGCAATTAAAATGCATATTGAAATGGCACCAAATATTAACAAAATGTATGTAAACCCGCTGAAAATCTGATATCGTGAATAAAAGCTGAAATAAATCGGTCTCTTTGCTATTGCTTTGAAATGACATCTTATAGAAATAGAGTAGATAGTTGATATGTAGATAGTATGATTGACTTAAGAAAGTAAACGTATGGGAACATGTGAAGTTGTTTTTAGCTCAGGCGTATGTAAATGTTTGGCCTCAACTGTATTTATAACATTATATTTAACATTAAATGTAGCATAAGGAAAGAAAAAGAGACAGAGTACATTTCTTACGTAAGGAAGGTAAGGCCATGGAGAACAAGATCAGAAAGGAAAAAGAGAAACATTTTCTTGAGATACAGAATATTTACACAGGAAAGGTTTCAGATTTGACCCTCAAAAATGACCAATTAATTTATGCTTTCCTGCGTTTCTAAGGGAGGAGGGGTTGCTCTGGTTATAGAATGATACAGAATAGACAAAGAGGCTAGGGACCAGCATGGCAATTATGGAGGAAGTGATGTTCAAAGCCCTATTGGTGATATAACATTATTGAAATCTACCAAATTTATACCATGAACCACTGCTCCTCTTTGGATCTGAACATTCCACATTATTCTACACTACACTGTGTGCACAATTATTAGGCAAGTCACTATTATGATTTGGTGATTACTTCTATGCATATTATCCAACTATTAACCATATAAACCTGAATACTAAATGCGTTTAATTGTGAAGTTTAATTGTTTAATGAGGGAGGGTGTGGCTTAAAGTGATTAACACCCTTGTGATTAAGGTGTGCATAATTATTAGGCAGCTACTCTACCTCAGGAAAATGGGACAAAAATTGATTTAACTGGACTGAAAAGTAAAAAATTGTAAAATGCCTATCAGAGGGATGCACCATAATGCAGATTACAAAACTACTGAGGCGTGACCAACGGACAATAAAAACGCTTGGTAAGGAATACTCAGCAGAGTCGCAAAAAATGTGTGGAGAAAAAAAAGACACAAGTTGACTGCAAAAGACTTAAGAAGAATAAAACATGGGGTTACCAGGAACAGGTTAGCCTCCAGTGCCACCATACTTCAGAACTGCAACCTTCCAGGAGAGTTCAGAAGTACAAGGTGTCAGGTACTCGGAGACATGGGTAAGGTACAGAAGACTGAAACAGGACCACCACTGACTAAGACTCACAAGCTGAAGCATCATGGCTGGGCCAAGGAAAACCTGAAGACAGATTACTCAAAAATCTGGACCAGATGGCTGGGCCTGTGGGTGGATCACTAATGGTCACAGAGTACCACGTCAAGTGAGGCACCAGCACGGTGGAGAAGGGGTACTGCTGTATACCATTAACGATGAGCTAGTTGGACCTTTTGGGGTTGAAGATGAACTGAAATTCAACTCTCTAAGCTACTGCCAGTTACTAGAAGGCACTTTCTTCAAGCAGTGGTAGAGGAAGACATCAGTAACATTCAGGAAGTTCATGATCTTTATGCAGGACAATGCTCCATCATGTACACCACTGTGCACACTAAAAGTTGCCTAATAACTGTGCATGCTAATAATTTCCCCTGAGGAAGACAAATCTTTTTTTTTTTAATGTTAAACAATCTATTTTGATGTAAAATAAACATTGTACATGTTCACCAATAAAATTAAGCTGAGAAATACCATTTGCCTAATAATTGTGCACGCAGTGTATTTTGCGCATCAATTTTCATCTTAGGGAATAGTTATATAACAGGCTGTTATTGTCATAGGTCTCTGATTAAATACTGAACTGGTTCCATCTATTTGCTTTAAAATAGAGCATAGGGTTTGTAAGGGGCTTATTATGAGTTTGGCAGCATGTATTTAGCCACTCAACAGCACTGTAAGAAGAAATGTTATTATACCTCTACACAAGGTTGCTGTAACAAAGCCGCCAAGCACATGATAGTCAGCAAGGATGCAACAAATAAATCTCCAGAAGTTTGAAACGCTTATCTGCTGGATATAAGTGGGTTAGATAACCTGAGCAAAAAGTGCACAAAATGTCACACAATCTGTCAGATTACAGTATAAGTATCCAGTATAAATGCAGAATGACTAAATACGCATTTTGCATGAGTGTTAGTACTGTCACTAGTATTGGGTCTTGGTTTGAAGTGACATCTCGTTTCTTTTAGTGGATTTGGCAACACTGTTAGTCATCAAACACGATTACAGGTGGTCAGAGGAGATGCAACCAAGAAGTCTCACGCAAAGCCATAGAACATATTAGCAAAAATCAATCTTTAGCCTTCATGTTTTGTTCCCTACATAGCAGCAGGTATCTTATTTGATGCAAGACACAAATGCATAGGGCCGTATTCAGATAATTGTGTATGTGCACTGAGAATTCAGTACCAAAACTGTGCACATCATTATTCAGTCCTCAGATGTAACTACAGACCTAAGCTCTGTACAGAGGTTGCACAAGATTTGAACTACATTCTGATATTTTGCATAAGGCACACCCAGAAAATTGACATAAACAGGTGTATAGCCCATCTCTAAATACATGCAAATTTTTCGATCTAAATATTGACGTATCTTTTGGATGCTGACTTAATTCGCCAACTATCGTGATCCAGCTCCTCACCCATCTCTGAGTCCCATTAGCCTTGGTCCTGGAAATATTAGCATAGGAAAAGCAGATGATAATATTATAAATGAATGAAATAAACCCTTTTGAGTTAGATGATAAATGGTAAAAAAAAAAAAAAATTACCATAGTAAATCAGAAGGCCAGGAAATGAAAGAAAAAAAGGGATTGTACACAATGACAAATTTCCAGAAGTGTTATCTGCGATATGTGTTTGTGTGGCTGAATCTCAAATGGTGTTATTTTGGACATGTGCACTTGGATACATTCTACAACATCTTTGTTATACCCTATGTAATGAGCATACATAGTGAACAGTAAGCAATTTAGGGTTTGGTCTACGTCTATGAATTATTCCCATGTGATGTTAACATGAGTGCCAATTATCCAAATAAATCTAAAATCTAAATAAAAAATAAGATATTACTTTGTGATTTTCTTTGTTTTATGTAATATGAGTACAGAATAAAGTGTTTTTAGGTAATTAAAATTTTGTAAAGATTAAGTAATTAAAAGTTTTTAAAGGACTTTTGCAGTCGTGCAAAGCCTGCTTAAAGATGGTGACCAAAGCAGATTCACAATTTTTTCAAGATGTTCCATGAACATAGCAAATATCTTAGAGAAAAACCCATCAGTTGACAAGCTGCAAACAGAGGTGATAGAATTTGCTAAAAGAATTCACAATTCACAAATGAATCTAGGATCAGTTCCGTCAAGAACAGAGAACTTTGTGGCACTGAAGCTATTGCTAAAGATGAAAAAGCTAGTTTGCTGCTCCAAGAGAAAGTGGATGATCATGAGAACAGGAGAATGTGAAAAAAATATGAGCGTTATTGGGCCGTCGGAGGAAGCGGAGCCAGTGTCCTGTTGAATTTCTTCAAACTTGGGTCTCCAAAGTGCTGGGAATGGCGACGGTGAAGGGCTTCCTGATGGAGTGGGACAACCGTACGCCCTGGATGCAGCCTGATCACAATGATCACGCTTGCCCCATGCTTCTTAGATTCTACACATTTACTGTCGAGGAAAGCACTTCTCGATCTGCTAGAGAGCTCCAAAATGTGGAATTCCGCAAGAAGAGTGTCCAGTTTTTCCAGAATTTTTCGGTTCAAGTCATGAAAGAATAGGACCACATCTGGAAACGGCGTCACCAGACAGGAATCCGTTTCACCATGTTACATCCTGCTGTACTGAAAATTACGTTTAATTGTAATATAACCATGTGTCCCTCCCCGCAGGAAGCCCAGGATTTTCTCAATGTGACGAAGAAAAGTGGGTTGAACTAAATTGGCTGCTGAAGAAATTCTTGTACTGCTGGTGTGTGGATTCAGTTGAATAAGGTTCAGATGCACATTTACTTTTGTTTCAAATTCAAATATGGGGAAACTACTCAAATATAAGGAGTGACCACAGACACTTATGATGTATATGAGTATGTTGCGTTTTAGTGACAAGTGGACAAAAGGTGCACATGGTAAAAGCAATCAGTGTGGAAGAAGACTGTTTTGGACTTTTCAGAACATACAATGGTCATTGATTTTTTTTTTTTTAAGTATAAAAACTCTCCAAATGAAATATATGGTGGCCCCAGATGGCAAAAGTTCTCATTCATAACCGAAACTTCACTAATGATATTAAGATTTGCTCTTGGAACTTCAGAAGTATCCATCACCCTGTTAAAAGGAAGAAGATATTGGATTATCTGAAGTCTAAACGTGTGCACGTTCCTCCAAAATACACACCTAAGTATTGAGGAACATGAGAAAATTAAATGAGACTGGGTAGGTCAGATACTTTACTCATCTGATGATACTAAAAGAATGATAATACTTATTCATAAAAACCTGCCTTTTACGATTGAAGAGCTGTTAATAACCCTCTCGGATGATACATTTTAGTTTAGGGAACACAGTATCAAGAACCCATAATCCTGGCTAATGTTTATGCCCCCAATGTTTTTCATGATTTTTTTATGACTGTGTGCACTAAAGTGAGAAACTGGCCCTGTAATAATATCATAATAGATGGAGACTTAAATGAAGTAAAGAACACAACATTAGAAAAATTCCAATCATCTCATACTGTAAAGGGAAGGAATACACATACTTTACCTCAGCTCATCAAAGCTTTTCAAGAATTTATTATTTTCTTATTAGCTATAACATGGCAGGAAATATAATTGATTCTTCAGTTGGAAATATAATAATTTCTGACCATGCCCCAGTCTACTTAGTATACCACCATGTCAATAATCCCATGTCAATCTCCTGGACATTTCCCAGCCTCCTGGACATTACAAGATTCCCAGTTTGTCTCACCTGTGAAGACTGTTTTTTTTTTTTTGTTAAAAAGGATAAACCAACATGAAGACCAGAGAGCTGTCTATGGGAGAAAAGCAAGCCATTTTGCAGCTGAGAAAAGACGGGAAACCTATTAGAGCCGTTGGGCTTGCATGGCTGCTTCTATAACAGACTCACTAATCTTTATTGACGTAACTCATGAAGGTAGCAGCAGAATGAATTCAGAAACCTACAGAAACATTCCGTCTGCCAAATTACAGAGAAATGCTTCCAATCTTATTGAGAGGAACTTCATCATGCAGCAAGAGAACGACCCAAAACACACTGCAACACAACAAAGCACTTCATCAGGGGAAAAGTGGAAGGTTTTAGACTGGCCAAGTCCATCAGCAGATCTTAACCCAACTGAGCAGCATTTCACCTCCTGAAGAGGAGACTGAAGGGAGAAACCCCCCAAAACTAACAACAACTGAAAGAAGCTGCTGCTACAAGCCTGGAGAAGCTTCACACAAGAAGAAACCAACAGTTTGGTGATGTCAGTGGGTCACC
Organism: Pangasianodon hypophthalmus; assembly: GCF_027358585.1. NCBI lineage: Eukaryota > Metazoa > Chordata > Actinopteri > Siluriformes > Pangasiidae > Pangasianodon > Pangasianodon hypophthalmus. The sequence goes on along the minus strand of NC_069727.1, from coordinate 21,072,691 downwards.
AGCTTCATGCAGTTATTGCAAACAAGGGACATGTAACCAAAAATGAAGTGTTATTTCCTTTAATTTACTTTAAGACTATCTGTTCCAATATTTTTGCTTACCTAAGTTGTTTAACACATCCAGTTTACTTATCAGGAAATGAAAGCTGAAATTCTGATCTATTGTCTCATAGTCATCTTTTGATCTCAAACCCAAATGTCTTCAGTGTATAACAAAAACAAAAGAATTGGCTTTGCCGTTCCAATACTTTTGGAGGGGACTGTATGGAAGTAGTGAATAATGTAGTTATTTGCCAATATTGGCAGCTTATAAGCTTTATTTAGTGCTCTCATATTTTTATACCTGATAATTTATAAAAATTCCATCAGCAACCATTGAATTGTTAATAGAATTCTGAAGACGGCATTTACTGTTTGATTTAAAACATGAACTACAAATATCATCCACGAGTCATCTTTGCGACCAAGTAGCACAGTGTTATGTAAACTTCTTGTACATTGCTCCAATTTGAAGAACTTCTAATTGCATCTAATTTTAATTCTAATAAATTCCTGTTTCCTAAGAATCTTTGCCAGTTAAGGCAAACATCCTCCCAGCCTGGGGGTTGAGACAGTGAACTGCTTCAAATGTTACCATCTCTTTGCTAATCATTAATCACCCTTCATATTTCCAGAAGCAGTAGTTAAGGGGAAGAAATTACTACTTACAATATGATATGAATTAATGTCCAATATGTGGCCTCCTGCAATTGCACTGAAGTAAAATTTTATTATTGTTACATTTTAATGAAAAAATTAACATTTTGCCAAAAATTGTTTAATAAATTTTGCACATAAGCACTAAATGACTATTTTATTTACCAAGCAGGTGATTAATTCTGAATATGTTTGTGAGGCAGGCTGGTCTGCGCACACTGCATGAAATGGGTCCAGAAATCCGGAGGGCAATATCAGGAGACCTCACTGCAGAGGAAGAGCTGGAGAAGGCCATGAAGGAAACAGTGTGTACTGCATCTGAAGATGATCTCTTCAGGGTGAAGGTCTGATCTTTTTTTTTTTTTTTTTTTTTTGCTTCTCTTCTCTTTTGAGCAGCCCAGACCATAGCTACAGCTTCTGCTCTTGGCCATGCATCAATTTTTTCTAAAAAGAACCAGGATAACAGATTTAAATACATAGTCATTCTTTTTCCAAACAGTAAAACAACATTCAGAAACCAGGTGGGAAAAATAAGTACACCCTGTAATTAAGTAACATGTAGAACCACCTTTAGCAACAATAACTTGCAATCTCTGACAATTTCTGAATGTTGGTTTCCTGTTTGGAAAAATATTGAAATCTGTTGTGTCACACTGAAGTTTATGTTTTGGGCTATAAATACATTAAAAATACTATAGAATTCAATTTGGGGCTAATTAGTTACTTTAATTAGCCCCTTTACAGCCCATTAAAAGTTTTGTTTGTTTTGCACATTGAATTAACCATTTTTAAAGTTTGATAACATAGATATCCTAGATATAATACATTACAATTTCTAATCTGATTTAGTATCTTTAGCTTCATTAAGTTGTACACAGACCTTTGTACAGGTACAAAGTACAAAGCCCTTTGCTGTGTTGCAGTGTGTTTTGTGGTATTGTCTTAAAGATCCTACAAATTAGATTAGATGTATTTCACTGTAAATTAGCAGATAGAATGTTTCTGTAGACTTCTGAATTCATTCTGCTGCTACCATCATGAGTTCCATCATCAGTAAAGATGAGTGAGTCTGTTCCAGAAGCAGCCATGCGAGCCCAAGCCATGATACTACCTCCACCATGCTTCACCCATGAGCTCGTATGTTTTGGATCATGAGCAGATCCTTTCTTTCTCCACACTTTGGCCCTTCCATGACTTTAGTAGAGGTTAATCTTGGTTCCAGAGCTTTTGTGGCTCATCTCTGAATTTCTTCAGGAATTCCAATCTGGCCTTCTGATTTTTACTGCTGATGAGAGGTTTGCATCTTGTGGTTTGGTCTCTATATTTCTGCTCTCAGAGTCTTCTTCACATAGTGGATGGTGATACCTTCACCCCTGCCTTTTGGAGATCGTTGGTGATTGTAGAACCCGGTGTGTGAGGGTGTGGAAGAAGACTCGGGGGGCAGGCATGATTTTAGCAGAGCTCTGTACTTGTGTTTATTCACTCTGTGCTTATCAGTGCACTTTCAAAAACTCAATAAAATAGGACAAATCAACAGAAATGGCTGTCACTTAAAGCACAAAGAAACAACGATAAGTAGACTGGTGGTAACAAGACACAGATAAGAATCATCACGCATTAACTGCTGGTTTAACCCACCTCCACTCCATCCTCTGCTGATGCTAGACCACACCCTCGCTGCCACAAAACCCAACCACCTGACTCAGGCCAGGGAACCATCCGACCTGCAGCTGACTCCCCCCTGGAGGGAGAGGTAATCCACCAGCACCAGCTGTGCCCCCCGGCCTGTGGACCATCTTGAAATTGAATGGCTGAAGTGCCAGATACCAATAAGTGATCCGTGTGTTGGCATCCTTCATGCAGTGGAGCCATTCAATTGGGACATGATAGGAACAGAGGAAGAGAGCACTTTGCGATTCATTCAGAGCTTGACATGGGTATTAAAACGAGTACCCTTTCTCCTGATGAAAATTCCTGCAACCAGATACCCCTGTCGTACAGTTGGTACTGATGTTCTTGGGCCTGATGCAAATTCTCCTGTGTTAGGTGACTTAAGGTGAGGAGTTTTGCTGTCAGGTCCAGAATGTACTGAATTTCATTTTTGCTGTTAAAAGGGCCCTCCTCCACCCTCCTTCACTCTGTCAAGTTCAAGTTCACGCTCCTCATCGTGTGCCTGTATGTGCTGCACGCTCTGCCAACTAGATCACTCACTCTCTCTCACTGGTAATGGTTATCCGTGAAAGCACAAAGAAACACCAGTAAGTGGACTGGTGGTAACAAGACACAAGTGAGAGTCATCACGCATTGCCTGCTGGGTCAACCCGCCTCCTCTCCATCCTCAGCTGATGTTCGACCATACCCCGTTGCCACAGTGATGTCACTGACTGTTTTTTGGGTTTTTCTTCACAGCTCTCACAATGTTTCTGTAATCAACTGCTGTTGTTTTTGTAGGCTGACCTGTCTGATGTCTGGATCTTAGTACACCTGTGTTTTTTTAGTACATTCCAAATTGTTGTATTGGCTATGTCCACTATTTGTGCAAAGGATCTATTCGATTTTCCCTCTTTTCTCAGCATTTAAATGGCTCGCCTTTCTCCTATAGACAGCTCTCTGGTCTTCATGATGGTTTATCTTTTTTAACAACAAATGCAGTCTTGGGCTCAAACCAAGTGTAGACATTAACTGTTTAAACATTCAATCTAACAGAGCACACCTGGGCAACAGAAACACCTGTCAGTCACATGTTCCCAATATCATTGATCACTTGAAAATTGGAGGTGGGTTCAAACAAAAAGTGCCATGTTCTAAGTTTAACATGTCTAGATGTAAATATCAGGAAATGAAAGCTGAAATTCTGATCTATCGTCTCATTCATTGTTTGATCTCAAACCCAAATGTATTCAGTGTATAACAAAAGCAAAAGAAATGGGCTTGCCATTCTAATATTCTGTAAGGGACTGTATGATTAGTGTTTTGCAATGCCCAACATTTATATTTCTGAATTATATTTCATTTTATTATTATTAGTGGTTGCTATCTGATTTACATAAGATTTTATGCTTTATATTATTATTATTATTATTAGTGATTATATATCATTGTTGTCCAGTTTATATTAATATATTAGTGATTGTGGATTGCGCATAACAATAATGGGCAAATTAAGCTATATCTCATGAGCAAGAGTGCTTTCGTACTGAATGTCAGCCTGGCTGTGATTCGGATGTAGTCACCAGGCTGCAGGCCAAATGCTGCAGGTAATCACAGCCATGCTGATATTCAGTACAACACCACAATTGTGAATGTGATATTGTTTTTATGCAACAATTCTATGAACAAGAAATTAATATCAAATAACTAACATTTCAATGAGAGAAGGTGGGGGGAAACAGCCAGTGGAGTGGGAAGAAGATTGAAAGTGTTAAGAAAAGAGAACGGTTTTAAGCTGGGCCTTGAAGGTGGAAAGTGATAAAGTCAGAGAAAGTCAGGAGTCGCTCAGCGTATTAACAGTTTCAATGCAGCAAACGAACACAGACAAACAGAGTGATACAAACAATGAACTGCACCAGTGCCGTTGTACTAAATATCAAATTTGTTAAATTATAATGTCCAATCAAATTTGTGAACCAGAACCAAAAGTCGTGTAATATAACAATAATACTCAATATAGCATGAATATAAAATAATAATTAAAAAAAACAGCCACCTGGGATACCATAACAACTCTCAAGCAGCCACCTGCAATACCCTAGCAACCACCTAGCATCACCCTAGCAACCACCTGTATACCATAGCAACTTCCTAGAATCCATTGAGCAACAAGATAGAAAAACCATAGCAACCACCTCAATTACCATAGCAACTGACTAGCAGCACCCTAGCAGCCACCTGGAATATTATATCAACCACCTAGCAACACCCTAGCAACCACCTGGCATACCATTGCACCCGCATGGCGCAACACCCTAGCAACCACTAGCGCCCACATAGCTTAGGGCACTTATCACAGCCCATGTACCATTCTCCCTCGGAGCCTCTAGCACTGCTCAGTATGAAACAGCATCTGAATCAAGGCTCTTCTCTGTCCTGGCACCCAGATGGTGGAACAAACTTCTCCTGGCTGTCCAAAGGGCTGAGTCACTGCCTGTCTTCAAACGAATACTAAAGACCTACCTCTTCGCCAAGCACTTAAATTCAAACTTTGTTATTTAAAACAAAATCAAATCAAATCCTTGTCTTTTTTCATTCTGTACTAACCTCCCCAGAGTTTTTAGACTGACGGTACTCTTACTCTTTGACCTAGTGAACTAGCATGATGTGATTTTAATAGAGACTACAAAGCACTTCTCTAAGTCTCTCTAGATAAGCGCGTCTGTCAAATACCATAAATGTAAAAGGAAAACGTAATTTGCATTTACATACCATGTTAAGTAGATGGGTTTTTTGTTAATTCAATTGAAATTTCATGTCAGGTTAGGAAGATACTACAACCAGCAAATTAACACCTCTTAGTGTCTGGTCTAGGTCTTGACTTGGACTCAGCCATGTGTGGTGTTGTTCTCATCTTGGTCTCACCCCCCATCATACTCGTTCTCGACTTGGACTGTTGGCTATGGTCTTGGATCTTTACTCTGTGGTCTTGGACCCAACAGTAAAAAGAGGAAATTTCAGCCATGATGCCATCCTTGAATTAACAGATGCAAACATTAGGCTGGTTTTTAAGAAAGGCATTACATCAGCAATTTGGCAATATTTTACTTTTAAACCAAACAAATTGGAGGATCCAGCCAAGGCTATTTTTAGGCTTTTCCAGCAAATAAAGGTAAAAGCCACATACTCTCAAACATTGAATCTTCACTCCCATATCCAAGTACACCGTTCTAGAGAATCTGGGAGTCTTGGACCTTAGCTTTGCAGCCTCACTGAGTCATGGACTGAGCACAAGTCAACCCCCAGTGCAGCCCCTTGACAGTGGTACAAAAATATGAAAAAGTCAGCCCATGTATTGCTATGCATTTTTTTTGGTTGGTTGATAATGCATGTAGGTGAGTGGTGTGACTATATGTGTATTTACATTCATTGTGTGGTGATCAAGTCTCTTGTTCTCTGCACAGCGATCAGATGGTTTCTTTAGAAACCACATGAACTATTATCATCAGAGTGATGACTGCACTGATTTCCCCCCATCCTTCACCACTCAGCGGCCACTGCACATCAGCAAGTCAGGCAGCCCTGGAGAGGGCAAGTCACCGTCTCGTGAGAAACTGGTGGACTCCACCTTCACACCAAGCAGCTATTCCTCCTCAGGTTCCAATGCCAACATCAACAATGCCAACAACACATCCATCAGCCACTGCTACCCGTCCATTAGCACAGTGGATGGGCACACCAGGCCCCTGCTCATACCTGTACTACTCCCGTGCTCTTCATGGTCCTTCCCTAATAAAAGGTATGTACGAGAGGGAAGTATAGTGCTGTTGTTTGTGCCTAAAAAGCTACAAAGGGAATCTTGAAGGGCATTAGGATTTCTATAACCCTGTGTAGTGCTCCAGCAACAGTAGAGCAACTGATGATACAGGGACAGACACGTCTCTCTCAAAAACTACACTGAAGTAAACTAAAACTACACTTCAATAGAACATTAATGAGTGATGTATATATTTCAATAAGACATTTATAAGATCTTTTTGGACTTTGGTTTTCATGATGCGTCTGGAAATGAAGTTGAGCTTCTGGTTAACATGAGTATTAAGGCAGCAAGGTCTTTCTCTTTGTGCCTTCTTGACATCTTCGGAGTCCAAGCCTAATGGTGGCTTTTATGTGCTTTTTCACAGTATTAGTCAGTTTGCCTAATCTGCGTTAAAGCGAAATTAATACTTTTAGATTTGGTCCAATTAAGTTTAACACATACATTTCAGTAGATCAGGAAAGCAATGCTGAGGGACATGGGGGAAGGTCTTTCAGGCATTGAATACAAATATGGTGACAGGAAATATAAACACACCTTTTCAAGGTGGTGTAGAAATCATAGAAAACAGAGGATTGGATTCTGGGCTGGATTCTGCCTCTTTTTGTGGAACCAGAAAACATTCTGAAAGTACTTGGTCATGTAGTTCATTCTTTTATAATCTGAACATTAATGATATTATGTAGGCAGGGGCACGGTTGAGTGCCGGTTTGCAAATGGAGAGTGAGTGGTAAGGATGAGGCTGCACCTGTGGAGATTCTCCTAACAAGTATTCTGTGTTTCAGTGAGCGGTGACAAGGTGATAACGGGAGAGACAAGAGCCACAGGGAAAGTGTGAGCTGAAAGGATGTGTGTGTGTGTAATGTTGGTTGCAGTAATCAGGCTCAAAAGCAAACTTCATATCCTTCATATCATTTTTAGTTGTCCCACACCTGTCTCCCTTTTCCCCTGGTGACGTAGGGAATGTCACAAATACCAATGTCTACACTTTTTAAAAAGAAAGTATCCAAGAGCGAGTGAAGTGCCAGTATGTCAGACTAATTCTTCAGACACAAGATGATAACAGACAAATAGCAGATAAATATGCTCAGATAGACTCAAATGATTTACCTGTATCTGGAGGCCTATACAGAATGAAACAGCCGTCCATAGCCTATGTGCAATGGGTAAGGGAAACAGATGTTAATAGTGTCTCCTACAATGAAGGTGCAGACCATTTATACACAAGGATATCATGAAAAGTGGGATTTGTCGCATTATGCAAAGGGGTTAGGACTGATGTGGCTGGCATTGAGAGATGAGTGGAACAATGAACAGAGCGCATAGTGATCAAACAAGTCTCATCCCAGAGGGAGACCTCATTTTAAACATCTCACCTAACAGTAATTAGACCATTGCCCCCTTGGGAGAACGGATCCCTGGGAGAGGTGAGACCCCATATAATATCAGACAATATTTTTAACCATATTACCTGAATCTGTATGTTATTATGGTATTCACCACATGTTTACTATGAAATGTGTCCTAAACTGACACCAAACATAATGTGACTAACACTGTATGGTTCTGTCTGGATTAAAAATTAATGGCAGATAGAAGCTTATAATGTCAAGGTCACAATACCATGAAATTACAGTCATTTACATTCCCAGTGTCCAGCTCTTTTCTAGTTACATAGAACAATAAAGAGACCTTAAAGAGATGAACATATGAACAATGGAATGATAGCTCAGATTTGCATATGTCTGATAGCAGAAATGAGAGGAAGTTAGTGGGAGGCCTAGATATCTAAAGTCAAGGAATAAGAGAAAAAAAGAATTTTGAGTATAAGACATAGGAATCTCGAGATGTGGGCCAAAAGTAAATGCTTGCACTACAGAAACCACCAGTGTCAAGCTGCTTCTTGCTGTCCTATTCCTAGAATCTATAGTGAAACAGGTGAAATAATAACAGCTCAAATAGTATTAAAGTAATTTATACAGCTTGGAGTACGATAAAAATTCATTCAACTGCTTCTCTGACAACCTAAAATTTCCTTCTGTACCAACTGTTGGGCGTAGCAGTCTCCAGCACAGAGATTTTAGAAGCTGTAAAATTCTTAAATAGTAATAAAACACCTGGGCCAAATGATTTTCCCTTTGAATTTTACAATAAAAAATGCACCTGAATTATCCTGTCTGCTCCAAACAATGTTTAATGACAATCTCAATTCTTAGGTTTCCATTTTCATATTCAACATTATAAAAGTAAAATAACTGAAACTTAATAAAGACACAGTGTTTGTGTGATCCATTCAGTAGCTTATAATGGAAAAAAATGCCACATTGTAATACCCCTAATAAATAACACTGTGTATGGAATAATTTGGGCAAAATTAAACTAATGAGTAACACAGCAGAGAGAAAGTGGACGACATCACAACTCAACACAGATCTTGCCTCTCACTGCGCTCTCCTGTCCAAAATCTCATCTGAAGTGACTTCTGCAATGACTTTCTTCTACAAGGAAAAGCTGGAAAAGATCCTCACAAGCTCTACAACATCTTTTCGTCACTTCTTCACTTTTCTTCACCCTGCCAGCTCCATCTCCATCCTCCCTGACTGCTGAATGAAGACTTTTCCACCTTCTATGATAGGAAGATTGAAAAAAATCTGCCAGACCTTCACTCCTATCCTGACTCCTACACTACATGTTCAGGATTCCCCTTCTCTTTCACTTGCACAGTTTTCTCATCTAGCAACAGAAGAAATTCAAGTCATCTTGTCGTGCAATCCTACCACCTGCCCATTGGATCCAATCCCTTCCACAATGCTCCAGACCATCTTTCAGGACATTCTTCCCTTAATCACTATTATCATTAATGGCTCCATAACATCTGATCACATACTAACTGCATTAAAGAGAGCAAGGGTTATTCCCATCCTGAAGAAACACACTCTGGAACCTTCTGACATCAACAACTACAGACTTCTCTCTTTTCTTTCTAAAATCCTCAAACACGCCATCTACAATCAACTGTCTCTTTCTATCTCTTACAGAACAACCTCCAAGATCCTAAACATTCTGCCTTCCAAGCAGCACATTCCAAAGAAACTGCTTTTGTGGCCGTCACTGAGAAGCTCCATGCCACTAGATCAACCAAACTGTCATCAGTCCTCATCCTCCTCAACCTTTCAGCAGTGTTTGACACAGTCAACTACAAGACTCTCTTGTCCATCCTCATGAATCTTGCAATTTGTGGCACAGCATGGCATTGGTTTGCTTCCTACCTGGAGGGTCAGACATATCAATTAATGCTGCTCCCTGCAGACTCTCCACTGGTGTCCCACAAGGCTCAGTACTTGGTCTTCTTCTGTTCTTCTCTATACTCGATCTCTTGGTCATATCCTCACATGGGTTTTCATATCACTGTATGCAAGTAACACTCAACTTATCCTCTCCTTTCCTCCCTCAGACACTCATGTTTCCACTCAGTATGTCTGGCAGACATCTTATCATAGATGACACCTCATCAGCTGAAACTTTCTGTAGATGTCTGAACAGCTGAGTCACTGGTTTTCTTCAAAATACGACTAAAGACCTACCTCTTCATGGAGTACTTAATTTAGTACTTTATATAAAATAATAATAATAATAATACTTGTGTTCTTACTATATTTGACTGATAGTACTCTTAGTCAGTGACCTAGTTTAGAAAGCAATGCTTGTGACATACTGCTTTTAATCAGCCAATCATGAGGCAGCAGCTCAATGCATAAAATCCTGATGTAGGCACAGGTCAAGAGCTTCAGTTAATGTTCACATAAAACAGAATGGAGAAAAAATGACCTCACCGAGTTTGCACGAGTTGTTGCCAGACAGGGTGGTTAGAGTTTCAGAAACTGCTGCTCTCCTGAGATTTTCACAGAGACAAGTTTCTAGAATTTACACAGAATGGTGTGAAAAACACACACACAGTGAGTGACAGTTCTGTGAGTGGAAACACCTCGTTGATGAGAGAGGGTAAAGTGGAATTGACAGACTGGTTCAAGCTGACACCAAGGATACAGTAACTCAGCCATTCTTTCCAACAACTGTGAGCAGAAGAGCACGTCTGAATGCACAGCTGTACCCAGTTTTAGAATGGGATTCTTAATAATTTTTTTTGAGTGTATCTCAAAAAGAAAAGCATGAGCTGCATTATTTTTTATGTTGAAAAATATCCACTGACTTTCAGAATGAAATGTATTAAAACTGTATTCAGCTATATAAGCTAATAATGTCAACTATGTAGCCAGATGTGGGTTTACTTGGTAGATTTTAAATTTTTCTACACCACTTTGGGAATTTCTGTGAGCTGTTGTAAATGTTTCAGAAGTCAGAATCAGGAACCTGGAGACCAGCCAAGAGCCAAATTTTAGAAGTTTAGGAAATTGATTAAGTGTGCACAAAATGTGGAATAAACAAAAGGAAGTGATATGCAATGATGATCTGATCATCGTTGGTTTCTATGTCTCCAGAGTAAGTTCGGTATCTGGTCTGATTTGGTCAGGTCTGGTCTGACGTGTCTCTAAAAACACACAGCTTAAATACAAACATCTTCAGGGACAATTCCACAGTAAGACAGAGCAAACAAGATAGGAAGGTGCCTTCTTAGCACATCTTCACACATCAAGGTCATAATCATATTCTCAAAATAACATATGTATCACAGAGTTATAATAAGCAAGTCATCATGATCATATTGATTTGGCTAAAACTAAAATGAACATAATGAAATACAGGAAAAACAAGGAATGTCAAATAAACAAGGAAGAATTTCCACACTCTTAATTCACAGCACCTTGTGTTCTCTGTTAGTCAGCACACTCTCTAACATTATTCTTCATGCTCAGGTCAGCCACTCTTCTGCTCTCTGTTAATGACACTGCTTAAATGCCATACAGAAGCTGGACCTGGCCTTATGCGTAGAGGTTTGATTCAGCTAAACAGGGTGGCATTGTGTCTCTTTTACTGCGGTAAAAGTAGCTAATTATAAATTCAGACATTCAGGTATTTCTGGTCATTAGCGCTCACACTGCACGCCGAATTATTGTAAGACTACATGATTTGAATGTGATATTGCAAGGAGAAGCAACACTTTCTCTGAAGACACTCCCAGTATCTCTGTCGCAAAACATTAGGGACCGTCACTACAGTGAGGCAAAAAAAGAAAAATATAAAAGGTTTGACATTACCAACAGTCTGATTTCAGTAGGGTCTTGCTGCATTGGAGGTTATGAAATGCAGCCGCTCCAACCGACTACTGCACACACAAACAACCTGATTACCTGAATTATTCAGCTGGAAAAAATTAGAACATGTCAGAACAGTAGCTCCAAAACTAGCAGCATACAACAGCAAGCAGCATACAACACCTACTGCTTGGGTATATAATTATTAATTATTATAATTATTATTAATACTGAATATAGAAAATCGATAATGAGATACAATAAATGTGTAAGAGTGGCTGAGTAGTTGCTAATATTTCATAAATTATCTGCTAATCCCATGGTGTCATGATGTTATGCTAGCTGCTGTTTTGTGTTATAGCAGTTTTGATTTTTTTTTTTTCAGTTGAAGCAGTCGTAGATTCATGTCATGGTGTATGTACAGGCCCCCAACAATGGTTCAAGCCCAGGTGTCACTCTAAGTCTACCCCTGATCATACTTTATTGTACTCTATATACTATATTTATTGTACTGTATGGCACTCTGTGTTTTGTACATTTAGGCTACCAGACAAGCATCTCAAAATATAGTCAATTCCTCTAAAACATTTGGTAATGGAGATGGGTGGGATGGAGGAGAAGTGGCTGGGAGAGGGTGAGAGATTGGGTGGGACGAGGTTGGAGGGAAGATTGGTGGCGTGAGTTCTAATTGTAATTAGTTGAATAACTTCGTAAATGCAAATTTCCCAAACTTGTGTGCAATCTTAATTGAAAAAAAAATGTTGTAAATATTTTTTTCTTGGACTTTACTTAAAACCAAAAAAAGTGTGAAAATACATCAAAATTGTGAAAATACATCAAATGTTTTAATGCTTAATGAATTTAAACATTAGTTATTGTCTAACACAAAGGTGAAAAAATATTTTGCTGAATTGTTACTTAACACAGGAAGTAAGAAAATCACATGAAGCAAAGGCCTATCCACTATTTTAAGAATCGTTGCCTCCCAGTAGGGACTGCAGAGCGTGTATGAAAACAGCTTTACTTTATATGTTGTTTGTTTTCTGCCTGTGTGTATGTTCAGCTCAGACTCGGGTGAATGTCATTACCCAGTAATTTCCCCAGGAGAGGCAGCTAAAGATGAAATACATGACAAGATGGTTACAGAGAATGAATGCCAACATGAACAGGACATGCTCCCCACTAAAATGTAACACAACTTTCTCAATATTCTCGATTATTCTGATTTCTCTTTTCCTGCATTTTAAAACCTATATTCTCCTGAAATGCTTCTTGTATGTGTACGTATGTACGTGGCAGGTTGGTGCTGCAGAATGACGAGTGTAAGCAGTTAGCTGTGGTGGAAGAGACAGACGGGGGTGGGGACAGAAGACCATGGCAGTTTCCCCAACAAACTGTTCTCTGTCCAACTGCACTAAGTAATACTGTGTGCATATGAACAAATAAAAAGATGTCACAGTCATCAGGGTTGTTGTAATAAAGTTGTAATAATTGAAACTTTTCCCTGCCTCCCTATCTCACAGGTCGACGATCTTCCTTTCATCTAGAGTGTCTGGGCAGACAGAGCAGAACTGAAACTTCACATAAGACAGCTTTGCCTCAGCACTTTGTCCAGCATCAGGTGAAACACATACCAAAAGTACATAGTCACTCTCTTAGAAAACATTTTTATGTTCGCAGGTTACTATACAGTCTCCTCTGAAAGCATCGGAATGGGAAGGCCAATTCTTTTGTTTTTGCTAGACACTGAAGACATTTGTGTTTGAGAGAAGATAGATAAAAGATAAAAATTAGATGATGGATCAATAGTTCAGCTTCAGTTTCCTGGTATTTACTATCTAGATTTGTTAAACAACTTAGAACAGGGCACTTTTGATGGCAGACCACAGAATTTTTAAGTGAGCAAATGTATTGCAACAGATAGTTTTAAAGGAAATAACACTGAATTTTTGGTTGCATATCCCTTGCTTGCAATAACTGCGTCAAGTTCCTCCCAATTAGACTGGAAACATTTCTCTGTAAATTGGCAGACAGAATGTTTCTGTAGGTTTCTGAATTCATTCTGCTGCTACCATCATGAGCTCCATCATCAATAAAGATTAGTGAGTCTGTTCCAGAAGCAGCCATGCAAGCCCAAGCCATGACACTACCTCCACCATGCTCCACCCATGAGCTCATATGTTTTGTATCATGAGCAGATCCTTTCTTTCTCCACACTTTGGCTTTTCCATCACTTTAGTAGAGGTTAATCTTGGTTCCAGAGCTTTTGTGGCTCATCTCTGAATTTCTTCAGGAATTCCAGTCTGGCCATCTGATTTTTACTGCTGATGAGTGGTTTGCATTTGAAAGTCTTTGAACGGTGGATTGTGATACCTTCACCCCTGCCGTGGCTTATTTTTGTCCCATAAACAGATCTCTGGTCTTCATGTTGTTTTATCCTTTTTAACAACAAACTCAATCTTCACCGGCAAAACCCAGGGCTCAAACCAAATGAAATTCAAATCTATTGTTTCATATTCATATTTTGATCTCAAATGTCTTCAGCATATAGCAAAAATTCGAATTGGCTTTGCCGTTCCAATGCCTTGGGAGGAAACTGTATATGACTTTTAGATGTACTGTGCAACAAAAACTATTCTGTGGCTGTGGTCCATACTGCAGTGAATCTGACTATACCCCACCCCCCCAAAAGCCACCCCTTTCACAGTAAGAGCTCTGAACGGTCCCTCTGTTGGGGTCAAACAGGCAATTGGAACTCCTTTCTACATAATTTTTAAAAGTTGAAGCTGATGTTTTATTGTCATACATCACTGACAATTAATGTAGCAATGAACAAACTTACTGAGCAGCAAAAACATACACACATTGCCACCATCTTCAGGTTTAGCTTGATTTCATAAATTTACAGGTACAAACAAACTGATGGGCCTAGGTAGGGATAGGCAATATGAGCTCATGATATTTTCCACTATCCAGACAATAATATTATCATGATATACCAAGAAATTGGACTTTTAATTAATTAATCATTATAATTCACTCAGTCTCTATATCATCTACAGTCCATAAATATATGGACATTGGCAAATTTATTATTATTTCGGTATTTACTTCCAAATCGGGTGAACAGTGTAGGAATTACATCACTTTTTATATGCCCTTCCTTTTTAAGAGACTAAAAGTTTTAACAGTCTTAGAGTTGATTTCCAGTGTGGTGTTTGCATTGGGAATCTGTTGATGTTAACTCTCAATATGAAGCCCAAAGAAAGAATGCACTGTTGAGCTCAGGAACACCAAAAGGCCCAGATCTGTGTCAAAGTCAACAATCAAGAGAAGACTTCACCAGAGTAAATACAAAGGGTTTGCCACAAGATAAATTATTGGTAAGCCTCAAAAACAGGAAGACCAGATTAGAGTTTGAGAAAAAAAAAAAGTAAAAAAGCCTGTACAGTTCTGAAACAACATCCTATGGACAGATGAGACAAAGATGAACTTGTAGGAGAATGATGGGAAGAGAAGAATATGGAGAAGGGAAGGAAGTGCTCATGATCTGAAGCGTACCACCACGTCTCATGGCGTGGGTGTGTACGGCTGCCAGTGGAACTGGTTCTCTAGTATTTATTGATGATGTGACTGCTGACAAAAGCTGCAGGATGAATTCTGAAGTGTACAGGACGATATTATCTGCTCACATTCAGACAAATATTTCAACACTCATTGGATGGTGTTTCAAAATGCAGATGGACAATGACCCAAAACATACCACGAAAGCAACCCAAGACTTTTTTTAAGGCAAGAAAGTGGAATATTCTGCAATGGCCAAGTCAACGTTCTGACCTGAATTATTATAATTATTTTATGATTATGTTCTATTGTCTAGTTACTTTTGGTCCCTCAATAGGGAGGAGCATGTGTAAAAAGTGCTGTAATTCCTACACCTTTCACCCAATTTGGATGTAAATACCTTTTTAAGTAAAATTGAAAGTCTGCACTTTGAGCTTATATTCATTATTTACTTTCAACTCCAATATACTGTAGACAGCAAAGTAACAGTAACATTGCCAATGTCCAAATATTTATGGACCTGACTGCATCTCCATTTTCTGTATATAATAGGTTCACCTAACCAAGTGTTTATTGCAGTTCTGTGTAGGTAAATTTGACTTATAGTGTATTTTAAAGTAATAATTAAAATTAAAATAAATTTCACTAGCCTTCATTCAGCTTGGAGCTCCTCTTAAACTTATTTAAAGCATCCAACCTGCTGTCATGTTAATCAAAGTGGCATTTGAGCAGCTGGTTAAACTAAATACATTAAATATTCATGCTATAACCCAGCCACGGGGAGTGTACTCAGACCAACGATCCGCTGCAGCGACCCCTAACGCGAGCAGCTGAAAGAACAACAACAACAAGATTCATGCTATATTTTGCAGTGTATCCTTATAATCTAAACAGCACATGGGAGATATTTCAGCGACCGTAGGCTGGTTCATACATGACGCACGACTTTCCGTGCACATGCAGAAGCAGCGGCAAGGCAAGCAGCATTTTTCACACATCCGCCTGCGTACTTTATATACATCTAGAAGATTGAAACGGACATCCACAAGATGTCAGAGATCCTTAGAGCCAAATCACTCCTGTCCATCAGGTTTCCACGTGCAAAACGTTTAGTGACTTCATACACATGAGCTCTGTTAAAACTTTCTGCCATCATTGTGATTATTGTCATGAGCTGGGTCTCAAGTATTTACTAGAAAATCCAGAAGACTGGTATGCAAAACAGATATTTTGGTAAGTGTAAATAATAAATATTAAATATGTGAGAGGTTTGTAAAATGTAAACACTAACCGTAATATTAAACAGTTAATACTCAATAAGAACATAAGTATGTAAAGTATATTTTCCCGGATAAATTTCAAAAGTAATTGCAGTTGCATTTTCTATTTGTGGACGCATAAATTGTGACGTAATTGAATGAAAATGCAAATCACTTTTTACCGTTTGCATTTTCATTTACATGATCGTACAATGTCTGCCAAATTTCAAATGGAAAAGCAAAGTCCATTTGCAACTGCATTTCCCATGTCTTAAGAGTTATGACACACAGAAATAGCAATAAAAATTACCATTTGGTATGGTCTGCCAAAATAAAAACGGAATCGCAATTACCTTTGCATCTGCATTTCCGATGCCTTGCACAGAAACCTGTCAGTCAGTGTTGGGGGCGGGAGTAACGCTAGGGGGCGTGTCACAGTCAACCGCGTTTTTGAGCGCCTTGCAGTCAACAGCCACGAAGGAAGGCGTGCAGAACAGACGACTGTGCTGATGTAGAGGTTTGATTTGGAATAATAAAGATATTAAATATAAAATTAAAACTTTTTTAAATATTGAAAAAAAAACAGAATTTTTAGAAATTTGAAATTTGTCAGGAAAATACTTCCATACTAGTTTGTTTAGTCAGTTATGGACAAAGTGTCACATGGTGCTGTGCCACCCCCACATTTACGCTGGTATTTCACCAGGTGGACAATAATCCAACCTCAACAGCACTCCTATGGGCCGCCAAATGTAAAAAGGTGAATGCTCTTTTCTCTCTCTCTTTTAAACATTTAAGGCCATTCTGATGCTTTCATATAGTGACTCATGTCAAATAATAGCTTCAGTGTAAATATTAAATGTAATGTAAATGTTAAATATAAATGTAAATAATAAATATAAATAAAAATCTTAAATGTAAATGTAGAACTTAAATGTTTCATTCATATGCTAATTGACTCCACCTTCCAGAGTGTACATCATGTACATATTTTAAATTTAACATTTATATTTAACATTTACATTTAATATTTACACTGAAACTTAAAACTATTATTTGATATGAGTCACTATAAAAATGCATCAGAATGGTCACAAATGTTCAAAAAAAAAAAATCAAAGCAAAAAGACTATTCAACTTTTTTACATTTGGATCCCCATACACTCGGGCGTTAATTAAAATCTAAAATTTGTGTATGAGTGAACATTTCTATTAAAAATCTCTATTATTATAATTAGAATTTATAATAAACTTTTATAAAAAACTGAACTTCTACAGTGGTAATGCATAATACAGTGTGTAATTTATAATAATCTGGATGTCATTACTGGTATTTAAGCATTATATTTATTACACCAGTGTAGGAAACCACAGAAATGCAAGCACCAAGCCCATGATGCTGTCGTGTAAAATTGGCTTCATGCTCATGAAAATATTAATCGAAATCCAATACAACAAACCCAACTGTTGGTAACACTGTTGGATTTCACCTTGGTAAGATCGCTGTGTTCACTCGCCCTGAAAATGAGCGAGTGTGAAAACGGTCCATTAGCTTAGCGCTGTTGGCTAATTTTAACACTGACATGGGTAATATAATGTATTTTCAGCAATGATAATCTGCCTGCACCATAATCACAAACAGTCAATACTACATTTTTAAACTGCATGTAAGTTTTTAAATTTTCTACTAATTATCTAAGATTTAAGTTTAATTCTTCTCGGGCCGGGGCTGTTTCTGATTCACCGGTTTTGGGTTTATCACACTATCCACAGCATGGGAACATCTATATCGTGGTACTGTGATAAAAGTAGTCACTCTAATGACATCATACCACCAAAGTGCTTACTTGCTGCAGCTTTCAGCTATTTAATTTATGTCAAATTTAATATTACCCAATATAATGTTTTGTTCTTTGAGCTAAAACAACTTTTATATTATAAACACTGCAATAAAAAGGTGCAAAAAATCTTTGGAGCAAAGTGCTGTTTGGTTGTTCCCTTCTAAAACTACTGTTTGAGGGGCTTAAAATGATTATCACATGGACTGACTCTACAAATGGCTGACTTGGATGCTCCCCATTTGAAATGTCCTGTGTAGACTTCATTACTTAATGAACCACTGCAGCAGTTCAGCTGTTTGGTGGTAGTGGCAGGTAGAGCATGATTTAACATGGGCGTGCATCAGAGTGGTAATAACTAACGAGGCACAACTGGACCTCGTTTCCCAACGTGGTACAGACAGAAGACAGAGCTGCAGAAATGCAGAGAGAGCTGGAAGGCCCCTAATTTGTTTAATTTAAAAAAAAAAAAACTCTGGGTTTGCTTTTAGTGGGATGTTTCCAAATTTGTTAACCTGGTGCCGATTAGACATCAGATGATGAATTGTTTCAGCACCTCCGTTCTTTGGCTTACTGGGTTAAAGCACAGGAGAAAATGAGCTTCTGAAAGGAAAAGGCCCAGTCTCCTTCATCCAGTGTTAGCTTATAGAACATACAGAAGTGAGACTGTCACTGAATTAAATATGAATATAAAGAAAGCAAAATAGTGGCTTCCCAGCTCCTGTCTCACGTGCAGCGGCAGCCATTCACACATAGACATGGACACAGCTCACTGTCAGAGAGAAAGGGGGAGAGAGAACACACACAAATACCTGTCTGTATTTAACAAGGTTCAGGTGTCCCACATCAGCCATTACAGAATCCAATGCAGACTAGGGCTGCAACTAACAATTATTTTCATAATCGATTAAACTGTCAATACCCCTGCCTGATTAATCCTGATTTATAAACACTACTACAGAACTCTTAACTACGCTTAATTATGTAAGAGATCACTAACTGCAATACAGCATTGCTGACATTTATCAAGTTTGTCAGAGCATGATTTTAATCATTATCAAGTGATTATGCAACCAAATGAGACAAACAAAGGTGACTGTATTCTGTCTTTTTTTTTTTTTTTTTTTTTACTGTTTTTTTTTCCATCTATATGTCTGGCCCGTATTTCAAGCCCTGATTTTTTCAATTCTGACCAGATTCAAAATAAAGGTAAAATAATTATCTGATGCCAGTCTTGCTAACACTTTAAAATTGAATTTAAAATTCTAATGTTAAATTAATTTAGCTTGCCATGTGTGCTGGAGGCGTATCATTTTCGACTCTTAGTTTACAATGCCTAGAATAAGTGAATTGACTCTTTTTGGGATTGACTTCAAAATCAGGATGGCAACTTGACACTCAAGATTATTAAAAAGATATATATTGTGTATGCTATGAAAAATGCAGTGTTTATCAAACTGGACCAATAAAAACAATTGACCTACTTACTAGGTAATTGATTCAAATAGCTTCAACTATCCACTGTATAATTCACACTCTTCTTGACATGAGAAGATGGTAGTCTTGTGGACTTGCCATTCATTTGAGACTATGTGTAGTCACTTTCAACCCACCGAGTTGTCATAAAAACTACTGACATTTTGGTGAAAGTAGCCTGAGATAATGTTTTCTGATAGGGCAGGAAGGATACAGAGATATGACCATAAATGTGCTGAAAAATACATACTGCAGCTAAAATAGCTAGAGAAATGGATAATGTAGGACAACTCCATACACAACAGTTAATTAGCATGGTTCAACCAGGGACACTGCACTTCGACTGTTTCTCACATTCCTGCAAATGAATGATTGCAAATCACATCATCACTCACAACACACAACAGCTTTCCTTACTTTAGAGGAGGTCGTACTATTTTGTACCATTTCCAGTCAAAGTTCTATCAAATGCCACAGCGTGCTTCACAGCACAGTCCTAATAATCAATAATCACATTTGTTGGCAACTATTTGTGTTATCGAATTAATACACACCCTCACTAATTAAACTCACTAATTTAACAATATCAAAAATAGTCTTGTTAGCAAAGGGTTAGTGTACTACATTTTAGCATTTTTCAAATCATTTCAACTTCTTACACGTGCAAGAGTAGAATAGTAAAGGGGATAAATGTGACATAGCTGGGAGCTTTATAGGCTTCCCACATTATACACTAACGCAGCCTAAGAAGTTGAAAAGATTTGAAAGATGCTAAAATGTAGTACATTAATCTTTTGCTAAAAAGACTATTTGTTATTGTTTGTTGTTACTGTTTTACTTTTCTTACCACATTTGTTAGAATATCTATTGGCTTTTTGTTTTATGTCAGTGTGTAACAGTGGCTTGGCACTGTTGATACAGAGCTACAAGAACTAATTTCATGACTTCATAATTTGTTTTTCTTTAACAAATTTTGGAATTTTCTGGGCAGACTAGCGACCTGCTTACTCTGCTAGTCTTCAGTGAAATTGGACAATGACCTGATCACTGCCTAAATTGTTTGCTTCATCATTTCCAATAGGAACTTATGGAGCCTTGCCCTACTTGCACCATAATGACAATAGTAATGCTTCAAGCTCGTATTCATTCACTTTTTTCTGACACTGTGTTGTTGCAGTGGGGTGCGATGCAGACAGCAGACATGGTTGCTCAGCCACCTACAAATAAAAAGTAAGCACCTTTGCTGCATTTTTGCAACAAGAAACAGGCTCAGCTGATCAGTTCCCTAAAAAGACAACAGTGAACGGGTTTGTTGTGTTTTCTGTGTTAGAGTGTGAAATAAAGGAATTGGCAGCAAACATGAACCAAATCCAAAAGCTCTTTGCAATAATGCAACATCAGCAGACTGACCTACCAGTTCTTCCATTTGTGTTGGCTCCATCACCAAAAGTGTTCCCACACAGTGTGTAATCTGCTTTAGAGCCCTGCTGTGCTAGACTCCCTGATCAATTGACCAACACTGATTCTGCACGTGGAATTGCTGGGACTAAAAGTCAATAATGAAAAGGGTTACCTGACTCCTTCTCAATTGTTCAATTGCACATGTGTTGTGTGATGACTTGATGGTATTAAAACTATTGTGTTGCTTGGCGGGGTGCACTGTCAGGATCTGTTACTAACCTGATGATCATGACAACTTTGATATGCAGTCTCCACTAGTTCCAGAAAGAACCTGAGCTGGCAGCCTGTAACGTAAGAAAACAGAATGGAAGGTTACATATATAACTCAGTTTTATGGCTAAGTGGAGGACTGCCAGGACACCTCAGGTCGCTCAGGTTGATAATGGCCAGAGCACAAATGTGGTGTAATGAGGAGATTTTATTAGCAATGCATGTGAGGTCATGGTCACGAGGTGACATCTTCGTTATTTTTATTCAACAAAGAAACAAGCACATAGTAAGACTCAAGTAATTCCAGAAGGTAACTGCCCTGACAGTCCTACAGTTTGTCTTTGGATGTTGTTAACTGTGGATAATGCCTGAGACAAGGCTCTTCTTTCCCAGATGCCCAATTTGTCCGGACGGCCAGCTCTCGAAAGGTTCAAGGTTGTGCCAAGCTTCTTCCATTTCAAATTTATTGAGGCCACTGTGGTCCTGGGAATACTCAAAGCCATAGAAATAGTTTTATATCCCTGCTCTGATCTATGCCTTGCCACAGTTTGATTGTGGAGCCACAGACAGTTCCTTGGACTTCATGGCTTGGTTTTTTTGTCCTGATATTGCAGTGTAAATTGGATAAGGATGCACCTGACCAGAATTTGGAGTGCCACAGCAAAGGGTCTGAACAACTTTTGTGAATCAGAGATTTCACTTTTTGATTCTTAATAAATTTTCAAAAATCTCTAAAAACATGTTTTTACTTCATCATTGATAAAGTGTATATTAATGGGAAAAAATATCAGTTTCATCCATTCAAAATCAAATCCAGACAATAAATTGTGCAATGGGTCCGAAATCTGAATCCAGTATATATACGTATATATATATATATAAACAGTTTCAGACTAAGTGTGGCATGGACACTCAGTTTTTACCAGGTTTCAGCAAAATTCCCACCCCAACTATGACTAAAAAAACCTTACAAAAAGAATTGCCACTATGCCAAAATGTTCAGGTAGGAAAGAAGCAGTAGACATAAAGAGTAGACACACACAAAAAAAAAAGTAGAGACACAATTTGCTTCTTTTTATGGGCAACAATTTAACAGTGGTGTGTATTTCTGATTTGCAATATATACAATATGCAGCCTTTTCATACAGAATCTGGCATGCCTGCTCATGGGACATTCAGTATCAAGCTGCTAATAGCAGATCCAGTAGCTCCATCTGAAAACTGCCTTACTGAGCTCCAAAATAAAACCAGATTTCTACCATTTTTCTGTACAAACATGGTATATGCTTCTATTTATTGAGCTGACACTTCATATTGCACACACAGGCTACGTGCTGTGCACAAGACAGCACATCTTTGCAGGACTCTCCAAAAGTAATAATTTAATTCATTTTAAAAATATTTACTTGTACATTAATTGTGCACGTTTGTCACTTTTGTGAGTGATTTAAAAAATTAGAAATGATTTAAATGATTGTTCACCATTGTTACTAAAAGAAAAATCTTTCTGGAAAATACAGGCGTTACTTACCTCCTATGCATCTTGTTACAGAGTGTAGTGTTCACAATCATTCTCATACTACTGTATGATCGCTTGCACTACACTCATATTACACAATCTCTCCCTGCTGTCTAGCATGTTGACTCTGTTTGTTTACTGTATGCACTTTATGCCACTGTAGCACAAAGAATTTCATTGTTTCTTGCGTACTCTGTATTCTGGAAATATTTGACAAGTTGAACTTGAACTTTCTGATTCTTAAAGATTGTCCAGCGAACCTTTCTGATTGTTGCTTTGAAATATAGATAGCTTGCTTACGTAGTCACATTAAATATAAAAGGGCATAAGGAGTCGAATAAAATTATGTGCTGCTAATTGCAGCACATTTGTTCTTATAAATTGTGAATGAAAATGACGTCTTTTACAAGCAGTGCTTCCAGTGCATTGTGATAGAGTTCACATTTTAAAAAAAAATAAATCTTTCCAATATAGACCACATCCACTTCCAATTTAAATATGAAAACAGATATTTTGAATATTTTGAGAACAGATAATGGCATTGCGTGCCACACTTAATATACAGTCCCCTCTGAAAGTATTGGAACGGTAAGGCCATTCTTTTGTTCTTGCTATACACTGAAGACATTTGGGTTTGAGATCAAAAGATGAATATGAGGTGATAGATCAGAATTTCAGCTTTCATTTCCTGATATTTACATCTAAACGTGTTAAACAACTTAGAACATAGCACCTTTGGTGGCAGACCAATAAAGATTTAATAAAGATTAGTGAGTCCAGAAGCAGCCATACAAGCCCAAGCCATGACACTACCTCCACCATGCTTCACCCATGAGCTCGTATGTTTTGGATCATGAGCAGATCCTTTCATTCTCCACACTTTGGCCTTGATTCCAGAACTTTTGTGACTCATCTCTGTATTTCTCCAATCCGGCCTTCTGATTACTGCTGATGAGAGGTCTGCGTCCTGTGGTAATGGCCTCTATATTTCTGCTCTCAAAGTCTTATTCGAAAGAAGATCACAGTGGATTGTGATACCTTCACTCCTGCCCTGTGGAGGTTGGTGGTGATGTCACTGACTGTTGTTTTTGGGTTTTACTTCACAGCTCTCACAGTGTTTGTCATCAGCTGCTGTTGTTTCCTTGACTGACCTGTTTTCCTGTCTGGTTGTTAATACATCAGTGGTTTCTTTCTTTTTCAGGACATTCCAAACTGTTGTATTGGCTATGCCTGATGCTTGAGCACTGGCTCTGATCAATTTTCCCTCTTTTCTCAGCTTCAAAATGGCTTACTTTTCTCCCGTAGACAGCTTTCTGGTCTTCATGTTGGTTTACCCTTTTTAACAAGAAGTGCAATCTTCACAGGTGAAACTCAGGGCTCAAGCCAAGAGAAGATATTCAGAGCTATTAATTGTTTAAACAATCAATCTAACAGGCCACACCTGGTCAACAAGAAACACCTGTCAGTCACATGTTCCAGTATTTTTGATCACTTGAAAAATGTCTGGGTTCAAACGAAATGTGTCATGTTCTAAGTTAACACAATTGGCCTTGCTGTTCCAATATTTTAGGAGGGGACTGCATTTGTACAGGAGCACCTGTATTCCTGCTCATTCATGCAATTATGTAATCACCAAAACTGTTGAAGATTGGAAAAAACATCACCTGTTCATTCTCCAATCTTCAGGTGTCCCGTTTGGGTGAGTCTGTTCACCCATTGTAGCTTCTGATTCCTGTTCTTGGCTGACAGGAGTGGAACTCAGTGCAGTCTTCTGCTGTTGTAGCCCATCTGCTTTAAGTTTCAACATGTGCATTCTGAGATGTTTTTCTGTTCACCATGGCTGTGTCAGTTTCAACAAGTCTGACCATTCTCCTCTGACCTCTCTCATCAACAAGACATTGCAGGACTGCAGAACTGCTACTCACTGGATGGTTTTTTTTCTGCGTAAACCCGACCAGCCATGTCACAAAGTCCCTGAGATCACATTTTTACCCCATTCTGATGTTTGATGACAACATTACCTGAAGCTCTTGACCTATATGTTCATGATTTTATGCATTACATTGCTGCCACATGATTGGCTAATTGGATGATTGCATGAAAGGGGTACAGGTGTTCCTATTTTAGTGGCCACTGAGTGTATTTTTTTTTTTTTTTTTTTTTTTTTACAAATTTATACAAACAGGTCCCACTTTTATAATTTTCTCAGGAATAAGAGTGTAAACTGCTGGATTTGGAATAGTCAGTACTATGTGTTTGTATGATACCATGTAATATTCTAAGCCACATTCCAAAAATTCTTTAATGTGTCCAGATCTTTAGATCTCCAAACTGCAATTCTTTTTTAAAGTAAGAACTGTATGAGGTACATGGAATTAGCCCAAAGTTGAATAAATTAAATAAACAGAATTACATTGTAAAAAAGTTGCATTTTAAATGGGTTTATCGCAGTCACATAATAGCCTGATACTCTTACTGCAGGAATCAAACGTATTTATCACCAGTTAAAGGTAACACCAGCAAATGAAGTTCTGTCTGTCTCTTCCCAGGTGTTGATATCAGAACAGTTGGACCACTACTCACAGGACCCCTCATTCGTCAAGGTGGCCAAGCAGGAGCTGGCTGCTACACATGACATGACCATGGAGGCGATGGAAACTGTATCAGAAAGCGTACTCAATGCCAATGGGCCTCACAGCCCAAACAGCAACCTCCTGCCCAATATGCACTGCAGCAATGGAGTGAGAACCAGCCAGGGACAAAATAGAGCCTGGGAAATAAAGGTTCTTGAGAAGGGAGTTGGAGGACTGCAGGTTGCTGAGCAAGATCAACTGAACAGTAAGCTACTAGTTGATGAAGACATGGAGTGTGTGACAAGCTTGTAGGGAGAACTTCAGCACAGAAGACCTTTGTTTCACCGGACTGTCATCCTGTCAAGAGTTCCCCTGCTCTGTCTGAGAATACTAGAGCATCTCTTAAGCCAGAAATGTATCTTTAAACCCATAGTTATTATAGGAGTATAATGCAATTTGACTTAGCTTAAATGAAAGCTTTTCTTTCTTTCTTTCTTTCTTTCTTTTTTTTTCTTTCTTTCTTTCTTTCTGTGTGAATGGCTGTGAGCAAATTTGTCTAGTATGTGAATGTGTGAGTGAGAAGGAAAAATGTGTCTATAAAAAAGTGCCTCACAGTTCTTAGAACCTTGACTGAGTAATGATGCAAGACAAAAAGAAAAAAGACTTTAAAAACAGGAAAAGCAGAGCTCTGCTTGTCATACATCTTTTTCACTTTGTCATTAGGGAATGATCAGCAGCGAAAGGTCATTTGCAAAGTTAAGTTTAGGCTGGTGTGTCTCCAGCTTGTATACAAAATGGGGCCAGATGCAGCTTTTGCTCTGTTTCCCCCTTCTTGCTTGTGTTTTTTTCAGTGGACAATGCCATCAAACAAAGAGGCAGTACAGTGGCAGGCTCTAGCCAGGCCCCTCCACCAGGCTCACATACAGTTTAAATAGTAATTACACTTTGGATTCTTGTTAGTCCCTGCCCTCTCTGCAGGTTTGTGCTTTAGGGGCTCAGTCGCTAGTGTGTGGGGTATGGGGGAATTCGAGGTAGGATTTGTTAGCAGTGTGCAATCACATGGTTAAAACTTTATGCTA